>NC_089911.1:11895423-12215801 GCF_040182565.1 Anser cygnoides
TGCAGTAACTTCAGGGAGTGCACTGGCACCACTGGGGATGCAGTGCAGTGAGTCCAGAGAGTGCACTGGCACCACTGGGGATGCAGTGCAGTGAGTCCAGAGAGTGCACTGGCACCACTGGGAATACAGTGCCGTGAGTCCAGAGAGTGCACTGGCACCATTGGGGATGCAGTGCAGTGAGTCCAGAGAGTGCACTGGAACCACTGGGGATGCACCCCGGTGAGTCCAGAGAGTGCACTGGCACCACTGGGGATGCAGTGCAGTGAGTCCAGAGAGTGCACTGGCACCACTGGGGATGCACTGCAGTGACTCCAGAGAGTGCACTGGCACCACTGAGGATGCAGTGCAGTGACTGAAGAGAGTGCACTGGCACCACTGGGGATGCAGTGCAGTGAGTCCAGAGAGTGCACTGGCAGCACTAATGATGCACTGCAGTGACGCCAGAGAGTGCACTGGCACCACTGGAGATGCAGTGCCGTGAGTCCAGAGAGTGCACTGGCACCACTGGGGATGCAGTGCAGTGACTCCAGAGATTGCACTGGCACCACTGGGCATGCAGTGCAGTGAGTCCAGAGAGTGCACTGGCACCACTAAGGATGTACTGTAGTGACTCCAGAGAGTGCACTGGCACCATTGGGGATGCAGTGCAGTGAGTCCAGAGAGTGCACTGGCACCACTGGGGATGCAGTGCAGTGACTCAAGAGAGTGCACTGGCACCACTGGGGATGCAGTGCAGTGAGTCCAGAGAGTGCACTGGCACCACTGGTGATGCAGTGCAGTGAGTCCAGAGAGTGCACTGGCACCACTGGGGATGCAGTGCAGTGAGTCCAGAGAATTCACTGGCACCACTGGGGATGCACTGCAATTACTCCAGAGAGTGCACTGGCACCACTGGGGGTGCAGTGCAATTAGTCCAGAGAGTGCACTGGCACCACTGGGGATGCAGTGCAGTGAGTACAGAGAGTGCACTGGCACCACTGGGGATGCAGTGCAGTGACTTAAGAGAGTGCACTGGCACCACTGGGGATGCAGTGCAGTGACTCCAGAGAGTGAACTGGCACCAGAGGGGATGCAGTGCAGTGAGTCCAGAGAGTGCACTGGCACCACTGGGGATGCAGTGCAGTGAGTCCAGAGAGTGCACTGGCACCACTGGGGATGCAGTGCAGTGAGTCCCGAGAGTGCACAGGCACCAATGGGGATGCACTGCAGTGATTCCAGAGAGTGCACTGGCACCACTGGGGATGCAGTGCAGTGAGTCCAGAGAGTGCACTGGCACCACTGGGGATGCAGTGCGGTGAGTCCAGAGAGTGCACTGGCACCACTGGGGATGCAGTGCGGTGAGTCCAGAGAGTGCACTGGCACCACTGGGGATGCAGTGCAGTGAGTCCAGACAGTGCACTGACACCACTGGGTATGAAGTGGTGGATCCTTTACTGGATGCGAGGGGAAACCTAGTTACTAAGGATGAGGAAAAGGCTGAGGTGCTTAATGCCGCCTTTGCCTCAGTCTTTAGCGGCAATACCGGTTGTTCTCCGGATACCCAGTGCCCTGAGCTGGTGGAAGGGGATGGGGAGCAGGATGTGGCCTTCGCTATCCATGAGGAAATGGTTGGCGACCTGCTACGGAGCTTGGATGTGCGCAAGTCGATGGGGCCGGATGGGATCCACCCAAGGGTACTGAGAGAACTGGCGGAGGAGCTGGCCGAGCCGCTTTCCATCATTTATCGGCAGTCCTGGCTATCGGGGGAGGTCCCGGTTGACTGGCGGCTAGCCAATGTGACGCCCATCTATAAGAAGGTCCGGAGGGCAGACCCGGGGAACTATAGGCCTGTCAGTTTGACCTCAGTGCCGGGGAAGCTCATGGAGCAGATTATCTTGAGTGTCATCACGCGGCACTTGCAGGGCAAGCAGGCGATCAGGCCCAGTCAGCATGGGTTTATGAAAGGCAGGTCCTGCTTGACGAACCTGATCTCCTTCTATGACCAAGTGACGCGCTTGGTGGATGAGGGAAAGGCTGTGGACGTGGTCTACCTTGACCTCAGTAAGGCTTTTGACACCGTTCCCCACAACATTCTCCTCGAGAAACTGGCTGCTCGGGGCTTGGACTGGCGTACGCTTCGCTGGGTTAGAAACTGGCTGGATGGCCGGGCCCAAAGAGTTGTGGTGAATGGAGTCAAATCTGGTTGGAGGCCGGTCACTAGTGGAGTCCCCCAGGGCTCGGTACTGGGGCCGGTCCTCTTTAATATCTTTATTGATGATCTGGATGAGGGCGTCCAGTGCACCCTCAGTAAGTTTGCAGACGACACCAAGCTAAGTGCGTGTGTCGATCTGCTCGAGGGCAGGAAGGCTCTGCAGGAGGATCTGGATAGGCTGGAGCGATGGGCTGAGGTCAACTGCATGAAGTTCAACAAGGCCAAGTGCCGGGTCCTGCACCTGGGCTGCAACAACCCCAAGCAGAGCTACAGGCTGGGAGATGAGTGGCTGGAAAGCTGCCTGGCCGAGAAGGACCTGGGAGTATTGGTGGATAGTCGGCTGAATATGAGCCAGCAGTGTGCTCAGGTGGCCAAGAAGGCCAACTGCATCCTGGCCTGTATAAGAAGCAGTGTGGCCAGCAGGTCGAGGGAAGTGATTGTGCCCCTGTACTCGGCTCTGGTGAGGCCGCACCTCGAGTACTGTGTTCAGTTTTGGGCCCCTCGCTACAGGAAGGACATGGACGTGCTCGAGCGAGTCCAGAGAAGGGCGACCAAGCTTGTGAGGGGTCTGGAGAACAAGTCTTACGAGGAGCGGCTGAGGGAGCTGGGCTTGTTCAGCCTGGAGAAGAGGAGGCTCAGGGGCGACCTCATCGCTCTCTACAGTTACCTGAAAGGAGGCTGTAGAGAGGTGGGGGTTGGTCTATTCTCCCACGTGCCTAGTGACAGGACGAGGGGGAATGGGCTAAAGTTGCGACAGGGGAGTTTTAGGTTGGATGTTAGGAAGTACTTCTTTACCGAAAGGGTTATTAAGCATTGGAACGGGCTGCCCAGGGAGGTGGTGGAGTCACCATCCCTGGAGGTCTTTAAAAGACGTTTAGATGTAGAGCTTAGGGATATGGTTTAGTGGAGTACTTAGTGTTAGGTCGGAGGTTGGACTCGATGATCTTGAGGTCTCTTCCAACCTAGAGAAATCTGTGAATCTGTGAATCTGTGAAGTGCAGTGAGTCCAGAGAGTGCACTGGCACTACTGGGGATGCAGTGCAGTGAGTCCAGAGAGTGCACTGGCACCACTGGGGATGCAGTGCAGTGAGTCCAGAGAGTGCACTGGCACCACTGGGGATGTACTGCAGTGAGTCCAGAGAGTGCACTGGCACCACTGGAGATGCAGTGCCGTGAGTCCAGAGAGTGCACTGGCACCACTGGGGATGCAGTGCAGTGAGTCCAGAGATTTCACTGGCACCACTGGGGATGCCCTGCAGTGACTCCAAAGAGTGAACTGGCACCACTGGGGATGCACCCCGGTGAGTCCAGAGAGTGCACTGGCACCACTGGGGATGCAGTGCAGTGAGTCCAGAGAGTGCACAGGCGCCACTGGGGATGCAGTGCAGTGAGTCCAGAGAGTGCACTGGAACCACTGGGGATGCAGTGCAGTGAGTCCAGAGAGTGCACTGGCACCACTGGGGATGCACTGCAGTGATTCCAGAGAGTGCACTGGCACCACTGGGGATGCAGTGCAGTGAGTCCAGAGAGTGCACTGGCACCACTGGGGATGCAGTGCAGTGAGTCCAGAGAGTGCACTGGCAGCACTAAGGATGCACTGTTGTGAGTCCAGAGAGTGCACTGGCACCACTAGGGATGCAGTGCAGTGAGTCCAGAGAGTGCACTGGCACCACAGGGGATGCACTGCAGTGAGTCCAGAGAGTGCACTGGCACCACTGGGCATGCAGTGCAGTGAGTCCAGAGAGTGCACTGGCACCACTGGGGATGCAGTGCAGTGACTCCAGAGTTTGCACTGGCAAAACTAAGGATGTACTGTAGTGACTCCAGAGAGTGCAGTGGCACCACAGGGGATGCAGTGCAGTGAGTCCAGAGAGTGCACTGACACCACTGGGTATGCAGTGCAGTGAGTCCAGAGAGTGCACTGGCACCACTGGGGATGCAGTGCAGTGAGTCCAGAGAATGTACTGGCACCACTGGGGATGCACTGCAGTGAGTCCAGAGAGTACACTGGCACCACTGGGGGTGCAGTGCAATGAGTCCAGAGAGTGCACTGGCACCACTGGGGATGCACTGCAGTGAGTCCAGAGAGTGCACTGGCACCACTGGGGATGCAGTGCAGTGAGTCCAGAGAGTGCACTGGCACCACTGGGGATGCAGTGCAGTGACTCCAGAGAGTGAACTGGCACCACTGGGGATGCACTGCAGTGAGTCCAGAGAGTGCACTGGCACCACTAAGGATGTACTGTAGTGACTCCAGAGAGTGCACTGGCACCATTGGGGATGCAGTGCAGTGAGTCCAGAGAGTGCACTGGCACCAGTGGGGATGCAGTGCAGTGACTCAAGAGAGTGCACTGGCACCACTGGGGATGCAGTGCAGTGAGTCCAGAGAGTGAACTGGCACCAGAGGGGATGCAGTGCAGTGAGTCCAGAGAGTGCACTGGCACCACTGGGGATGCAGTGCAGTGAGTCCAGAGAGTGCACTGGCACCACTGGGGATGCACTGCAGTGAGTCCAGAGAGTACACTGACACCACTGGGGATGCAGTGCCGTGAGTCCAGAGAGTGCACTGGCACCACTGGGGATGCAGTGCAGTGAGTCCACAGAGTGCACTGGCACCACTGGGGATGCAGTGCAGTGAGTCCAGGGAGTGCACTGGCACCACTGGGGATGCAGTGCAGTGACTCCAGAGAGTGCACTGGCACCACTGGGGATGCAGTGCAGTGAGTCCAGAGAGTGCACTGGAACCACTGGAGATGCACCCCGGTGACTCCAGAGAGTGCACTGGCACCACTGGGGATGCAGTGCAGTGAGTCCAGAGAGTGCACTGACACCACTGGGTATGAAGTGCAGTGAGTCCAGAGAGTGCACTGGCACCACTGGGGATGCAGTGCAGTGAGTCCAGAGAGTGCACTGGCACTACTGGGGATGCAGTGCAGTGAGTCCAGAGAATGCACTGGCGCCACTGGGGATGCACTGCAGTGACTCCAGAGAGTGCACTGGCACCACTGGGGATGCAGTGCCGTGAGTACAGAGAGTGCACTGGCACCACTGGGGATGCAGTGCAGTGAGTCCAGAGAGTGCACTGGCACCAGTGGGGATGCAGTGCAGTGAGTCCAGAGATTGCACTGGCACCACTGGGGATGCAGTGCAGTGAGTCCAGAGAGTGCACTGGCACCACTGGGGATGCAGTACAGTGAGTCCAGAGAGTGCACTGGCACCAGTGGGGATGCAGTGCAGTGAGTGCAGAGAGTGCACTGGCACCACTGGGGATGCAGTGCAGTGAGTCCAGAGATTTCACTGGCACCACTGGGGATGCCCTGCAGTGACTCCAAAGAGTGAACTGGCACCACTGGGGATGCAGTGCAGTGAGTCCAGAGAGTGCACTGGCACCACTGGGGATGCACTGCAGTGAGTCCAGAGAGTGCACTGGCACCACTGGGGATGCAGTGCAGTGAGTCCAGAGAGTGCACTGGCACCACTGGGGATGCAGTGCAGTGAGTCCAGAGAGTGCACTGGCACCACTGGGGATGCAATGCAGTAACTTCAGGGAGTGCACTGGCACCACTGGGGATGCAGTGCAGTGAGTCCAGAGAGTGCACTGGCACCACTGGGGATGCAGTGCAGTGAGTCCAGAGAGTGCACTGGCACCACTGGGAATACAGTGCCGTGAGTCCAGAGAGTGCACTGGCACCATTGGTGATGCAGTGCAGTGAGTCCAGAGAGTGCACTGGAACCACTGGGGATGCACCCCGGTGAGTCCAGAGAGTGCACTGGCACCACTGGGGATGCAGTGCAGTGAGTCCAGAGAGTGCACTGGCACCACTGGGGATGCACTGCAGTGACTCCAGAGAGTGCACTGGCACCACTGAGGATGCAGTGCAGTGACTGAAGAGAGTGCACTGGCACCACTGGGGATGCAGTGCAGTGAGTCCAGAGAGTGCACTGGCAGCACTAATGATGCACTGCAGTGACGCCAGAGAGTGCACTGGCACCACTGGAGATGCAGTGCCGTGAGTCCAGAGAGTGCACTGGCACCACTGGGGATGCAGTGCAGTGACTCCAGAGATTGCACTGGCACCACTGGGCATGCAGTGCAGTGAGTCCAGAGAGTGCACTGGCACCACTAAGGATGTACTGTAGTGACTCCAGAGAGTGCACTGGCACCATTGGGGATGCAGTGCAGTGAGTCCAGAGAGTGCACTGGCACCACTGGGGATGCAGTGCAGTGACTCAAGAGAGTGCACTGGCACCACTGGGGATGCAGTGCAGTGAGTCCAGAGAGTGCACTGGCACCACTGGTGATGCAGTGCAGTGAGTCCAGAGAGTGCACTGGCACCACTGGGGATGCAGTGCAGTGAGTCCAGAGAATTCACTGGCACCACTGGGGATGCACTGCAATTACTCCAGAGAGTGCACTGGCACCACTGGGGGTGCAGTGCAATTAGTCCAGAGAGTGCACTGGCACCACTGGGGATGCAGTGCAGTGAGTACAGAGAGTGCACTGGCACCACTGGGGATGCAGTGCAGTGACTTAAGAGAGTGCACTGGCACCACTGGGGATGCAGTGCAGTGACTCCAGAGAGTGAACTGGCACCAGAGGGGATGCAGTGCAGTGAGTCCAGAGAGTGCACTGGCACCACTGGGGATGCAGTGCAGTGAGTCCAGAGAGTGCACTGGCACCACTGGGGATGCACTGCAGTGAGTCCAGAGAGTGCACTGACACCACTGGGGATGCAGTGCAGTGAGTCCAGAGAGTGCACTGGCACCACTGGGGATGCAGTGCAGTGAGTCCACAGAGTGCACTGGCACCACTGGGGATGCAGTGCAGTGAGTCCAGGGAGTGCACTGGCACCACTGGGGATGCAGTGCAGTGAGTCCAGAGAATGCACTGGAACCACTGGAGATGCACCCCGGTGACTCCAGAGAGTGCACTGGCACCACTGGGGATGCAGTGCAGTGAGTCCAGAGAGTGCACTGGCACCACTGAGGATGTACTATAGTGACTCCAGAGAGTGCACTGGCACCACTGGGGATGCAGTGCAGTGAGTCCAGAGAGTGCACTGGCACCACTGGGGATGCAGTGCAGTGAGTCCAGAGAGTGCACTGGCACCACTGGGGATGCAATGCAGTGACTCCAGAGAGTGCACTGGCACCACTGGGGATGCACCCCGGTGAGTCCAGAGAGTGCACTGGCACCACTGGGGATGCAGTGCAATGAGTCCAGAGAGGGCACTGGCACCACTGGGGATGCACTGCAGTGAGTCCAGAGAGTTCACTGGCACAACTGGGGATGCAGTGCAGTGACTCCAGAGATTGAAATGGCACCAGTGGGGATGCACTGCAGTGAGTCCAGAGAGTGCACTGGCACCACTGTGGATGCAGTGCAGTGAGTCCAGAGAGTGCACTGGCACCACTGGGGATGCAGTGCAGTGAGTCCAGAGAGTGCAGTGGCACCAGTGGGGATGCAGTGCAGTGAGTCCAGAGAGTGCACTGGCACCACTGGGGATGCAGTGCAGTGAGTCCAGAGAGTGCACTGGCACCACTGGGGATGCACTGCAGTGAGTCCAGAGAGTTCACTGGCACAACTGGGGATGCAGTGCAGTGACTCCAGAGATTGAAATGGCACCACTGGGGATGCACTGCAGTGAGTCCAGAGAGTGCACTGGCACCACTGGGGATGCAGTGCAGTGAGTCCAGAGAGTGCACTGGCACCACTGGGGGTGCAGTGCAGTTAGTCCAGAGAGTGCACTGGCACCACTGGGGATGCAGTGCAGTGAGTCCAGAGAGTGCACTGGCACCACTGGGGATGCAGTGCAGTTAGTCCAGAGAGTGCACTGGCACCACTGGGGATGCACTGTAGTGACTCCAGAGAGTGCACTGGCACCACTGGGGATGCAGTGCAGTGAGTCCAGAGAGTGCACTGGCACCACTGGGGACGCACTGCAGTCACTCCAGAGAGTGCACTGGCACCACTGGGCATGGAGTGCAGTGAGTCCAGAGAGTGCAGTGGAACACTGGGGATGCAGTGCAGTGACTCCAGAGAGTGCACTGGCACCACTAAGGATGTACTGTAGTGACTCCCGAGAGTGCACTGGCACCACTGGGGATGCAGTGCAGTGAGTCCAGAGAGTGCACTGGCACCACTGGGGATGCAGTGCAGTGACTCAAGAGAGTGCACTGGCACCACTGGGGATGCAGTGCAGTGAGTCCAGAGAGTGCACTGGCACCACTGGGGATGCAGTGCGGTGAGTCCAGAGAGTGCACTGGCACCACTGGGGATGCAGTGCGGTGAGTCCAGAGAGTGCACTGGCACCACTGGGGGTGCAGGGCAATGAGTCCAGAGAGTGCACTGGCACCACTGGGGATGCAGTGCAGTGAGTCCAGAGAGTGCACTGGCACCACTGGGGATGCAGTGCAGTGAGTCCAGAGATTGCACTGGCACCACTGGGGATGCAGTGCAGTGAGTCCAGAGAGTGCACTGGCACCACTGGGGATGCAGTGCAGTGACTCCAGAGAGTGCACTGGCACCACTGGGGATGCAGTGCAGTGAGTCCAGAGAGTGCACTGGCACCACTGGGGATGCAGTGCAGTGAGTCCAGAGAGTGCACTGGCACCACTGGGGATGCAGTGCCGTGAGTCCAGAGAGTGCACTGGCACCACTGGGGATGCAGTGCAGTGAGTCCAGAGAGTGCACTGGCAGCACTAAGGATGCACTGTTGTGACTCCAGAGAGTGCACTGGCACCACTGGGGATGCAGTGCAGTGAGTCCAGAGAGTGCACTGGCACCACTGGGGATGCACTGCAGTGACTCCAGAGAGTGCACTGGCACCACTGGGGATGCAGTGCAGTGACTCCAGAGAGTGCACTGGCACCACTAAGGATGTACTGTAGTGACTCCAGAGAGTGCACTGGCACCACAGGGGATGCAGTGCAGTGAGTCCAGAGAGTGCACTGGCACCCCTGGGGATGCAGTGCAGTGACTTAAGAGAGTGCACTGGCACCACTGGGGATGCAGTGCAGTGAGTCCAGAGAGTGCTCTGGCACCACTGGGGATGCAGTGCAGTGAGTCCAGAGAGTGCACTGGCACCACTGGGGATGCAGTGCAGTGAGTCCCGAGAGTGCACAGGCACCAATGGGGATGCACTGCAGTGATTCCAGAGAGTGCACTGGCACCACTGGGGATGCAGTGCAGTGAGTCCAGAGAGTGCACTGGCACCACTGGGGATGCAGTGCGGTGAGTCCAGAGAGTGCACTGGCACCACTGGGGATGCAGTGCGGTGAGTCCAGAGAGTGCACTGGCACCACTGGGGATGCAGTGCAGTGAGTCCAGACAGTGCACTGACACCACTGGGTATGAAGTGGTGGATCCTTTACTGGATGCGAGGGGAAACCTAGTTACTAAGGATGAGGAAAAGGCTGAGGTGCTTAATGCCGCCTTTGCCTCAGTCTTTAGCGGCAATACCGGTTGTTCTCCGGATACCCAGTGCCCTGAGCTGGTGGAAGGGGATGGGGAGCAGGATGTGGCCTTCGCTATCCATGAGGAAATGGTTGGCGACCTGCTACGGAGCTTGGATGTGCGCAAGTCGATGGGGCCGGATGGGATCCACCCAAGGGTACTGAGAGAACTGGCGGAGGAGCTGGCCGAGCCGCTTTCCATCATTTATCGGCAGTCCTGGCTATCGGGGGAGGTCCCGGTTGACTGGCGGCTAGCCAATGTGACGCCCATCTATAAGAAGGTCCGGAGGGCAGACCCGGGGAACTATAGGCCTGTCAGTTTGACCTCAGTGCCGGGGAAGCTCATGGAGCAGATTATCTTGAGTGTCATCACGCGGCACTTGCAGGGCAAGCAGGCGATCAGGCCCAGTCAGCATGGGTTTATGAAAGGCAGGTCCTGCTTGACGAACCTGATCTCCTTCTATGACCAAGTGACGCGCTTGGTGGATGAGGGAAAGGCTGTGGACGTGGTCTACCTTGACCTCAGTAAGGCTTTTGACACCGTTCCCCACAACATTCTCCTCGAGAAACTGGCTGCTCGGGGCTTGGACTGGCGTACGCTTCGCTGGGTTAGAAACTGGCTGGATGGCCGGGCCCAAAGAGTTGTGGTGAATGGAGTCAAATCTGGTTGGAGGCCGGTCACTAGTGGAGTCCCCCAGGGCTCGGTACTGGGGCCGGTCCTCTTTAATATCTTTATTGATGATCTGGATGAGGGCGTCCAGTGCACCCTCAGTAAGTTTGCAGACGACACCAAGCTAAGTGCGTGTGTCGATCTGCTCGAGGGCAGGAAGGCTCTGCAGGAGGATCTGGATAGGCTG
Organism: Anser cygnoides; assembly: GCF_040182565.1. Taxonomy (NCBI): domain Eukaryota; kingdom Metazoa; phylum Chordata; class Aves; order Anseriformes; family Anatidae; genus Anser; species Anser cygnoides. Next base: position 11,905,927 of record NC_089911.1, read on the forward strand.
GAGCGATGGGCTGAGGTCAACTGCATGAAGTTCAACAAGGCCAAGTGCCGGGTCCTGCACCTGGGCTGCAACAACCCCAAGCAGAGCTACAGGCTGGGAGATGAGTGGCTGGAAAGCTGCCTGGCCGAGAAGGACCTGGGAGTATTGGTGGATAGTCGGCTGAATATGAGCCAGCAGTGTGCTCAGGTGGCCAAGAAGGCCAACTGCATCCTGGCCTGTATAAGAAGCAGTGTGGCCAGCAGGTCGAGGGAAGTGATTGTGCCCCTGTACTCGGCTCTGGTGAGGCCGCACCTCGAGTACTGTGTTCAGTTTTGGGCCCCTCGCTACAGGAAGGACATGGACGTGCTCGAGCGAGTCCAGAGAAGGGCGACCAAGCTTGTGAGGGGTCTGGAGAACAAGTCTTACGAGGAGCGGCTGAGGGAGCTGGGCTTGTTCAGCCTGGAGAAGAGGAGGCTCAGGGGCGACCTCATCGCTCTCTACAGTTACCTGAAAGGAGGCTGTAGAGAGGTGGGGGTTGGTCTATTCTCCCACGTGCCTAGTGACAGGACGAGGGGGAATGGGCTAAAGTTGCGACAGGGGAGTTTTAGGTTGGATGTTAGGAAGTACTTCTTTACCGAAAGGGTTATTAAGCATTGGAACGGGCTGCCCAGGGAGGTGGTGGAGTCACCATCCCTGGAGGTCTTTAAAAGACGTTTAGATGTAGAGCTTAGGGATATGGTTTAGTGGAGTACTTAGTGTTAGGTCGGAGGTTGGACTCGATGATCTTGAGGTCTCTTCCAACCTAGAGAAATCTGTGAATCTGTGAATCTGTGAAGTGCAGTGAGTCCAGAGAGTGCACTGGCACTACTGGGGATGCAGTGCAGTGAGTCCAGAGAGTGCACTGGCACCACTGGGGATGCAGTGCAGTGAGTCCAGAGAGTGCACTGGCACCACTGGGGATGTACTGCAGTGAGTCCAGAGAGTGCACTGGCACCACTGGAGATGCAGTGCCGTGAGTCCAGAGAGTGCACTGGCACCACTGGGGATGCAGTGCAGTGAGTCCAGAGATTTCACTGGCACCACTGGGGATGCCCTGCAGTGACTCCAAAGAGTGAACTGGCACCACTGGGGATGCACCCCGGTGAGTCCAGAGAGTGCACTGGCACCACTGGGGATGCAGTGCAGTGAGTCCAGAGAGTGCACAGGCGCCACTGGGGATGCAGTGCAGTGAGTCCAGAGAGTGCACTGGAACCACTGGGGATGTAGTGCAGTGAGTCCAGAGAGTGCACTGGCACCACTGGGGATGCACTGCAGTGATTCCAGAGAGTGCACTGGCACCACTGGGGATGCAGTGCAGTGAGTCCAGAGAGTGCACTGGCACCACTGGGGATGCAGTGCAGTGAGTCCAGAGAGTGCACTGGCAGCACTAAGGATGCACTGTTGTGAGTCCAGAGAGTGCACTGGCACCACTAGGGATGCAGTGCAGTGAGTCCAGAGAGTGCACTGGCACCACAGGGGATGCACTGCAGTGAGTCCAGAGAGTGCACTGGCACCACTGGGCATGCAGTGCAGTGAGTCCAGAGAGTGCACTGGCACCACTGGGGATGCAGTGCAGTGACTCCAGAGTTTGCACTGGCAAAACTAAGGATGTACTGTAGTGACTCCAGAGAGTGCAGTGGCACCACAGGGGATGCAGTGCAGTGAGTCCAGAGAGTGCACTGACACCACTGGGTATGCAGTGCAGTGAGTCCAGAGAGTGCACTGGCACCACTGGGGATGCAGTGCAGTGAGTCCAGAGAATGTACTGGCACCACTGGGGATGCACTGCAGTGAGTCCAGAGAGTACACTGGCACCACTGGGGGTGCAGTGCAATGAGTCCAGAGAGTGCACTGGCACCACTGGGGATGCACTGCAGTGAGTCCAGAGAGTGCACTGGCACCACTGGGGATGCAGTGCAGTGAGTCCAGAGAGTGCACTGGCACCACTGGGGATGCAGTGCAGTGACTCCAGAGAGTGAACTGGCACCACTGGGGATGCACTGCAGTGAGTCCAGAGAGTGAACTGGCACCACTGGGGATGCACTGCAGTGAGTCCAGAGAGTGCACTGGCACCACTGGGGATGCACTGCAGTGATTCCAGAGAGTGCACTGGCACCACTGGGGATGCAGTGCAGTGAGTCCAGAGAGTGAACTGGCACCAGAGGGGATGCAGTGCAGTGAGTCCAGAGAGTGCACTGGCAGCACTAAGGATGCACTGTTGTGAGTCCAGAGAGTGCACTGGCACCACTAGGGATGCAGTGCAGTGAGTCCAGAGAGTGCACTGGCACCACTGGGGATGCACTGCAGTGACTCCAGAGAGTGCACTGGCACCAGTGGGGATGCAGTGCAGTGAGTCCAGAGAGTGCACTGGCACCACTAAGGATGTACTGTAGTGACTCCAGAGAGTGCACTGGCACTACTGGGGATGCACTGCAGTGACTCCAGAGAGTGCACTGGCACCACAGGGGATGCAGTGCAGTGAGTCCAGAGAGTGCACTGACACCACTGGGTATGAAGTGCGGTGAGTCCAGAGAGTGCACTGGCACCACTAATGATGTACTGTAATGACTCCAGAGAGTGCACTGGCACCACTGGGGATGCATTGCAGTGAGTCCAGAGAGTGCACTGGCACCACTGGGGATGCAGTGCAGTGAGTCCAGAGAGTGCACTGGCACCACTGGTGATGCAGTGCAGTGAGTCCAGAGAGTGCACTGGCACCACTGGGGATGCAGTGCAGTGACTCAAGAGAGTGCACTGGCACCACTGGGGATGCAGTGCAGTGAGTCCACAGAGTGCACTGGCACCACTGGGGATGCAGTGCGGTGAGTCCAGAGAGTGCACTGACACCACTGGGTATGAAGTGCAGTGAGTCCAGAGAGTGCACTGGCACCACTGGGGATGCAGTGCAGTGAGTCCAGAGAGTGCACTGGCAACACTGGGGATGCAGTGCAGTGAGTCCAGAGAATGCACTGGCACCACTGGGGATGCAGTGCAGTGAGTCCAGAGAGTGCACTGGCACCACTGGGGGTGCAGGGCAATGAGTCCAGAGAGTGCACTGGCACCACTGGGGATGCAGTGCAGTGAGTCCAGAGAGTGCAATGGCACACCAGAGGATGCAATGCAGTGAGTCCAGAGATTGCACTGGCACCACTGGGGATGCAGTGCAGTGAGTCCAGAGAGTGCACTGGCACCACTGGGGATGCAGTGTCGTGAGTCCAGAGAGTGCACTGGCACCAGTGGGGATGCAGTGCAGTGAGTCCAGAGAGTGCACTGGCACCACTGGGGATGCAGTGCAGTGACTTAAGAGAGTGCACTGGCACCACTGGGGATGCAGTGCAGTGAGTCCAGAGATTTCACTGGCACCACTGGGGATGCCCTGCAGTGACTCCAAAGAGTGAACTGGCACCACTGGGGATGCACTGCAGTGAGTCCAGAGAGTGCACTGGCACCACTGGGGATGCACTGCAGTGAGTCCAGGGAGTGCACTGGCACCACTGGGGATGCAATGCAGTAACTTCAGAGAGTGCACTGGCACCACTGGGGATGCAGTGCAGTGAGTCCAGAGAGTGCACTGGCACCACTGGGGATGCAGTGCAGTGAGTCCAGAGAGTGCACTGGAACCACTGGGGATGCACCCCGGTGACTCCAGAGAGTGCACTGGCACCAATGGGGATGCAGTGCAGTGAGTCCAGAGAGTGCACTGGCACCACTAAGGATGTACTGTAGTGACTGAAGAGAGTGCACTGGCACCACTGGGGATGCAGTGCAGTGAGTCCAGAGAGTGCACTGGCAGCACTAAGGATGCACTGTAGTGACTCCAGAGAGTGCACTGGCACCACTGGAGATGCAGTGCAGTGAGTCCAGAGAGTGCACTGGCACCACTGGGGATGTAGTGCAGTGACTCCAGAGAGTGCAGTGGCACCACTGGGCATGCAGTGCAGTGAGTCCAGAGAGTGCACTGGCACCGCTAAGGATGTACTCTAGTGACTCCAGAGAGTGCACTGGCACCATTGGGGATGCAGTGCAGTGAGTCCAGAGAGTGCACTGGCACCACTGGGGATGCAGTGCAGTGACTCGAAAGAGTGCACTGGCACCACTGGGGATGCAGTGCAGTGAGTCCAGAGAGTGCACTGGCACCACTGGGGATGCAGTGCAGTGTGTCCACAGAGCGCACTGGCACCAGTGGGGATGCAGTGCAGTGAGTCCAGAGAGTGCACTGGCACCACTGGGGATGCAGTGCAGTGAGTCCAGAGAATGCACTGGCACCACTGGTGATGCACTGCAGTGACTCCAGAGAGTGCACTGGCACCACTGGGGGTGCAGTGCAATTAGTCCTGAGAGTGCACTGGCACCACTGGGGATGCAGTGCAGTGAGTCCAGAGAGTGCACTGGCACCACTGGGGATGCAGTGCAGTGAGTCCAGAGAGTGCACTGGAACCACTGGGGATGCACCCCGGTGACTCCAGAGAGTGCACTGGCACCAGTGGGGATGCAGTGCAGTGAGTCCAGAGAGTGCACTGGCACCACTAAGGATGTACTGTAGTGACTCCAGAGAGTGCACTGGCACTACTGGGGATGCAGTGCAGTGAGTCCAGAGACTGCACTGGCACCACTGGGCATGCAGTGCAGTGACTCCAGAGAGTGAACTGGCACCAGTTGGGATGCAGTGCAGTGAGTCCAGAGAGTGCACTGGCACCACTGGGGATGCAGTGCAGTGAGTCCAGAGAGTGCACTGGCACCACTGGGGATGCAGTGCCTTGAGTCCAGAGAGTGCACTGGCACCACTGGGGATGCAGTGCAGTGAGTCCAGAGAGTGCACTGGAACCACTGGAGATGCACCCCGATGACTCCAGAGAGTCCACTGGCACCACTGGGGATGCAGTGCAGTGAGTCCAGAGAGTGCACTGGCACCACTGGGGATGCAGTGCAATGAGTCCAGAGAGTGCACTGGCACCACTGGGGATGCAGTGCAGTGAGTCCAGAGAGTGCACAGGTGCCACTGGGGATGCAATGCACTGACTCCAGAGAGTGCACTGGCACCACTGGGGATGCAGTGCAGTGAGTCCAGAGAGTGCACTGGCACCACTGGGGATGCACTGCAGTGAGTCCAGAGAGTGCACTGGCGCCACTAGGGATGAAGTGCAGTGAGTCCAGAGAGTGCACTGGCACCACTGGGGATGCACTGCAGTGATTCCAGAGAGTGCACTGCCACCACTGGGGATGCAGTGCAGTGAGTCCAGAGAGTGCACTGGCACCACTTGGGATGCAGTGCAGTGAGTCCAGAGAGTGCACTGGAACCACTGGGGATGCAGTGCAGTTACTCCAGAGAGTGCACTGGCACCACTAATGATGTACTGTAATGACTCCAGAGAGTGCACTGGCACCACTGGGGATGCATTGCAGTGAGTCCAGAGAGTGCACTGGCACCACTGGGGATGCAGTGCAGTGAGTCCAGAGAGTGCACTGGCACCACTGGTGATGCAGTGCAGTGAGTCCAGAGAGTGCACTGGCACCACTGGGGATGCAGTGCAGTGACTCAAGAGAGTGCACTGGCACCACTGGGGATGCAGTGCAGTGAGTCCACAGAGTGCACTGGCACCACTGGGGATGCAGTGCGGTGAGTCCAGAGAGTGCACTGACACCACTGGGGATGCACTGCAGTGAGTCCAGAGAGTGCACTGGCACCACTGGGGATGCAGTGCAGTGAGTCCAGAGAGTGCACTGGCAACACTGGGGATGCAGTGCAGTGAGTCCAGAGAATGCACTGGCACCACTGGGGATGCAGTACAGTGAGTCCACAGAGTGCACTGGCACCACTGGGGGTGCAGGGCAATGAGTCCAGAGAGTGCACTGGCACCACTGGGGATGCAGTGCAGTGAGTCCAGAGAGTGCAATGGCACACCAGAGGATGCAATGCAGTGAGTCCAGAGATTGCACTGGCACCACTGGGGATGCAGTGCAGTGAGTCCAGAGAGTGCACTGGCACCACTGGGGATGCAGTGTCGTGAGTCCAAAGAGTGCACTGGCACCAGTGGGGATGCAGTGCAGTGAGTCCAGAGAGTGCACTGGCACCACTGGGGATGCAGTGCAGTGAGTCCAGAGAGTGCACTGGCACCACTGGGGATGCAGTGCAGTGAGTCCAGAGATTTCACTGGCACCACTGGGGATGCCCTGCAGTGACTCCAAAGAGTGAACTGGCACCACTGGGGATGCACTGCAGTGAGTCCAGAGAGTGCACTGGCACCACTGGGGATGCACTGCAGTGAGTCCAGGGAGTGCACTGGCACCACTGGGGATGCAATGCAGTAACTTCAGAGAGTGCACTGGCACCACTGGGGATGCAGTGCAGTGAGTCCAGAGAGTGCACTGGCACCACTGGGGATGCAGTGCAGTGAGTCCAGAGAGTGCACTGGAACCACTGGGGATGCACCCCGGTGACTCCAGAGAGTGCACTGGCACCAATGGGGATGCAGTGCAGTGAGTCCAGAGAGTGCACTGGCACCACTAAGGATGTACTGTAGTGACTGAAGAGAGTGCACTGGCACCACTGGGGATGCAGTGCAGTGAGTCCAGAGAGTGCACTGGCACCACTGGGGATGTAGTGCAGTGACTCCAGAGAGTGCAGTGGCACCACTGGGCATGCAGTGCAGTGAGTCCAGAGAGTGCACTGGCACCGCAAAGGATGTACTTTAGTGACTCCAGAGAGTGCACTGGCACCATTGGGGATGCAGTGCAGTGAGTCCAGAGAGTGCACTGGCACCACTGGGGATGCAGTGCAGTGACTCGAAAGAGTGCACTGGCACCACTGGGGATGCAGTGCAGTGAGTCCAGAGAGTGCACTGGCACCAGTGGGGATGCAGTGCAGTGAGTCCAGAGAGTGCACTGGCACCACTGGGGATGCAGTTAAGTGAGTCCAGAGAATGCACTGGCACCACTGGTGATGCACTGCAGTGACTCCAGAGAGTGCACTGGCACCACTGGGGGTGCAGTGCAATTAGTCCTGAGAGTGCACTGGCACCACTGGGGATGCAGTGCAGTGAGTCCAGAGAGTGCACTGGCACCACTGGGGATGCAGTGCAGTGAGTCCAGAGAGTGCACTGGCACCACTGGGGATGCAGTGCAGTGAGTCCAGAGAGTGCACTGGAACCACTGGGGATGCACCCCGGTGACTCCAGAGAGTGCACTGGCACCAGTGGGGATGCAGTGCAGTGAGTCCAGAGAGTGCACTGGCACCACTAAGGATGTACTGTAGTGACTCCAGAGAGTGCACTGGCACTACTGGGGATGCATTGCAGTGACTCCAGAGAGTGCACTGGCACCAGTGGGGATGCAGTGCAGTGAGACCAGAGAGTGCACTGGCACAACTGGGGATGCAATGCAGTGAGTCCAGAGAGTGCACTGGCGCCACTGGGGATACAGTGCCGTGAGTCCAGAGAGTGCACTGGCACCAGTGGGGATGCAGTGCAGTGAGTCCAGAGAGTGCACTGGAACCACTGGGGATGCACCCCGGTGAGTCCAGAGAGTGCACTGGCACCACTGGGGATGCAGTGCAGTGAGTCCAGAGAGTGCACTGGCACCACTGGGGATGCACTGCAGTGACTCCAGAGAGTGCACTGGCACCACTGGGGATGCAATGCAGTGAGTCCAGAGAGTGCACTGGCACCACTGGGGATGCAGTGCAGTGAGTCCAGAGAGTGCACTGGCAGCACTAAGGATGCACTGTAGTGACTCCAGAGAGTGCACTGGCACCACTGGAGATGCAGTGCAGTGAGTCCAGAGAGTGCACTGGCACCACTGGGGATGCAGTGCAGTGACTCCAGAGAGTGCACTGGCACCACTGGGCATGCAGTGCAGTGAGTCCAGAGAGTGCACTGGCACCGCTAAGGATGTACTGTAGTGACTCCAGAGAGTGCAATGGCACCATTGGGGATGCAGTGCAGTGAGTCCAGAGAGTGCACTGGCACCACTGGGGATGCAGTGCAGTGACTCAAGAGAGTGCACTGGCACCAGTGGGGATGCAGTGCAGTGAGTCCAGAGAGTGCACTGGCACCACTGGGGATGCAGTGCAGTGAGTCCAGAGAGTGCACTGGCACCACTGGGGATGCAGTGCAGTGAGTCCAGAGAATGCACTGGCACCACTGGGGATGCACTGCAGTGACTCCAGAGAGTGCACTGGCACCACTGGGGGTGCAGTGCAATTAGTCCAGAGAGTGCCCTGGAACCACTGGGGATGCACTGCAGTGAGTCCAGAGAGTGCACTGGCACCACTGGGGATGCAGTGCAGTGAGTCCACAGAGTGCACTGGCACCACTGGGGATGCAGTGCGGTGAGTCCAGAGAGTGCACTGACACCACTGGGGATGCACTGCAGTGAGTCCAGAGAGTGCACTGGCACCACTGGGGATGCAGTGCAGTGAGTCCAGAGAGTGCACTGGCAACACTGGGGATGCAGTGCAGTGAGTCCAGAGAATGCACTGGCACCACTGGGGATGCAGTACAGTGAGTCCACAGAGTGCACTGGCACCACTGGGGGTGCAGGGCAATGAGTCCAGAGAGTGCACTGGCACCACTGGGGATGCAGTGCAGTGAGTCCAGAGAGTGCAATGGCACACCAGAGGATGCAATGCAGTGAGTCCAGAGATTGCACTGGCACCACTGGGGATGCAGTGCAGTGAGTCCAGAGAGTGCACTGGCACCACTGGGGATGCAGTGTCGTGAGTCCAGAGAGTGCACTGGCACCAGTGGGGATGCAGTGCAGTGAGTCCAGAGAGTGCACTGGCACCACTGGGGATGCAGTGCAGTGAGTCCAGAGAGTGCACTGGCACCACTGGGGATGCAGTGCAGTGAGTCCAGAGATTTCACTGGCACCACTGGGGATGCCCTGCAGTGACTCCAAAGAGTGAACTGGCACCACTGGGGATGCACTGCAGTGAGTCCAGAGAGTGCACTGGCACCACTGGGGATGCACTGCAGTGAGTCCAGGGAGTGCACTGGCACCACTGGGGATGCAATGCAGTAACTTCAGAGAGTGCACTGGCACCACTGGGGATGCAGTGCAGTGAGTCCAGAGAGTGCACTGGCACCACTGGGGATGCAGTGCAGTGAGTCCAGAGAGTGCACTGGAACCACTGGGGATGCACCCCGGTGACTCCAGAGAGTGCACTGGCACCAATGGGGATGCAGTGCAGTGAGTCCAGAGAGTGCACTGGCACCACTAAGGATGTACTGTAGTGACTGAAGAGAGTGCACTGGCACCACTGGGGATGCAGTGCAGTGAGTCCAGAGAGTGCACTGGCACCACTGGGGATGTAGTGCAGTGACTCCAGAGAGTGCAGTGGCACCACTGGGCATGCAGTGCAGTGAGTCCAGAGAGTGCACTGGCACCGCAAAGGATGTACTTTAGTGACTCCAGAGAGTGCACTGGCACCATTGGGGATGCAGTGCAGTGAGTCCAGAGAGTGCACTGGCACCACTGGGGATGCAGTGCAGTGACTCGAAAGAGTGCACTGGCACCACTGGGGATGCAGTGCAGTGAGTCCAGAGAGTGCACTGGCACCAGTGGGGATGCAGTGCAGTGAGTCCAGAGAGTGCACTGGCACCACTGGGGATGCAGTTAAGTGAGTCCAGAGAATGCACTGGCACCACTGGTGATGCACTGCAGTGACTCCAGAGAGTGCACTGGCACCACTGGGGGTGCAGTGCAATTAGTCCTGAGAGTGCACTGGCACCACTGGGGATGCAGTGCAGTGAGTCCAGAGAGTGCACTGGCACCACTGGGGATGCAGTGCAGTGAGTCCAGAGAGTGCACTGGCACCACTGGGGATGCAGTGCAGTGAGTCCAGAGAGTGCACTGGAACCACTGGGGATGCACCCCGGTGACTCCAGAGAGTGCACTGGCACCAGTGGGGATGCAGTGCAGTGAGTCCAGAGAGTGCACTGGCACCACTAAGGATGTACTGTAGTGACTCCAGAGAGTGCACTGGCACTACTGGGGATGCATTGCAGTGACTCCAGAGAGTGCACTGGCACCAGTGGGGATGCAGTGCAGTGAGACCAGAGAGTGCACTGGCACAACTGGGGATGCAATGCAGTGAGTCCAGAGAGTGCACTGGCGCCACTGGGGATACAGTGCCGTGAGTCCAGAGAGTGCACTGGCACCAGTGGGGATGCAGTGCAGTGAGTCCAGAGAGTGCACTGGAACCACTGGGGATGCACCCCGGTGAGTCCAGAGAGTGCACTGGCACCACTGGGGATGCAGTGCAGTGAGTCCAGAGAGTGCACTGGCACCACTGGGGATGCACTGCAGTGACTCCAGAGAGTGCACTGGCACCACTGGGGATGCAATGCAGTGAGTCCAGAGAGTGCACTGGCACCACTGGGGATGCAGTGCAGTGAGTCCAGAGAGTGCACTGGCAGCACTAAGGATGCACTGTAGTGACTCCAGAGAGTGCACTGGCACCACTGGAGATGCAGTGCAGTGAGTCCAGAGAGTGCACTGGCACCACTGGGGATGCAGTGCAGTGACTCCAGAGAGTGCACTGGCACCACTGGGCATGCAGTGCAGTGAGTCCAGAGAGTGCACTGGCACCGCTAAGGATGTACTGTAGTGACTCCAGAGAGTGCAATGGCACCATTGGGGATGCAGTGCAGTGAGTCCAGAGAGTGCACTGGCACCACTGGGGATGCAGTGCAGTGACTCAAGAGAGTGCACTGGCACCAGTGGGGATGCAGTGCAGTGAGTCCAGAGAGTGCACTGGCACCACTGGGGATGCAGTGCAGTGAGTCCAGAGAGTGCACTGGCACCACTGGGGATGCAGTGCAGTGAGTCCAGAGAATGCACTGGCACCACTGGGGATGCACTGCAGTGACTCCAGAGAGTGCACTGGCACCACTGGGGGTGCAGTGCAATTAGTCCAGAGAGTGCCCTGGAACCACTGGGGATGCACTGCAGTGAGTCCAGAGAGTGCACTGGCACCACTGGGGATGCAGTGCAGTGAGTCCAGAGAGTGCACTGACACCACTGGGGATGCAGTGCAGTGACTCCAGAGAGTGAACTGGCACCAGAGGGGATGCAGTGCAGTGAGTGCAGAGAGTGCACTGGCACCACTGGGGATGCACTGCAGTGAGTCCAGAGAGTGCACTGGCACCACTGGGGATGCAGTGCAGTGAGTCCAGAGAGTGCGCTGGCACCACTGGGGATGCAGTGCAGTGACTCAAGAGAGTGCACTGGCACCACTGCGGATGCAGTGCGGTGAGTCCAGAGAGTGCACTGGCACCACTGGGGATGCAGTGCGGTGAGTCCAGAGAGTGCACTGGCACCACTGGGGATGCAGTGCAGTGAGTCCAGAGAGTGCACTGGCACCACTGGGGATGCAGTGCAGTGAGTCCAGAGAGTGCACTGACACCACTGGGTATGAAGTGCAGTGAGTCCAGAGAGTGCACTGGCACCACTGGGGATGCAGTGCAGTGAGTCCAGAGAGTGCACTGGCACCACTGGGGATGCAGTGCAGTGAGTCCAGAGAATGCACTGGCGCCACTGGGGATGCACTGCAGTGACTCCAGAGAGTGCACTGGCACCACTGGGGATGCAGTGCCGTGAGTACAGAGAGTGCACTGGCACCGCTGGGGATGCAGTGCAGTGAGTCCAGAGAGTGCACTGGCACCAGTGGGGATGCAGTGCAGTGAGTCCAGAGATTGCACTGGCACCACTGGGGATGCAGTGCAGTGAGTCCAGAGAGTGCACTGGCACCACTGGGGATGCAGTGCAGTGAGTCCAGAGAGTGCACTGGCACCAGTGGGGATGCAGTGCAGTGAGTCCAGAGAGTGCACTGGCACCACTGGGGATGCAGTGCAGTGAGTCCAGAGATTTCACTGGCACCACTGGGGATGCCCTGCAGTGACTCCAAAGAGTGAACTGGCACCACTGGGGATGCAGTGCAGTGAGTCCAGAGAGTGCACTGGCACCACTGGGGATGTACTGCAGTGAGTCCAGAGAGTGCACTGGCACCACTGGGGATGCAGTGCAGTGAGTCCAGAGAGTGCACTGGCACCACTGGGGATGCAATGCAGTAACTTCAGGGAGTGCACTGGCACCACTGGGGATGCAGTGCAGTGAGTCCAGAGAGTGCACTGGCACCACTGGGGATGCAGTGCAGTGAGTCCAGAGAGTGCACTGGCACCACTGGGGATGCAGTGCAGTGAGTCCAGAGAGTGCACTGGCACCACTGGGAATACAGTGCCGTGAGTCCAGAGAGTGCACTGGCACCATTGGGGATGCAGTGCAGTGAGTCCAGAGAGTGCACTGGAACCACTGGGGATGCACCCCGGTGAGTCCAGAGAGTGCACTGGCACCACTGGGGATGCACTGCAGTGAGTCCAGAGAGTGCACTGGCACCACTGGGGATGCACTGCAGTGACTCCAGAGAGTGCACTGGCACCACTGAGGATGCAGTGCAGTGACTGAAGAGAGTGCACTGGCACCACTGGGGATGCAGTGCAGTGAGTCCAGAGAGTGCACTGGCAGCACTAATGATGCACTGCAGTGACGCCAGAGAGTGCACTGGCACCACTGGAGATGCAGTGCCGTGAGTCCAGAGAGTGCACTGGCACCACTGGGGATGCAGTGCAGTGACTCCAGAGATTGCACTGGCACCACTGGGCATGCAGTGCAGTGAGTCCAGAGAGTGCACTGGCACCACTAAGGATGTACTGTAGTGACTCCAGAGAGTGCACTGGCACCAGTGGGGATGCAGTGCAGTGAGTCCAGAGAGTGCACTGGCACCACTGGGGATGCAGTGCAGTGACTCAAGAGAGTGCACTGGCACCACTGGGGATGCAGTGCAGTGACTCCAGAGAGTGCACTGGCACCACTGGGGATGCAGTGCAGTGAGTCCAGAGAGTGCACTGGCACCACTGGTGATGCAGTGCGGTGAGTCCAGAGAGTGCACTGGCACCACTGGGGATGCAGTGCAGTGAGTCCAGAGAATTCACTGGCACCACTGGGGATGCACTGCAATTACTCCAGAGAGTGCACTGGCACCACTGGGGGTGCAGTGCAATTAGTCCAGAGAGTGCACTGGCACCACTGGGGATGCAGTGCAGTGAGTACAGAGAGTGCACTGGCACCACTGGGGATGCAGTGCAGTGACTTAAGAGAGTGCACTGGCACCACTGGGGATGCACCCCGGTGACTCCAGAGAGTGAACTGGCACCAGAGGGGATGCAGTGCAGTGAGTGCAGAGAGTGCACTGGCACCACTGGGGATGCAGTGCAGTGAGTCCAGAGAGTGCACTGGCACCACTGGGGATGCACTGCAGTGAGTCCAGAGAATGCACTGACACCACTGGGGATGCAGTGCCGTGAGTCCAGAGAGTGCACTGGCACCACTGGGGATGCAGTGCAGTGAGTCCACAGAGTGCACTGGCACCACTGGGGATGCAGTGCAGTGAGTCCAGGGAGTGCACTGGCACCACTGGGGATGCAGTGCAGTGACTCCAGCGAGTGCACTGGCACCACTGGGGATGCAGTGCAGTGAGTCCAGAGAGTGCACTGGAACCACTGGAGATGCACCCCGGTGACTCCAGAGAGTGCACTGGCACCACTGGGGATGCAGTGCAGTGAGTCCAGAGAGTGCACTGGCACCACTGAGGATGTACTATAGTGACTCCAGAGAGTGCACTGGCACCACTGGGGATGCAGTGCAGTGAGTCCAGAGAGTGCACTGGCACCACTGGGGATGCAGTGCAGTGAGTCCAGAGAGTGCACTGGCACCACTGGGGATGCAATGCAGTGACTCCAGAGAGTGCACTGGCACCACTGGGGATGCACCCCGGTGAGTCCAGAGAGTGCACTGGCACCACTGGGGATGCAGTGCAGTGAGTCCAGAAAGTGCACTGGCGCCACTGGGGATGCAGTGCAGTGAGTCCAGAGAGTGCACTGGCACCACAGGGGATGCAGTGCAGTGATTCCAGAGAGTGCACTGGCACCACTGGGGATGCAGTGCAGTGAGTCCAGAGAGTGCACTGGCACCACTGGGGATGCAGTGCAGTTAGTCCAGAGAGTGCACTGGCAGCACTAAGGATGCACTGTAGTGACTCCAGAGAGTGCACTGGCACCACTGGGGATGCAGTGCAGTGAGTCCAGAGAGTGCACTGGCACCACTGGGGACGCACTGCAGTCACTCCAGAGAGTGCACTGGCACCACTGGGCATGGAGTGCAGTGAGTCCAGAGAGTGCAGTGGAACACTGGGGATGCAGTGCAGTGACTCCAGAGAGTGCACTGGCACCACTAAGGATGTACTGTAGTGATTCCAGAGAGTGCACTGGCACCACTGGGGATGCAGTGCAGTGAGTCCAGAGAGTGCACTGGCACCACTGGGGATGCAGTGCAGTGACTCAAGAGAGTGCACTGGCACCACTGGGGATGCAGTGCAGTGAGTCCAGAGAGTGCACTGGCACCACTGGGGATGCAGTGCAGTGAGTCCAGAGAGGGCACTGGCAGCACTGGGCATGCAGTACAGTGAGTCCACAGAGTGCACTGGCACCACTGGGGATGCACTGCAGTGAGTCCAGAGAGTGCACTGGCACCACTGGGGATGCACTACAGTGACTCCAGAGAGTACACTGGCACCACTGGGGATGCACTGCAGTGACTCTAGAGAGTGCACTGGCAAAACTGGAGATGCACTGCAGTGACTCCAGAGAGTGCACTGGCACCACTGGGGATGCACTGCAGTGACTCTAGAGAGTGCACTGGCACCACTGGGGATGCAGTGCTGTGAGTCCAGAGAGTGCACTGGCACCAATGGGGATGCAGTGCAGTGAGTCCAGAGAGTGCACTGGCACCACTGGGGATGCAGTGCAGTGACTCCAGAGAGTGCACTGGCACCACTGGGGATGCAGTGCAGTGAGTCCAGAGAGTGCACTGGCACCACTGGGGATGCAGTGCAGTGAGTCCAGAGAGTGCACTGGCACCACTGGGGATGCAGTGCAGTGAGTCCAGAGAGTGCACTGGCACCACTGGGGATGCAGTGCAGTGAGTCCAGAGAGTGCACTGGCACCACTGGGGATGCAGTGCAGTGAGTCCAGAGAGTGCACTGGCACCACTGGGGATGCAGTGCAGTGACTCCAGAGAGTGCACTGGCACCACTGGGGATGCAGTGCCGTGAGTCCAGAGAGTGCACTGGCACCACTGGGGATGCACTGCAGTGACTCCAGAGAGTGCACTGGCACCACTGGGGATGCAGTGCAGTGAGTCCAGAGAGTGCACTGGCACCACTGGGGATGCAGTGCAGTGACTCCAGAGAGTGCACTGGCACCACTAAGGATGTACTGTAGTGACTCCAGAGAGTGCACTGGCACCACAGGGGATGCAGTGCAGTGAGTCCAGAGAGTGCACTGGCACCCCTGGGGATGCAGTGCAGTGACTTAAGAGAGTGCACTGGCACCACTGGGGATGCAGTGCAGTGAGTCCAGAGAGTGCTCTGGCACCACTGGGGATGCAGTGCAGTGAGTCCAGAGAGTGCACTGGCACCACTGGGGATGCAGTGCAGTGAGTCCCGAGAGTGCACAGGCACCAATGGGGATGCACTGCAGTGATTCCAGAGAGTGCACTGGCACCACTGGGGATGCAGTGCAGTGAGTCCAGAGAGTGCACTGGCACCACTGGGGATGCAGTGCGGTGAGTCCAGAGAGTGCACTGGCACCACTGGGGATGCAGTGCGGTGAGTCCAGAGAGTGCACTGGCACCACTGGGGATGCAGTGCAGTGAGTCCAGACAGTGCACTGACACCACTGGGTATGAAGTGGTGGATCCTTTACTGGATGCGAGGGGAAACCTAGTTACTAAGGATGAGGAAAGGCTGAGGTGCTTAATGCCGCCTTTGCCTCAGTCTTTAGCGGCAATACCGGTTGTTCTCCGGATACCCAGTGCCCTGAGCTGGTGGAAGGGGATGGGGAGCAGGATGTGGCCTTCGCTATCCATGAGGAAATGGTTGGCGACCTGCTACGGAGCTTGGATGTGCGCAAGTCGATGGGGCCGGATGGGATCCACCCAAGGGTACTGAGAGAACTGGCGGAGGAGCTGGCCGAGCCGCTTTCCATCATTTATCGGCAGTCCTGGCTATCGGGGGAGGTCCCGGTTGACTGGCGGCTAGCCAATGTGACGCCCATCTATAAGAAGGTCCGGAGGGCAGACCCGGGGAACTATAGGCCTGTCAGTTTGACCTCAGTGCCGGGGAAGCTCATGGAGCAGATTATCTTGAGTGTCATCACGCGGCACTTGCAGGGCAAGCAGGCGATCAGGCCCAGTCAGCATGGGTTTATGAAAGGCAGGTCCTGCTTGACGAACCTGATCTCCTTCTATGACCAAGTGACGCGCTTGGTGGATGAGGGAAAGGCTGTGGACGTGGTCTACCTTGACCTCAGTAAGGCTTTTGACACCGTTCCCCACAACATTCTCCTCGAGAAACTGGCTGCTCGGGGCTTGGACTGGCGTACGCTTCGCTGGGTTAGAAACTGGCTGGATGGCCGGGCCCAAAGAGTTGTGGTGAATGGAGTCAAATCTGGTTGGAGGCCGGTCACTAGTGGAGTCCCCCAGGGCTCGGTACTGGGGCCGGTCCTCTTTAATATCTTTATTGATGATCTGGATGAGGGCGTCCAGTGCACCCTCAGTAAGTTTGCAGACGACACCAAGCTAAGTGCGTGTGTCGATCTGCTCGAGGGCAGGAAGGCTCTGCAGGAGGATCTGGATAGGCTGGAGCGATGGGCTGAGGTCAACTGCATGAAGTTCAACAAGGCCAAGTGCCGGGTCCTGCACCTGGGCTGCAACAACCCCAAGCAGAGCTACAGGCTGGGAGATGAGTGGCTGGAAAGCTGCCTGGCCGAGAAGGACCTGGGAGTATTGGTGGATAGTCGGCTGAATATGAGCCAGCAGTGTGCTCAGGTGGCCAAGAAGGCCAACGGCATCCTGGCCTGTATAAGAAGCAGTGTGGCCAGCAGGTCGAGGGAAGTGATTGTGCCCCTGTACTCGGCTCTGGTGAGGCCGCACCTCGAGTACTGTGTTCAGTTTTGGGCCCCTCGCTACAGGAAGGACATGGACGTGCTCGAGCGAGTCCAGAGAAGGGCGACCAAGCTTGTGAGGGGTCTGGAGAACAAGTCTTACGAGGAGCGGCTGAGGGAGCTGGGCTTGTTCAGCCTGGAGAAGAGGAGGCTCAGGGGCGACCTCATCGCTCTCTACAGTTACCTGAAAGGAGGCTGTAGAGAGGTGGGGGTTGGTCTATTCTCCCACGTGCCTAGTGACAGGACGAGGGGGAATGGGCTAAAGTTGCGACAGGGGAGTTTTAGGTTGGATGTTAGGAAGTACTTCTTTACCGAAAGGGTTATTAAGCATTGGAACGGGCTGCCCAGGGAGGTGGTGGAGTCACCATCCCTGGAGGTCTTTAAAAGACGTTTAGATGTAGAGCTTAGGGATATGGTTTAGTGGAGTACTTAGTGTTAGGTCGGAGGTTGGACTCGATGATCTTGAGGTCTCTTCCAACCTAGAGAAATCTGTGAATCTGTGAATCTGTGAAGTGCAGTGAGTCCAGAGAGTGCACTGGCACTACTGGGGATGCAGTGCAGTGAGTCCAGAGAGTGCACTGGCACCACTGGGGATGCAGTGCAGTGAGTCCAGAGAATGCACTGGCACCACTGGGGATGCACTGCAGTGACTCCAGAGAGTGCACTGGCACCACTGGGGGTGCAGTGCAATGAGTCCAGAGAGTGCACTGGCACCACTGGGGATGCACTGCAGTGAGTCCAGAGAGTGCACTGGCACCACTGGAGATGCAGTGCCGTGAGTCCAGAGAGTGCACTGGCACCACTGGGGATGCAGTGCAGTGAGTCCAGAGATTTCACTGGCACCACTGGGGATGCCCTGCAGTGACTCCAAAGAGTGAACTGGCACCACTGGGGATGCACCCCGGTGAGTCCAGAGAGTGCACTGGCACCACTGGGGATGCAGTGCAGTGAGTCCAGAGAGTGCACAGGCGCCACTGGGGATGCAGTGCAGTGAGTCCAGAGAGTGCACTGGAACCACTGGGGATGCAGTGCAGTGAGTCCAGAGAGTGCACTGGCACCACTGGGGATGCACTGCAGTGATTCCAGAGAGTGCACTGGCACCACTGGGGATGCAGTGCAGTGAGTCCAGAGAGTGCACTGGCACCACTGGGGATGCAGTGCAGTGAGTCCAGAGAGTGCACTGGCAGCACTAAGGATGCACTGTTGTGAGTCCAGAGAGTGCACTGGCACCACTAGGGATGCAGTGCAGTGAGTCCAGAGAGTGCACTGGCACCACAGGGGATGCAGTGCAGTGAGTCCAGAGAGTGCACTGGCACCACTGGGCATGCAGTGCAGTGAGTCCAGAGAGTGCACTGGCACCACTGGGGATGCAGTGCAGTGACTCCAGAGTTTGCACTGGCAAAACTAAGGATGTACTGTAGTGACTCCAGAGAGTGCAGTGGCACCACAGGGGATGCAGTGCAGTGAGTCCAGAGAGTCCACTGACACCACTGGGTATGCAGTGCAGTGAGTCCAGAGAGTGCACTGGCACCACTGGGGATGCAGTGCAGTGAGTCCAGAGAATGTACTGGCACCACTGGGGATGCACTGCAGTGAGTCCAGAGAGTACACTGGCACCACTGGGGGTGCAGTGCAATGAGTCCAGAGAGTGCACTGGCACCACTGGGGATGCACTGCAGTGAGTCCAGAGAGTGCACTGGCACCACTGGGGATGCAGTGCAGTGAGTCCAGAGAGTGCACTGGCACCACTGGGGATGCAGTGCAGTGACTCCAGAGAGTGAACTGGCACCACTGGGGATGCAGTGCAGTGAGTCCAGAGAGTGAACTGGCACCACTGGGGATGCACTGCAGTGAGTCCAGAGAGTGCACTGGCACCACTGGGGATGCACTGCAGTGATTCCAGAGAGTGCACTGGCACCACTGGGGATGCAGTGCAGTGAGTCCAGAGAGTGAACTGGCACCAGAGGGGATGCAGTGCAGTGAGTCCAGAGAGTGCACTGGCAGCACTAAGGATGCACTGTTGTGAGTCCAGAGAGTGCACTGGCACCACTAGGGATGCAGTGCAGTGAGTCCAGAGAGTGCACTGGCACCACTGGGGATGCACTGCAGTGACTCCAGAGAGTGCACTGGCACCAGTGGGGATGCAGTGCAGTGAGTCCAGAGAGTGCACTGGCACCACTAAGGATGTACTGTAGTGACTCCAGAGAGTGCACTGGCACTACTGGGGATGCACTGCAGTGACTCCAGAGAGTGCACTGGCACCACAGGGGATGCAGTGCAGTGAGTCCAGAGAGTGCACTGACACCACTGGGTATGAAGTGCGGTGAGTCCAGAGAGTGCACTGGCACCACGGGGGATGCAGTGCAGTGAGTCCAGAGAGTGCACTGGCACCACTGGGGATGCAGTGCAATGAGTCCAGAGAGTGCACTGGCACCACTGGGGATGCACTGCAGTGAGTCCAGAGAGTGCACTGGCACCACTGGGGGTGCAGTGCAATGAGTCCAGAGAGTGCACTGGCACCACTGGGGATGCACTGCAGTGAGTCCAGAGAGTGCACTGGCACCACTGGGGATGCAGTGCAGTGAGTCCAGAGAGTGCACTGGCACCACTGGGGATGCAGTGCAGTGAGTCCAGAGACTGCACTGGCACCACTGGGCATGCAGTGCAGTGACTCCAGAGAGTGAACTGGCACCAGTTGGGATGCAGTGCAGTGAGTCCAGAGAGTGCACTGGCACCACTGGGGATGCAGTGCAGTGAGTCCAGAGAGTGCACTGGCACCACTGGGGATGCAGTGCCTTGAGTCCAGAGAGTGCACTGGCACCACTGGGGATGCAGTGCAGTGAGTCCAGAGAGTGCACTGGAACCACTGGAGATGCACCCCGATGTCTCCGGAGAGTCCACTGGCACCACTGGGGATGCAGTGCAGTGAGTCCAGAGAGTGCACTGGCACCACTGGGGATGCAGTGCAATGAGTCCAGAGAGTGCACTGGCACCACTGGGGATGCAGTGCAGTGAGTCCAGAGAGTGCACAGGTGCCACTGGGGATGCAATGCACTGACTCCAGAGAGTGCACTGGCACCACTGGGGATGCAGTGCAGTTAGTCCAGAGAGTGCACTGGCACCACTGGGGATGCACTGCAGTGAGTCCAGAGAGTGCACTGGCGCCACTAGGGATGAAGTGCAGTGAGTCCAGAGAGTGCACTGGCACCACTGGGGATGCACTGCAGTGATTCCAGAGAGTGCACTGCCACCACTGGGGATGCACTGCAGTGACTCCAGAGAGTGCACTGGCACCACTGGGGATGCAGTGCAGTGAGTCCAGAGAGTGCACTGGAACCACTGGGGATGCAGTGCAGTTACTCCAGAGAGTGCACTGGCACCACTAATGATGTACTGTAATGACTCCAGAGAGTGCACTGGCACCACTGGGGATGCATTGCAGTGAGTCCAGAGAGTGCACTGGCACCACTGGGGATGCAGTGCAGTGAGTCCAGAGAGTGCACTGGCACCACTGGTGATGCAGTGCAGTGAGTCCAGAGAGTGCACTGGCACCACTGGGGATGCAGTGCAGTGACTCAAGAGAGTGCACTGGCACCACCAGGGATGCAGTGCAGTGAGTCCACAGAGTGCACTGGCACCACTGGGGATGCAGTGCGGTGAGTCCAGAGAGTGCACTGGCAACACTGGGGATGCAGTGCAGTGAGTCCAGAGAATGCACTGGCACCACTGGGGATGCAGTGCAGTGAGTCCAGAGAGTGCACTGGCACCACTGGGGGTGAAGGGCAATGAGTCCAGAGAGTGCACTGGCACCACTGGGGATGCAGTGCAGTGAGTCCAGAGAGTGCACTGGCACCACTGGGGATGCAGTGCAGTGAGTCCAGAGAGTGCACTGGCAACACTGGGGATGCAGTGCAGTGAGTCCAGAGAATGCACTGGCACCACTGGGGATGCAGTGCAGTGAGTCCAGAGAGTGCACTGGCACCACTGGGGGTGCAGGGCAATGAGTCCAGAGAGTGCACTGGCACCACTGGGGATGCAGTGCAGTGAGTCCAGAGAGTGCAATGGCACACCAGAGGATGCAATGCAGTGAGTCCAGAGATTGCACTGGCACCACTGGGGATGCAGTGCAGTGAGTCCAGAGAGTGCACTGGCACCACTGGGGATGCAGTGTCGTGAGTCCAGAGAGTGCACTGCCACCAGTGGGGATGCAGTGCAGTGAGTCCAGAGAGTGCACTGGCACCACTGGGGATGCAGTGCAGTGAGTCCAGAGATTTCACTGGCACCACTGGGGATGCCCTGCAGTGACTCCAAAGAGTGAACTGGCACCACTGGGGATGCACTGCAGTGAGTCCAGAGAGTGCACTGGCACCACTGGGGATGCACTGCAGTGAGTCCAGGGAGTGCACTGGCACCACTGGGGATGCAATGCAGTAACTTCAGAGAGTGCACTGGCACCACTGGGGATGCAGTGCAGTGAGTCCAGAGAGTGCACTGGCACCACTGGGGATGCAGTGCAGTGAGTCCAGAGAGTGCACTGGAACCACTGGGGATGCACCCCGGTGACTCCAGAGAGTGCACTGGCACCAATGGGGATGCAGTGCAGTGAGTCCAGAGAGTGCACTGGCACCACTAAGGATGTACTGTAGTGACTGAAGAGAGTGCACTGGCACCACTGGGGATGCAGTGCAGTGAGTCCAGAGAGTGCACTGGCAGCACTAAGGATGCACTGTAGTGACTCCAGAGAGTGCACTGGCACCACTGGAGATGCAGTGCAGTGAGTCCAGAGAGTGCACTGGCACCACTGGGGATGTAGTGCAGTGACTCCAGAGAGTGCAGTGGCACCACTGGGCATGCAGTGCAGTGAGTCCAGAGAGTGCACTGGCACCGCTAAGGATGTACTGTAGTGACTCCAGAGAGTGCACTGGCACCATTGGGGATGCAGTGCAGTGAGTCCAGAGAGTGCACTGGCACCACTGGGGATGCAGTGCAGTGACTCGAAAGAGTGCACTGGCACCAGTGGGGATGCAGTGCTGTGAGTCCAGAGAGTGCACTGGCACCACTGGGGATGCAGTGCAGTGAGTCCAGAGAGTGCACTGGCACCACTGGGGATGCAGTGCAGTGAGTCCAGAGAGTGCACTGGCACCACTGGGGATGCAGTGCAGTGAGTCCAGAGAGTGCACTGGAACCACTGGGGATGCACCCCGGTGACTCCAGAGAGTGCACTGGCACCAGTGGGGATGCAGTGCAGTGAGTCCAGAGAGTGCACTGGCACCACTAAGGATGTACTGTAGTGACTCCAGAGAGTGCACTGGCACTACTGGGGATGCAGTGCAGTGACTCCAGAGAGTGCACTGGCACCAGTGGGGATGCAGTGCAGTGAGACCAG
This sequence comes from Anser cygnoides, assembly GCF_040182565.1. Taxonomy (NCBI): domain Eukaryota; kingdom Metazoa; phylum Chordata; class Aves; order Anseriformes; family Anatidae; genus Anser; species Anser cygnoides. The sequence goes on from NC_089911.1 coordinate 11,928,388, forward strand.
AGAGTGCACTGGCACAACTGGGGATGCAATGCAGTGAGTCCAGAGAGTGCACTGGCGCCACTGGGGATACAGTGCCGTGAGTCCAGAGAGTGCACTGGCACCAGTGGGGATGCAGTGCAGTGAGTCCAGAGAGTGCACTGGAACCACTGGGGATGCACCCCGGTGAGTCCAGAGAGTGCACTGGCACCACTGGGGATGCAGTGCAGTGAGTCCAGAGAGTGCACTGGCACCACTGGGGATGCAGTGCAGTGAGTCCAGAGAGTGCACTGGCACCACTGGGGATGCAGTGCAGTGAGTCCAGAGAGTGCACTGGCACCACTGGGGATGCAGTGCAGTGAGTCCAGAGAGTGCACTGGCAGCACTAAGGATGCACTGTAGTGACTCCAGAGAGTGCACTGGCACCACTGGAGATGCAGTGCAGTGAGTCCAGAGAGTGCACTGGCACCACTGGGGATGCAGTGCAGTGACTCCAGAGAGTGCACTGGCACCACTGGGCATGCAGTGCAGTGAGTCCAGAGAGTGCACTGGCACCGCTAAGGATGTACTGTAGTGACTCCAGAGAGTGCACTGGCACCATTGGGGATGCAGTGCAGTGAGTCCAGAGAGTGCACTGGCACCACTGGGGATGCAGTGCAGTGACTCAAGAGAGTGCACTGGCACCAGTGGGGATGCAGTGCAGTGAGTCCAGAGAGTGCACTGGCACCACTGGGGATGCAGTGCAGTGAGTCCAGAGAGTGCACTGGCACCACTGGGGATGCAGTGCAGTGAGTCCAGAGAATGCACTGGCACCACTGGGGATGCACTGCAGTGACTCCAGAGAGTGCACTGGCACCACTGGGGGTGCAGTGCAATTAGTCCAGAGAGTGCCCTGGAACCACTGGGGATGCAGTGCAGTGAGTCCAGAGAGTGCACTGGCACCACTGGGGATGCAGTGCAGTGAGTCCAGAGAGTGCACTGACACCACTGGGGATGCAGTGCAGTGACTCCAGAGAGTGAACTGGCACCAGAGGGGATGCAGTGCAGTGAGTGCAGAGAGTGCACTGGCACCACTGGGGATGCACTGCAGTGAGTCCAGAGAATGCACTGGCACCACTGGGGATGCAGTGCCGTGAGTCCAGAGAGTGCACTGGCACCACTGGGGATGCAGTGCATTGAGTCCAGAGAGTGCACTGGCACCACTGGGGATGCAATGCAGTAACTTCAGAGAGTGCACTGGCACCACTGGGGATGCAGTGCAGTGAGTCCAGAGAGTGCACTGGCACCACTGGGGATGCAGTGCAGTGAGTCCAGAGAGTACACTGGCAACACTGGGGATGCAGTGCAGTGAGTCCAGAGAGTGCACTGGCACCACTGGGGATGCAGTGCAGTGAGTCCAGAGAGTGCACTGGCACCATTGGGGGTGCAGGGCAATGAGTCCAGAGAGTGCACTGGCACCACTGGGGATGCAGTGCAGTGAGTCCAGAGAGTGCACTGGCACCACTGGGGATGCAGTGCAGTGAGTACAGAGTTTTAATGGCACCACTGGGGATGCCCTGCAGTGACTCCAAAGAGTGAACTGGCACCACTGGGGATGCAGTGCAGTGAGTCCAGAGAGTGCACTGGCACCACTGGGGATGCACTGCAGTGAGTCCAGAGAGTGCACTGGCACTACTGGGGATGCACTGCAGTGAGTCCAGAGAGTGCACTGGCACCACTGGGGATGCAGGGCAATGAGTCCAGAGAGTGCACTGGCACCACTGGGGATGCAGTGCAGTGAGTCCAGAGAGTGCACTGGCACCACTGGGGATGCAGTGCAGTGAGTACAGAGATTGCACTGGCACCACTGGGGATGCAGTGCAGTGACTCCAGAGAGTGCACTGGCACCACTGGGGATGCAGTGCAGTGACTCCAGAGAGTGAACTGGCACCAGTGGGGATGCACTGCAGTGAGTCCAGAGAGTGCACTGGCACCACTGGGGATGCAGTGCAGTGAGTCCAGAGAGTGCACTGGCACCACTGGTGGTGCAGTGCAGTGAGTCCAGAGAGTGCACTGGCGCCACTGGGGATGCAATGCAGGGAGTCCAAAGAGTGAACTGGCACCACTGGGGATGCAGTGCAGTGAGTCCAGAGAGTGCACTGGCACCACTGGGGATGCAGTGCAGTGAGTCCAGAGAGTGCACTGGAGCCACTGGGCATGCAGTGCAGTGAGTCCAGAGAGTGCACTGGCACCACTGCGGAAGCACTGCAGTGATTCCAGAGAGTGCACTGGCACCACTGGGGATGCACTGCAGTGAGTCCAGAGAGTGCACTGGCACCACTGGGGATGCAGTGCGGTGAGTCCAGAGAGTGCACTGGCACCACTGGGGATGCAGTGCAGTGAGTCCAGAGAGTGCACTGGCACCAGTGGGGATGCAGTGCAGTGAGTCCAGAGAGTGCACTGGCACCACTGGGGATGCAGTGCAGTGAGTCCAGGGAATGCACTGGCACCACTGGGGATGCACTGCAGTGACTCCTGAGAGTGCACTGGCACCACTGGGGATGCAGTGCAATGAGTCCAGAGAGTGCACTGGCACCACTGGGGATGCAGTGCAGTGAGTCCAGAGAGTGCAGTGGCACCACTGGGGATGCAGTGCAGTGAGTCCAGAGAGTTCACTGGCACAACTGGGGATGCAGTGCAGTTACTCCAGAGATTGAAATGGCACCAGTGGGGATGCAGTGCAGTGAGTCCAGAGAGTGCACTGGCACCACTGGGGATGCAGTGCAGTGAGTCCAGAGAGTGCACTGGCACCACTGGGATGCAGTGCAGTGAGTACAGAGTTTTAATGGCACCACTGGGGATGCCCTGCAGTGACTCCAAAGAGTGAACTGGCACCACTGGGGATGCAGTGCAGTGAGTCCAGAGAGTGCACTGGCACCACTGGGGATGCACTGCAGTGAGTCCAGAGAGTGCACTGGCACTACTGGGAATGCACTGCAGTGACTCCAGAGAGTGCACTGGCACCACTGGGGATGCAGGGCAATGAGTCCAGAGAGTGCACTGGCACCACTGGGGATGCAGTGCAGTGAGTCCAGAGAGTGCACTGGCACCACTGGGGATGCAGTGCAGTGAGTCCAGAGATTGCACTGGCACCACTGGGGATGCAGTGCAGTGACTCCAGAGAGTGCACTGGCACCACTGGGGATGCAGTGCAGTGACTCCAGAGAGTGAACTGGCACCAGTGGGGATGCAGTGCAGTGAGTCCAGAGAGTGCACTGGCACCACTGGGGATGCAGTGCAGTGAGTCCAGAGAGTGCACTGGCACCACTGGGGGTGCAGTGCAGTGAGTCCAGAGAGTGCACTGGCGCCACTGGGGATGCAATGCAGTGACTCCAAAGAGTGAACTGGCACCACTGGGGATGCACCCCTGTGAGTCCAGAGAGTGCACTGGCACCACTGGGGATGCAGTGCAGTGAGTCCAGAGAGTGCACTGGCGCCACTGGGCATGCAGTGCAGTGAGTCCAGAGAGTGCACTGGCACCACTGGGGATGCACTGCAGTGATTCCAGAGAGTGCACTGGCACCACTGGGGATGCACTGCAGTGAGTCCAGAGAGTGCACTGGCACCACTGGGGATGCAGTGCGGTGAGTCCAGAGAGTGCAGTGGCACCACTGGGGATGCAGTGCGGTGAGTCCAGAGAGTGCACTGGCACCACTGGGGATGCAGTGCAGTGAGTACAGGGAATGCACTGGCACCACTGGGGATGCACTGCAGTGACTCCTGAGAGTGCACTGGCACCACTGGGGATGCAGTGCAATGAGTCCAGAGAGTGCACTGGCACCACTGGGGATGCAGTGCAGTGAGTCCAGAGAGTGCACTGGCACCACTGGGGATGCACTGCAGTGAGTCCAGAGAGTTCACTGGCACAACTGGGGATGCAGTGCAGTGACTCCAGAGATTGAAATGGCACCACTGGGGATGCACTGCAGTGAGTCCAGAGAGTGCACTGGCACCGCTGTGGATGCAGTGTAGTGAGTCCAGAGAGTGCACTGGCACCACTGGGGATGCAGTGCAGTGAGTCCAGAGAGTGCACTGGCACCAGTGGGGATGCAGTGCAGTGAGTCCAGAGAGTGCACTGGCACCACTGGGGATGCAGTGCCGTGAGTCCAGAGAGTGCACTGGCACCACTGGGGATGCAGTGCAGTGAGTCCACAGAGTGCACTGGCACCACTGGGGATGCCCTGCAGTGACTCCAAAGAGTGAACTGGCACCACTGGGGATGCAGTGCAGTGAGTCCAGAGAGTGCACTGGCACCACTGGTGATGCAGTGCAGTGAGTCCAGAGAGTGCACTGGCACCACTGGGGATGCAGTGCGGTGAGTCCAGAGAGTGCACTGGCACCACTGGGGATGCCCTGCAGTGACTCCAAAGAGTGAACTGGCACCACTGGGGATGCAGTGCAGTGAGTCCAGAGAGTGCACTGGCACCACTGGGGATGCACTGCAGTGAGTCCAGAGAGTGCAGTGGCACCACTGGAGATGCAGTGCAGTGAGTCCAGAGAGTGCACTGGCACCATTGGGGTGCCCTGCAATGACTCCAAAGAGTGAACTGGCACCACTGGGGATGCAGTGCGGTGAGTCCAGAGAGTGCACTGGCACCACTGGGGATGCAGTGCAGTGAGTCCAGAGAGTGCACTGGCACCACTGGGGATGCAGTGCGGTGAGTCCAGAGAGTGCACTGGCACCACTGGTGGTGCAGTGCAGTGAGTCCAGAGAGTGCACTGGCACCACTGGGGATGCCCTGCAGTGACTCCAAAGAGTGAACTGGCTCCACTGGGGATGCGGTGCAGTGAGTCCAGAGAGTGCACTGGCACCACTGGGGATGCACTGCAGTGAGTCCAGAGAGTGCACTGGCACCACTGGGGATGCAGTGCAGTGAGTCCAGAGAGTGCACTGGCACCACTGGGGATGCAGTGCAGTGAGTCCAGAGAGTGCACTGGCACCACTGGGGATGCAGTGCAGTGAGTCCAGAGAGTGCACTGGCACCACTGGGGATGCAGTGCAGTGAGTCCAGAGAGTGCACTGGCACCACTGGGGATGCAGTGCAGTGAGTCCAGAGAGTGCACTGGAACCACTGGGGATGCACCCCGGTGACTCCAGAGAGTGCACTGGCACCACTGGGGATGCAGTGCAGTGAGTCCAGAGAGTACACTGGCACCAATAAGGATGTACTGTAGTGACTCCAGAGAGTGCACTGGCACTACTGGGGATGCACTGCAGTGACTCCAGAGAGTGCACTGGCACCACTGGGGATGCAGTGCAGTGAGTCCAGAGAGTGCACTGGCACCACTGGGGATGCACTGCAGTGATTCCAGAGAGTGCACTGGCACCACTGGGGATGCACTGCAGTGAGTCCAGAGAGTGCACTGGCACCACTGGGGATGCAGTGCGGTGAGTCCAGAGAGTGCACTGGCACCACTGGGGATGCAGTGCAGTGAGTCCAGAGAGTGCACTGGCACCACTGGGGATGCAGTGCAGTGAGTCCAGAGAGTGCACTGGCACCACTGGGGATGCAGTGCAGTGAGTCCAGAGAGTGCACTGGCACCACTGGGGATGCAGTGCAGTGAGTCCAGAGAGTGCACTGGCACCACTGGGGGTGCAGTGCAGTGAGTCCAGAGAGTGCACTGGCGCCACTGGGGATGCAATGCAGTGACTCCAAAGAGTGAACTGGCACCACTGGGGATGCACCCCTGTGAGTCCAGAGAGTGCACTGGCACCACTGGGGATGCAGTGCAGTGAGTCCAGAGAGTGCACTGGCGCCACTGGGCATGCAGTGCAGTGAGTCCAGAGAGTGCACTGGCACCACTGGGGATGCACTGCAGTGATTCCAGAGAGTGCACTGGCACCACTGGGGATGCACTGCAGTGAGTCCAGAGAGTGCACTGGCACCACTGGGGATGCAGTGCGGTGAGTCCAGAGAGTGCAGTGGCACCACTGGGGATGCAGTGCGGTGAGTCCAGAGAGTGCACTGGCACCACTGGGGATGCAGTGCAGTGAGTACAGGGAATGCACTGGCACCACTGGGGATGCACTGCAGTGACTCCTGAGAGTGCACTGGCACCACTGGGGATGCAGTGCAATGAGTCCAGAGAGTGCACTGGCACCACTGGGGATGCAGTGCAGTGAGTCCAGAGAGTGCACTGGCACCACTGGGGATGCACTGCAGTGAGTCCAGAGAGTTCACTGGCACAACTGGGGATGCAGTGCAGTGACTCCAGAGATTGAAATGGCACCACTGGGGATGCACTGCAGTGAGTCCAGAGAGTGCACTGGCACCGCTGTGGATGCAGTGTAGTGAGTCCAGAGAGTGCACTGGCACCACTGGGGATGCAGTGCAGTGAGTCCAGAGAGTGCACTGGCACCAGTGGGGATGCAGTGCAGTGAGTCCAGAGAGTGCACTGGCACCACTGGGGATGCAGTGCCGTGAGTCCAGAGAGTGCACTGGCACCACTGGGGATGCAGTGCAGTGAGTCCACAGAGTGCACTGGCACCACTGGGGATGCCCTGCAGTGACTCCAAAGAGTGAACTGGCACCACTGGGGATGCAGTGCAGTGAGTCCAGAGAGTGCACTGGCACCACTGGTGATGCAGTGCAGTGAGTCCAGAGAGTGCACTGGCACCACTGGGGATGCAGTGCGGTGAGTCCAGAGAGTGCACTGGCACCACTGGGGATGCCCTGCAGTGACTCCAAAGAGTGAACTGGCACCACTGGGGATGCAGTGCAGTGAGTCCAGAGAGTGCACTGGCACCACTGGGGATGCACTGCAGTGAGTCCAGAGAGTGCAGTGGCACCACTGGAGATGCAGTGCAGTGAGTCCAGAGAGTGCACTGGCACCAATGGGGATGCGCTGCAATGACTCCAAAGAGTGAACTGGCACCACTGGGGATGCAGTGCGGTGAGTCCAGAGAGTGCACTGGCACCACTGGGGATGCAGTGCAGTGAGTCCAGAGAGTGCACTGGCACCACTGGGGATGCAGTGCGGTGAGTCCAGAGAGTGCACTGGCACCACTGGTGGTGCAGTGCAGTGAGTCCAGAGAGTGCACTGGCACCACTGGGGATGCCCTGCAGTGACTCCAAAGAGTGAACTGGCTCCACTGGGGATGCGGTGCAGTGAGTCCAGAGAGTGCACTGGCACCACTGGGGATGCACTGCAGTGAGTCCAGAGAGTGCACTGGCACCACTGGGGATGCAGTGCAGTGAGTCCAGAGAGTGCACTGGCACCACTGGGGATGCAGTGCAGTGAGTCCAGAGAGTGCACTGGCACCACTGGGGATGCAGTGCAGTGAGTCCAGAGAGTGCACTGGCACCACTGGGGATGCAGTGCAGTGAGTCCAGAGAGTGCACTGGCACCACTGGGGATGCAGTGCAGTGAGTCCAGAGAGTGCACTGGAACCACTGGGGATGCACCCCGGTGACTCCAGAGAGTGCACTGGCACCACTGGGGATGCAGTGCAGTGAGTCCAGAGAGTACACTGGCACCAATAAGGATGTACTGTAGTGACTCCAGAGAGTGCACTGGCACTACTGGGGATGCACTGCAGTGACTCCAGAGAGTGCACTGGCACCACTGGGGATGCAGTGCAGTGAGTCCAGAGAGTGCACTGGCACCACTGGGGATGCACTGCAGTGATTCCAGAGAGTGCACTGGCACCACTGGGGATGCACTGCAGTGAGTCCAGAGAGTGCACTGGCACCACTGGGGATGCAGTGCGGTGAGTCCAGAGAGTGCACTGGCACCACTGGGGATGCAGTGCAGTGAGTCCAGAGAGTGCACTGGCACCACTGGGGATGCAGTGCAGTGAGTCCAGAGAGTGCACTGGCACCACTGGGGATGCAGTGCAATGAGTCCACAGAGTGCACTGGCACCACTGGGGATGCAGTGCAGTGAGTCCAGAGAGTGCAGTGGCACCACTGGGGATGCAGTGCAGTGAGTCCAGAGAGTTCACTGGCACAACTGGGGATGCAGTGCAGTGACTCCAGAGATTGAAATGGCACCAGTGGGGATGCAGTGCAGTGAGTCCAGAGAGTGCACTGGCACCACTGGGGATGCAGTGCAGTGAGTCCAGAGAGTGCACTGGCACCACTGGGATGCAGTGCAGTGAGTACAGAGTTTTAATGGCACCACTGGGGATGCCCTGCAGTGACTCCAAAGAGTGAACTGGCACCACTGGGGATGCAGTGCAGTGAGTCCAGAGAGTGCACTGGCACCACTGGGGATGCACTGCAGTGAGTCCAGAGAGTGCACTGGCACTACTGGGGATGCACTGCAGTGACTCCAGAGAGTGCACTGGCACCACTGGGGATGCAGGGCAATGAGTCCAGAGAGTGCACTGGCACCACTGGGGATGCAGTGCAGTGAGTCCAGAGAGTGCACTGGCACCACTGGGGATGCAGTGCAGTGAGTACAGAGATTGCACTGGCACCACTGGGGATGCAGTGCAGTGACTCCAGAGAGTGCACTGGCACCACTGGGGATGCAGTGCAGTGACTCCAGAGAGTGAACTGGCACCAGTGGGGATGCAGTGCAGTGAGTCCAGAGAGTGCACTGGCACCACTGGGGATGCAGTGCAGTGAGTCCAGAGAGTGCACTGGCACCACTGGGGGTGCAGTGCAGTGAGTCCAGAGAGTGCACTGGCGCCACTGGGGATGCAATGCAGTGACTCCAAAGAGTGAACTGGCACCACTGGGGATGCACCCCTGTGAGTCCAGAGAGTGCACTGGCACCACTGGGGATGCAGTGCAGTGAGTCCAGAGAGTGCACTGGCGCCACTGGGCATGCAGTGCAGTGAGTCCAGAGAGTGCACTGGCACCACTGGGGATGCACTGCAGTGATTCCAGAGAGTGCACTGGCACCACTGGGGATGCACTGCAGTGAGTCCAGAGAGTGCACTGGCACCACTGGGGATGCAGTGCGGTGAGTCCAGAGAGTGCAGTGGCACCACTGGGGATGCAGTGCGGTGAGTCCAGAGAGTGCACTGGCACCACTGGGGATGCAGTGCAGTGAGTCCAGAGAGTGCACTGGCACCACTGGGGATGCAGTGCAGTGAGTCCAGGGAATGCACTGGCACCACTGGGGATGCACTGCAGTGACTCCTGAGAGTGCACTGGCACCACTGGGGATGCAGTGCAATGAGTCCAGAGAGTGCACTGGCACCACTGGGGATGCAGTGCAATGAGTCCAGAGAGGGCACTGGCACCACTGGGGATGCACTGCAGTGAGTCCAGAGAGTTCACTGGCACAACTGGGGATGCAGTGCAGTGACTCCAGAGATTGAAATGGCACCAGTGGGGATGCACTGCAGTGAGTCCAGAGAGTGCACTGGCACCACTGTGGATGCAGTGCAGTGAGTCCAGAGAGTGCACTGGCACCACTGGGGATGCAGTGCAGTGAGTCCAGAGAGTGCAGTGGCACCAGTGGGGATGCAGTGCAGTGAGTCCAGAGAGTGCACTGGCACCACTGGGGATGCAGTGCAGTGAGTCCAGAGAGTGCACTGGCACCACTGGGGATGCACTGCAGTGAGTCCAGAGAGTTCACTGGCACAACTGGGGATGCAGTGCAGTGACTCCAGAGATTGAAATGGCACCACTGGGGATGCACTGCAGTGAGTCCAGAGAGTGCACTGGCACCACTGGGGATGCAGTGCAGTGAGTCCAGAGAGTGCACTGGCACCACTGGGGGTGCAGTGCAGTGAGTCCAGAGAGTGCACTGGCGCCACTGGGGATGCAATGCAGTGACTCCAAAGAGTGAACTGGCACCACTGGGGATGCACCCCTGTGAGTCCAGAGAGTGCACTGGCACCACTGGGGATGCAGTGCAGTGAGTCCAGAGAGTGCACTGGCGCCACTGGGCATGCAGTGCAGTGAGTCCAGAGAGTGCACTGGCACCACTGGGGATGCACTGCAGTGATTCCAGAGAGTGCACTGGCACCACTGGGGATGCACTGCAGTGAGTCCAGAGAGTGCACTGGCACCACTGGGGATGCAGTGCGGTGAGTCCAGAGAGTGCAGTGGCACCACTGGGGATGCAGTGCGGTGAGTCCAGAGAGTGCACTGGCACCACTGGGGATGCAGTGCAGTGAGTACAGGGAATGCACTGGCACCACTGGGGATGCACTGCAGTGACTCCTGAGAGTGCACTGGCACCACTGGGGATGCAGTGCAATGAGTCCAGAGAGTGCACTGGCACCACTGGGGATGCAGTGCAGTGAGTCCAGAGAGTGCACTGGCACCACTGGGGATGCACTGCAGTGAGTCCAGAGAGTTCACTGGCACAACTGGGGATGCAGTGCAGTGACTCCAGAGATTGAAATGGCACCACTGGGGATGCACTGCAGTGAGTCCAGAGAGTGCACTGGCACCGCTGTGGATGCAGTGTAGTGAGTCCAGAGAGTGCACTGGCACCACTGGGGATGCAGTGCAGTGAGTCCAGAGAGTGCACTGGCACCAGTGGGGATGCAGTGCAGTGAGTCCAGAGAGTGCACTGGCACCACTGGGGATGCAGTGCCGTGAGTCCAGAGAGTGCACTGGCACCACTGGGGATGCAGTGCAGTGAGTCCACAGAGTGCACTGGCACCACTGGGGATGCCCTGCAGTGACTCCAAAGAGTGAACTGGCACCACTGGGGATGCAGTGCAGTGAGTCCAGAGAGTGCACTGGCACCACTGGTGATGCAGTGCAGTGAGTCCAGAGAGTGCACTAGCACCACTGGGGATGCAGTGCGGTGAGTCCAGAGAGTGCACTGGCACCACTGGGGATGCCCTGCAGTGACTCCAAAGAGTGAACTGGCACCACTGGGGATGCAGTGCAGTGAGTCCAGAGAGTGCACTGGCACCACTGGGGATGCACTGCAGTGAGTCCAGAGAGTGCAGTGGCACCACTTGGGATGCAGTGCAGTGAGTCCAGAGAGTGCACTGGCACCATTGGGGTGCCCTGCAATGACTCCAAAGAGTGAACTGGCACCACTGGGGATGCAGTGCGGTGAGTCCAGAGAGTGCACTGGCACCACTGGGGATGCAGTGCAGTGAGTCCAGAGAGTGCACTGGCACCACTGGGGATGCAGTGCGGTGAGTCCAGAGAGTGCACTGGCACCACTGGTGGTGCAGTGCAGTGAGTCCAGAGAGTGCACTGGCACCACTGGGGATGCCCTGCAGTGACTCCAAAGAGTGAACTGGCTCCACTGGGGATGCGGTGCAGTGAGTCCAGAGAGTGCACTGGCACCACTGGGGATGCACTGCAGTGAGTCCAGAGAGTGCACTGGCACCACTGGGGATGCAGTGCAGTGAGTCCAGAGAGTGCACTGGCACCACTGGGGATGCAGTGCAGTGAGTCCAGAGAGTGCACTGGCACCACTGGGGATGCAGTGCAGTGAGTCCAGAGAGTGCACTGGAACCACTGGGGATGCACCCCGGTGACTCCAGAGAGTGCACTGGCACCACTGGGGATGCAGTGCAGTGAGTCCAGAGAGTACACTGGCACCAATAAGGATGTACTGTAGTGACTCCAGAGAGTGCACTGGCACTACTGGGGATGCACTGCAGTGACTCCAGAGAGTGCACTGGCACCACTGGGGATGCAGTGCAGTGAGTCCAGAGAGTGCACTGGCACCACTGGGGATGCACTGCAGTGATTCCAGAGAGTGCACTGGCACCACTGGGGATGCACTGCAGTGAGTCCAGAGAGTGCACTGGCACCACTGGGGATGCAGTGCGGTGAGTCCAGAGAGTGCACTGGCACAACTGGGGATGCAGTGCAGTGACTCCAGAGATTGAAATGGCACCAGTGGGGATGCAGTGCAGTGAGTCCAGAGAGTGCACTGGCACCACTGGGGATGCAGTGCAGTGAGTCCAGAGAGTGCACTGGCACCACTGGGATGCAGTGCAGTGAGTACAGAGTTTTAATGGCACCACTGGGGATGCCCTGCAGTGACTCCAAAGAGTGAACTGGCACCACTGGGGATGCAGTGCAGTGAGTCCAGAGAGTGCACTGGCACCACTGGGGATGCACTGCAGTGAGTCCAGAGAGTGCACTGGCACTACTGGGGATGCACTGCAGTGACTCCAGAGAGTGCACTGGCACCACTGGGGATGCAGGGCAATGAGTCCAGAGAGTGCACTGGCACCACTGGGGATGCACTGCAGTGATTCCAGAGAGTGCACTGGCACCACTGGGGATGCACTGCAGTGAGTCTAGAGAGTGCACTGGCACCACTGGGGATGCAGTGCGGTGAGTCCAGAGAGTGCAGTGGCACCACTGGGGATGCAGTGCGGTGAGTCCAGAGAGTGCACTGGCACCACTGGGGATGCAGTGCAGTGAGTCCAGAGAGTGCACTGGCACCACTGGGGATGCAGTGCAGTGAGTCCAGGGAATGCACTGGCACCACTGGGGATGCACTGCAGTGACTCCTGAGAGTGCACTGGCACCACTGGGGATGCAGTGCAATGAGTCCAGAGAGTGCACTGGCACCACTGGGGATGCAGTGCAATGAGTCCAGAGAGGGCACTGGCACCACTGGGGATGCACTGCAGTGAGTCCAGAGAGTTCACTGGCACAACTGGGGATGCAGTGCAGTGACTCCAGAGATTGAAATGGCACCAGTGGTGATGCACTGCAGTGAGTCCAGAGAGTGCACTGGCACCACTGTGGATGCAGTGCAGTGAGTCCAGAGAGTGCACTGGCACCACTGGGGATGCAGTGCAGTGAGTCCAGAGAGTGCACTGGCACCAGTGGGGATGCAGTGCAGTGAGTCCAGAGAGTGCACTGGCACCACTGGGGATGCAGTGCCGTGAGTCCAGAGAGTGCACTGGCACCACTGGGGATGCAGTGCAGTGAGTCCAGAGAGTGCACTGGCACCACTGGGGATGCCCTGCAGTGACTCCAAAGAGTGAACTGGCACCACTGGGGATGCAGTGCAGTGAGTCCAGAGAGTGCACTGGCACCACTGGGGATGCACTGCAGTGAGTCCAGAGAGTGCACTGGCACCACTGGGGATGCAGTGCGGTGAGTCCAGAGAGTGCACTGGCACCACTGGGGATGCCCTGCAGTGACTCCAAAGAGTGAACTGGCACCACTGGGGATGCAGTGCAGTGAGTCCAGAGAGTGCACTGGCACCACTGGGGATGCACTGCAGTGAGTCCAGAGAGTGCAGTGGCACCACAGGGGATGCAGTGCAGTGAGTCCAGAGAGTGCACTGGCACCATTGGGGTGCCCTGCAATGACTCCAAAGAGTGAACTGGCACCACTGGGGATGCAGTGCGGTGAGTCCAGAGAGTGCACTGGCACCACTGGGGATGCAGTGCAGTGAGTCCAGAGAGTGCACTGGCACCACTGGGGATGCAGTGCGGTGAGTCCAGAGAGTGCACTGGCACCACTGGGGGTGCAGTGCAGTGAGTCCAGAGAGTGCACTGGCACCACTGGGGATGCCCTGCAGTGACTCCAAAGAGTGAACTGGCTCCACTGGGGATGCGGTGCAGTGACTCCAAAGAGTGAACTGGCACCACTGGGGATGCACTGCAGTGAGTCCAGAGAGTGCACTGGCACCACTGGGGATGCAGTGCAGTGAGTCCAGAGAGTGCACTGGCACCACTGGGGATGCAGTGCAGTGAGTCCAGAGAGTGCACTGGCACCACTGGGGATGCAGTGCAGTGAGTCCAGAGAGTGCACTGGAACCACTGGGGATGCACCCCGGTGACTCCAGAGAGTGCACTGGCACCACTGTGGATGCAGTGCAGTGAGTCCAGAGAGTGCACTGGCACCAATAAGGATGTACTGTAGTGACTCCAGAGAGTGCACTGGCACTACTGGGGATGCACTGCAGTGACTCCAGAGAGTGCACTGGCACCACTGGGGATGCAGTGCAGTGAGTCCAGAGAGTGCACTGGCACCACTGGGGATTCACTGCAGTGAGTCCAGAGAGTCCACTGGCACCACTGGCTATGCACTGCAGTGAGTCCAGAGAGTTCACTGGCACCTCAGGACCTGCACTGCAGTGAGTCTAGAGAGTGCACTGGCACCACTGGGGATGCACTGCATTGAGTTAAGAGAGTGCACTGGCACCACTGGGGATGCACTGCAGTGAGTCCAGAGAGTGCACTGGCACCAGTGGGGATGCAGTGGAGTGACTGTGTTGCCAGTGCAGTGGTGCCAGTGCACTCTCTAGACTCACTGCAGTGCATCCCCAGTGGTGCCAGTGCACTCTCTGGACTCACTGTAGTGCATCCCCAGTGTTGCAAGTGCACTCTCTAGACTCACTGCAGTGCATCCCCAGTGGTGCCAGTGCACTCTCTGGACTCACTGCACTGCATTACCTGTGGTGCCAGTGCACTCTCTGGACTCACTGCACTGCATCCCCAGTGGTGCCAGGGCACTCTCCGGACTCACTGCACTGCATCCGCAGTGGTGCCAGTGCACTCTTTTGAGTCACTGCACTGCATCCCCATTACTGCCATTGCATTCTCTGGACTCACTGCAGTGCAACCCCAGTGGTTCCAGTGCACTCTCTGGACTCAATGCAGTGCATCCCCAGTGGTGCCAGTGCACTCTCGGGACTCACTGCACTGCATCCCCAGTGGTGCCACTGCACTCTCTGGACTCACTGCACTGCATCCCCAGTGGTGCTAGTGCACTCTCTAGAGTCACTGCAGTGCATCCCCAGTGGTGCCAGTGCACTCTCTGGACTCACTGCACTGCATCCCCACTGGTGCCAGTGCACTCTCTGGAGTCACTGCAGTGCATCCCCAGTGGTGCCACTGCACTCTCTGGACTCACTGTACTGCATCCCCGGTGGTGCCAGTGCACTCTCTAGAGTCACTGCAGTGCATTCCCCGTGGTGCCAGTGCCCTCTCTGCACTCACTGCACTGCATCCCCAGTGGTGCCAGTGCACTCTCTGGACTCACTGCACTGCATTCCCCGTGGTGCCAGTGCACTCTCTGGACTCACTGCACTGCATCCCCAGTGGTGCCAGTGCACTCTCTGGACTCACTGCACTGCATCCCCAGTGGTGCCAGTGCACTCTCTGGACTCACTGCACTGCATCCCCAGTGGTGCCAGTGCACTCTCTAGAGTCACTGCAGTGCATCCCTCGTTGTGCCAATGCACTCTCTGGACTCACTGCACTGCATCCCCAGTGGTGCCAGTGCACTCTCTGGACTCACCACAGTGCCTCCCCAGTGGTGCCAGTGCACTCTCTGGACTCACTGCACTGCATCCCCAGTGGTGCCAATGCACTCTCTAGAGTCACTGCAGTGCATCCCCAGTGGTGCCAGTGCACTCTCTGGAGTCACTGTAGTGCATCTCCAGTTTAGTCAGTGCACTCTCTAGAGTCACTGCAGTGCATACCCAGTGGTGCCAGTGCACTCTCTGGACTCGCTGCAGTGCATCCCCAGTGGTGCCAGTGCACTCTCTGGACTCACTGTACTGCATGCCCAGTGGTGCCAGTGCCCTCTCTGGACTCACTGAACTGCATCCCCAGTGGTGCCAGTTCACTCTCTGGACTCACTGCAGTGCATCCCTAGTGGTGCCAGAGCACTCTCTAGACTCACAGCACTGCATCGCCAGTTGTGCTAGTGCACTCTCTGGACTCACTGCACTGCATCCCCAGTGGTGCCAGTGCACTCTGTGGACTCACTGCACTGCATCCCTAGTGGTGCCAGTGCACTCGCTAGAGTCACTGCAGTGTATCCCCAGTGGTGCCAGTGCACTCTGTGGACTCACTGCACTGCATCACCAGTGGTGCCAGTGCACTCTCTGGAGTCACTGCAGTGCATCCCCAGTGGTGCCAGTGCACTCTCTAGAGTCACTGCAGTGCATCCCCAGTGGTGCCAGTGCACTCTCTGGACTCACTGCACTGCATCCCCACTGGTGCCAGCCTGTGCACTCTCTGGAGTCACTGCAGTGCATCCCCAGTGGTGCCAGTGCACTCTATGGACTCACTGCACTGCATCCCCAGTGGTGCCACTGCACTCTCTGGACTCACTGCAGTGCATACCCAGTGGGACCATTGCACTCTCTGTACTCACTGCACTGCATCCCCAGTGGTGCCAGTGCACTCTCTGGACTCACTGCACTAAAACCCAAGTGGTGCCAGTGCACTCTCTGGACTCACTGCACTAAAACCCAAGTGGTGCCAGTGCACTCTCTGGACTCACTGCAGTGCATTCCCAGTGGTGCCAGTGCACTCTCTGGAGTCACTGCAGTGCATCCCCAGTGGTGCCACTGCACTCTCTGGACTCACTGCACTGCATCCCCAGTGGTGCCAGTGCACTCTCTGGACTCACTGCAGTGCATCCCCAGTGGTGCCAGGGCACTCTCCGGACTCACTGCAGTGCATCCGCAGTGGTGCCAGTGCACTCTTTTGAGTCACTGCACTGCATCCCCATTACTGCCATTGCATTCTCTGGACTCACTGCAGTGCATCCCCAGTGGTTCCAGTGCACTCTCTGGACTCAATGCAGTGCATCCCAAGTGGTGCCAGTGCGCTCTCGGGACTCACTGCAGTGCATCCCCAGTGGTGCCAGTGCACTCTCTGGACTCACTGCACTGCATCCCCAGTGGTGCCAGTGCACTCTGTGGACTCACTGTACTGCATGCCCAGTGGTGCAAGTGCCCTCTCTGGACTCACTGCACTGCATCCCCAGAGGTGCCAGTGCACTCTCTTGACTCACTGCAGTGCATCCCTAGTGGTGGCAGTGCACTCTCTGGACTCACAGCACTGCATCGCCAGTGGTGCTAGTGCACTCTCTGGACTCACTGCACTGCATCCCCAGTGGTGCCAGTGCACTCTCTAGAGTCACTGCAGTGCATCCCCAGTGGTGCCAGTGCACTCTCTGGTCTCACGGAACTGCCTCACCAGTGGTGCCAGTGCACTCTCTGGAGTCACTGCAGTGCATCCCCAGTGGTGCCAGTGCACTCTCTAGAGTCACTGCAGTGCATCCCCAGTGGTGCCAGTGCACTCTGTGGACTCACTGCACTGCATCCCCACTGGTGCCAGTGCACTCTCTGGAGTCACTGCAGTGCATCCCCAGTGGTGCCACTGCACTCTCTGGACTCACTGCACTGCATCCCCAGTGGTGCCAGTGCACTCTCTGGACTCACTGCAGTGCATCCCCAGTGGTGCCAGTGCACTCTCTGGACTCTATGCACTGCATCCCCAGTGGTGCCAGTGCACTCTCTAGAGTCACTGCAGTGCATCCCCAGTGGTGCCAGTGCACTCTCTGCAGTCACTGCACTGCATCCCCAGTGGTGCCAGTGCACTCTCTAGAGTCACTGCAGTGCATCCCCATTGGTGCCAGTGCACTCTCTGGACTCACTGCACTGCATCCCCAGTGGTGCCAGTGCACTCTCTTGAGTCACTGCACTGCATCCCCACTGGTGCCAGTGCACTCTGTGGACTCACTGTACTGCATCCCCAGTGGTGCCAGTGCACTCTCTGGACTCACTGCACTGCATCCCCAGAGGTGCCAGTGCACTCTCTGGACTCACTGCAGTGCATCCCCAGTGGTGCCAGTGCACTCTCTGGACTCACAGCACTGCATCCCCATTGGTGCCAGTGCACTCTCTGGACTCACTGCAGTGCATCCCCAGTGGTGCCAGTGCACTCTCTGGACTCACTGCACTGCATCACCAGTGGTGCCAGTGCACTCTCTGGACTCACTGCACTGCATCCCCAGTGGTGCCAGTGCACTCTCTGGAGTCACTGCAGTGCATCCCCAGTGGTGCCAGTGCACTCTGTGGACTCACTGCACTGCATCCCCAGTGGGGCCAGTACACTCTCTGGACTCACTGCACTGCATCCCCAGTGGTGCCAGTGCCCTCTCTGCACTCACTGCACTGCATCCCCACTGGTGCCAGTGCACTCTCTGGACTCACTGCAGTGCATTCCCCGTGGTGCCAGTGCACTCTCTGGAGTTACTGCAGTGCATCCCCAGTGGTGCCAGTGCACTCTCTGGACTCACTGCACTGCATCCCCAGTGGTGCCCGTGCACTCTCTGGACTCACTGCACTGCATCCCCAGTGGTGCCAGTGCACTCTCTAGAGTCACTGCAGTGCATCCCAAGTGGTGCCAGTGCACTCTATGGACTCACTGCACTGCATCCCCAGTGCTGCCAGTGCACTCTCTGGACTCACTGCACTGCATCCCCAGTGGTACCAGTGTACTCTCTGCACTCACTGCAGTGCATCCCCAGTGGTGCCAATGCACTCTGTGTACTCACTGTACTGCATCCGCAGTGGTGCCAGTGCACTCTCTGGACTCACTGCACTGCATCCCCAGTGGTGCCAGTGCACTCTCTGGACTCACTGCACTGCATCCCCAGTGGTGCCAGTGCACTCTCTAGAGTCACTGCACTGCATCCCCAGTGGTGCCAGTGCACTCTCTGGACTCACTGTACTGCATCTCCAGTTTTGCCAGTGCACTCTCTAGAGTCACTGCAGTGCATCCCCAGTGGTGCCAGTGTACTCTCTGGGGTCACTGCAGTGCATCCCCAGTGGTGTCAGTGCACTCTCTGGACTCACTGCAGTGCATCCCCAGTGGTGCCAGTGCACTCTCTGGACTCACTGTACTGCATGCCCAGTGGTGCCAGTGCCCTCTCTGGACTCACTGCACTGCATCCCCAGTGGTGCCAGTGCACTCTCTGGACTCACTGCAGTGCATCCCTAGTGGTGCCAGTGCACTCTCTGGACTCACAGCACTGCATTGCCAGTGGTGCTAGTGCACTCTCTGGACTCACTGCACTGCATCCCCAGTGGTGCCAGTGCACTCTCTGGACTCACTGCACTGCATCCCCAGTGGTGCCAGTGCACTCTCTAGAGTCACTGCAGTGCATCAACAGTGGTGCCAGTGCACTCTCTGGACTCACTGCACTGCATCACCAGTGGTGCCAGTGCACTCTCTGGAGTCACTGCAGTGCATCCCCAGTGGTGCCAGTGCACTCTCTAGAGTCACTGCAGTGCATCCCCAGTGGTGCCAGTGCACTCTCTGGACTCACTGCACTGCATCCCCAGTAGTGCCAGTGCACTCTCTGGAGTCACTGCAGTGCATCCCCAGTGGTGCCAGTGCACTCTGTGGACTCACTGTACTGCATCCCCAGTGGTGCCAGTGCACTCTCTAGAGTCACTGCACTGCATCCCCAGTGGTGCCAGAGCACTCTCTGGACTAACTGCAGTGCATCCCCAGTGGTGCCAGTGCACTCTCTGGACTCACTGCAGTGCATCCCCAGTGGTGCCATTGCACTCTCTGGACTCACTGCACTGCATCCCCAGTGGTGCCAGTGCACTCTCTAGAGTCACTGCACTGCATCCCCCGTGGTGCCAGTGCACTCTGTGGACTCACTGCACTGCATCCCCAGTTGTGCCAGTGCACTCTCTGGACTCACTGCACTGCATCCCCAGTGGTGCTAGTGCACTCTCTAGAGTCACTGCAGTGCATCCCCAGTGGTGCCAGTGCACTCTCTGGACTCACTGCACTGCATCCCCACTGGTGCCAGTGCACTCTCTAGAGTCACTGCAGTGCATCCCATTGGTGCCAGTGCCCTCTCTGGACTCACTGCACTGCATCCCCAGTGGTGCCAGTGCACTCTCTGGAGTCACTGCACTGCATCCCCAGTGGTGCCAGTGCACTCTCTGGACTCACTGCAGTGCATCCCCAGTGGTGCCAGTGCACTCTCTGGACTCACTGCACTGCATCCCCAGTGGTGCCAGTGCACTCTCTGGACTCACTGCACTGCATCCCCAGTGGTGCCAGTGCACTCTCTGGACTCACTGCAGTGCATCCCTAGTGGTGCCAGAGCACTCTCTAGACTCACAGCACTGCATCGCCAGTGGTGCCAGTGCACTCTCTGGACTCACTGTACTGCATCCGCAGTGGTGCCAGTGCACTCTCTGGACTCACTGCACTGCATCCCTAGTGGTGGCAGTGCACTCTCTAGAGTCACTGCAGTGCATCCCCAGTGGTGCCAGTGCACTCTCTGGACTCACTGCACTGCATCACCAGTGGTGCCAGTGCACTCTCTGGAGTCACTGCAGTGCATCCCCAATGGTGCCAGTGCACTCTCTGGACTCACTGCACTGCATCCATACTGGTGCCAGCCTGTGCACTCTCTGGAGTCACTGCAGTGCATCCCCAGTGGTGCCAGTGCACTCTGTGGACTCACTGTACTGCATCCCCAGTGGTGCCAGTGCACTCTCTAGAGTCACTGCACTGCATCCCCAGTGGTGCCAGTGCACTCTCTGGACTCACTGCAGTGCATCCCCAGTGGTGCCAGAGCACTCTCTGGACTCACTGCAGTGCATCCCCAGTGGTGCCAGTGCACTCTCTGGACTCACTGCACTGCATCCCCAGTGGTGCCAGTGCACTCTCTGGACTCACTGCACTGCATCCCCAGTGGTGCCAGTGCACTCTCTGGACTCACTGCACTAAAACCCCAGGGGTGCCAGTGAAATCTCTGGACTCACTGCACTGCATCCCCAGTGGTGCCAGTGCACTCTCTGGACTCACTGCAGTGCATCCCCAGTGGTGCCACTGCACTCTCTGGACTCACTGCACTGCATCCCCAGTGGTGCCAGTGCCCTCTCTGCACTCACTGCACTGCATCCCCACTGGTGCCAGTGCACTCTCTGGACTCACTGCAGTGCATCCCCGTGGTGCCAGTGCACTCTCTGCA
The DNA here is from genome assembly GCF_040182565.1 of Anser cygnoides. Lineage (NCBI taxonomy): Eukaryota > Metazoa > Chordata > Aves > Anseriformes > Anatidae > Anser > Anser cygnoides. Next base: position 11,949,057 of record NC_089911.1, read on the forward strand.
CTCACTGCACGTCATCCCCAGTGGTGCCAGTGCACTCTCTGGACTTACTGCAGTGCATCCCCAGTGGTGCCAGTGCACTCTCTGGACTCACTGCACTGCATCCCCAGTGGTGCCAGTGCACTCTCTAGAGTCACTGCAGTGCATCCCAAGTGGTGCCAGTGCACTCTATGGACTCACTGCACTGCATCCCCAGTGCTGCCATTGCACTCTCTGGACTCACTGCACTGCATCCCCAGTGGTACCAGTGTACTCTCTGCACTCACTGCAGTGCATCCCCAGTGGTGCCAATGCACTCTGTGTACTCACTGTACTGCATCCGCAGTGGTGCCAGTGCACTCTCTGGACTCACTGCACTGCATCCCCAGTGGTGCCAGTGCACTCTCTGGACTCACTGCACTGCATCCCCAGTGGTGCCAGTGCACTCTGTGGACTCACTGTACTGCATGCCCAGTGGTGCCAGTGCACTCTCTGGACTCACTGCACTGCATCCCCAGTGGTGCCAGTGCACTCTCTGGACTCACTGCAGTGCATCCCCAGTGGTGCCAGTGCACTCTCTGGACTCACTGCAGTGCATCCCCAGTGGTGCCAGTGCACTCTGTGGACTCTCTGTACTGCATGCCCAGTGGTGCCAGTGCCCTCTCTGGACTCACTGCACTGCATCCCCAGTGGTGCCAGTGCACTCTCTGGACTCACTGCAATGCATCCCTAGTGGTGCCAGAGCACTCTCTAGACTCACAGCACTGCATCGCCAGTGGTGCAGTGGTGCCAGTGCACTCTCTGGACTCACTGCACTGCATCCCCAGTGGTGCCAGTGCACTCTCTGGACTCACTGCACTGCATCCCCAGTGGTGGCCAGTGCACTCTCTGCCAGTGCAGTCACTGCAGTGCATCCCCAGTGGTGCCAGTGCACTCTCTGGACTCACTGCACTGCATCCCAGTGGTGCCAGTGCACTCTGTGGACTCACTGTACTGCATCCCCAGTGGTGCCAGTGCACTCTCTAGAGTCACTGCAGTGCATCCCCAGTGGTGCCAGTGCACTCTCTGGACTCACTGCAGTGCATCCCCAGTGGTGCCAGAGCACTCTCTGGACTCACTGCAGTGCATCCCCAGTGGTGCCAGTGCACTCTCTGGACTCACTGCAGTGCATCCCCAGTGGTGCCAGTGCACTCTCTGGACTCACTGCACTGCATCCCCAGTGGTGCCAGTGCACTCTCTGGACTCACTGCACTAAAACCCCAGTGGTGCCAGTGCACTCTCTGGACTCACTGCAGTGCATCCCCAGTGGTGCCAGTGCACTCTCTGGACTCACTGCAGTGCATCCCAAGTGGTGCCAGTGCACTCTCTGGACTCACTGCACTGCATCCCCAGTGCTGCCATTGCACTCTCTGGACTCACTGCACTGCATCCCCAGTGGTACCAGTGTACTCTCTGCACTCACTGCAGTGCATCCCCAGTGGTGCCAATGCACTCTGTGTACTCACTGTACTGCATCCGCAGTGGTGCCAGTGCACTCTCTGGACTCACTGCACTGCATCCCCAGTGGTGCCAGTGCACTCTCTGGACTCACTGCAGTGCATCCCCAGTGGTGCCAGTGCACTCTGTGGACTCACTGTACTGCATGCCCAGTGGTGCCAGTGCACTCTCTGGACTCACTGCAGTGCATCCCCAGTGGTGCCAGTGCACTCTGTAGACTCACTGCAGTGCATCCCTAGTGGTGCCAGTGCACTCTCTGGACTCACAGCACTGCATTGCCAGTGGTGCTAGTGCACTCTGTGGACTCACTGCACTGCACCCCCAGTGGTGCCATTGCACTCTCTGGACTCACTGCAGTGCATCCCCAGTGGTGCCAGTGCACTCTCTGCACTGACTCCAGTGCATCCCCAGTGGTGCCAGTGCACTCTCTGGACTCACTGCATTGCATCCCCAGTGGTGCCAGTGCACTCTCTGGACTCACTGCAGTGCATTCCCCGTGGTGCCAGTGTACTCTCTGGACTCACTGCACTGCATCCCCAGTGGTGCCAGTGCACTCTCTGGACTCACTGCAGTGCATCCCCAGTGGTGCCAGTGCACTCTCTGGACTCACTGCACTGCATACCCAGTGGTGCCAGTGCACTCTCTAGAGTCACTGCAGTGCATCCCCCGTTGTGCCAATGCACTCTCTGGACTCACTGCACTGCATCCCCAGTGGTGCCAGTGCACTCTCTGGACTCACCGCAGTGCATCCCCAGTGGTGCCAGTGCACTCTCTGGACTCACTGCACTGCATCCCCAGTGGTGCCAGTGCACTCTCTAGAGTCACTGCAGTGCATCCCCAGTGGTGCCAGTGCACTCTCTGGAGTCACTGTAGTGCATCTCCAGTTTAGCCAGTGCACTCTCTGGAGTCACTGCAGTGCATCCCCAGTGGTGCCAGTGCACTCTCTGGACTCACTGTACTGCATGCCCAGTGGTGCCAGTGCCCTCTCTGGACTCACTGAACTGCATCCCCAGTGGTGCCAGTGCACTCTCTGGACTCACTGCAGTGCATCCCTAGTGGTGCCAGAGCACTCTCTAGACTCACAGCACTGCATCGCCAGTTGTGCTAGTGCACTCTCTGGACTCACTGCACTGCATCCCCAGTGGTGCCAGTGCACTCTGTGGACTCACTGCACTGCATCCCTAGTGGTGCCAGTGTTAGTGTTGGGGAGAATCGAATGGATGTTCTATTAATGTTTCTCAAAATGTTAGTGTTGGGGAGAATCGAATGGATGTTCTATTAATGTTTCTCAGGTGATGGATCATACGGTATAATTAAATATTATTAAATGTACTTACATTATCAAGTAATCTATGTATACTGGAAACCTAGGGAGTACACTGAACATTTAAAGGAATCGTTGAAGGGGAACCCTGGGAGGGAATAGGTACAACCTGACCTTGGATAAGGGCCTGGAGATGATGAAATGAGTTGAAGCAGAACCAAGGAGCGGAGGGAGCATGCGTCGAGTGAGAAAGGTGAAAGAGTTCAGCGGAGAGGAAGACTCCTTACTTCATCTGGACGACCACCTGGACGACCACCAGAGTGCGCCACGCATGTGCAAAGGGGAGGGGAGCTAATTAGAATGAAAAGCGAGGCTGATGTTGCAACCTGTAATGAATATGTATACCTGACGCAATGTTGTATGTATAAATAACGGCTGGGAAGTAACGGGACTTGAAGCCAGATTTGGGCACCTGCCCCGGCTTCCAGCGCTGAATAAAGCACCTTCATATAATCACTTGGTGGTTATGTGGTTGCTACGCTAACATTTTGGCGACCCAGATGGGACAGCGTGGGCACTGCTGAGGCGGATCGTGTCTCGGTTTCGCTCCAGCCGGCACCGAGGGATTCTCGGGGAGCAGTCAACCACGACCGACCTCCGCTGCTCACGACGTACCACTGGAGTGGTAAGCAAAGGTGCTTTCAACTTTGGGTATTCGGTACCGATTTGGTTGGGAAAGCCTGCCGGTCAGACGCGGCGAAAGCCACGCTCGGTTGGGCAGGGAGCTCCCGGGGTAAGCCTAGGCGCCGTCCGTTAGACAGAGCGAAAGCTCTGCAGGTTCGGCATTGGTAACTGTATTGGTTTGTGCTGAAGGGTCAGCACCAGGTATTATTGGTATGTAGAAAGCGTGCTGCCGCTGCTCCGGCAGCTTTTGCGAAAGCACGCTGCTGCTCCGGCAGCTTTTGGGAAAGCACACTGCTGCTCCGGCAGCTTCTGGAAAGTGTGCTGTTGCTGCTCCGGCAGCTTTCGGGAGAGTGTGTTGCTGCTCCAGCAGCTTTCGGGAGAGTGTGTTGCTCCAGCAGCTTTCGGGAGAGTGTGTTGTTGCTCCGGCAGCTTTCGGGAGAGTGTGTTGCTCCAGCAGCTTTCGGGAGAGTGTGTTGCTCCAGCAGCTTTCGGGAGAGTGTGTTGCTCCAGCAGCTTTCGGGAGAGTGTGTTGCTCCAGCAGCTTTCGGGAGAGTGTGTTGTTGCTCCGGCAGCTTTCGGGAGAGTGTGTTGTTGCTCCGGCAGCTTTCGGGAGAGTGTGTTGTTGCTCCGGCAGCTTTCGGGAGAGTGTGTTGCTCCAGCAGCTTTCGGGAGAGTGTGTTGCTCCAGCAGCTTTCGGGAGAGTGTGTTGCTCCAGCAGCTTTCGGGAGAGTGTGTTGCTGCAGCTTTCGGGAGAGTGTGTTGCTGCAGCTTTCGGGAGAGTGTGTTGCTCCAGCAGCTTTCGGGAGAGTGTGTTGCTCCAGCTTTCGGGAGAGTGTGTTGCTGCTCCGGCAGCTTTCGGGAGAGTGTGTTGCTGCTCCGGCAGCTTTCGGGAGAGTGTGTTGCTGCTCCGGCAGCTTTCGGGAGAGTGTGTTGCTGCTCCGGCAGCTTTCGGGAGAGTGTGTTGCTGCTCCGGCAGCTTTCGGGGGAGTGTGTTGCTGCTCCGGCAGCTTTCGGGGGAGTGTGTTGCTGCTCCGGCAGCTTTCGGGGGAGTGTGTTGCTGCTCCGGCAGCTTTCGGGAGAGTGTGTTGCTGCTCCGGCAGCTTTCGGGAGAGTGTGTTGCTGCTCCGGCAGCTTTTGGGTCCGTATCATAAGCTCAAAATGAAAAAGATTAAAGAAATTCTGGGAAAAGATGTACCTATCCCGCGGACATCCCCGCTGGGGTGTTTGCTAGCACACTGGAAAGAGGGAGGTTTTGGTCAAGAAATGCGGAAAGGAAAGCTGATTGATTATTGTAATATTTGGTGGCCACAGTATAAACTAGAGGACCAAGAAACTTGGCCTGAGAATGGAACATTGCAATATAATACAATTTTACAATTAATGCTATTTTGTAAGTGGGAAGGAAAATATGATGAACTGCCGTATGTGGAATTATTCTTTTATTTGCGCCGAAAGCCTGAATGGCAGCATGCTTGTGGAATAATGGTGCTTGAAGTTTAAACTGAGGAACGTTGTTGTGCATGTACTAAGGAGGGACGCTGTATACAGCATCAGGCAATAGAGAATAATAAGTATTATGGGAAATGAATAATGGAAATATTGATCTGGAAGTTGCGCCGTCGGCTCCGCCGGAAGAGCCAGGACAGGGAGGGAAAAGAGAAAAGGAAGATAGCAGTAGTGATGGAGAATCCCCGATTTTAGTCTCCCCGTGTCACATAGGACCCGGCAACAGCGAAGGGCAGGAGAAACTATAAACGAACAGGGAGGGAAAATAATCGCTCTCCTCAGGCAAGGAGTGGGGACAGAAGGACCGGTATATGTCAAGGTGCCTTTTTCAGCTGGGGATTTAATGATATGGAAGCAAGCAGCCGGCACCTACAGGGAAAACCCAGATAAAGTAGCTAGGATAATGAAAATGATAATTAAAACCCAAAATCCCGATTGGGATGATCTCCAGGTGATCCTGGATACTTTGATGGATTCAACAGAAAAGGACATGGTATTACGGGCAGCCAGAGAGAGAGCCCGAGAAGATATACGTAATGGATTAGTGCTTGGAAATCTAGATCAAAACTTCCCCACCGAGGATCCCCAATGGGATTATAACACAGGGGATGGAATAAGGAGGCTGAAGAGATATCAAGATTGGGTACAAATCGGGGTACAGAATGCCATGCCCCGGACCATAAATTGGTCAAAATTGTATAATGTCAGGCAAGAAAAAGCGGAATCACCTTCCGCCTTTTTAGAGAGATTGAAAGAAACTAAAGAGCCCTTGGTAAAAAATTCAAATAGGAAATAAGGAAGTAAAATTTTTAATTGATACAGGGGCCACATATTCAGTACTCAATAGATTAAGTGGTAAGATAGGGGAAAGGAAAACTACTATTGTAGGTGCCACCGGGAAGGAGGAAATACGGCCGTTCTTACAACCCCTTGATTTACAGTTTGGAGGTAAAGAAATTACGCATGAATTTTTATATGTACCAGAATGCCCTATTCCTCTTTTGGGACGGGATTTGCTAACTAAACTATAATGTTTGAAGATGGAGAATTGATTATGAGAATCCCGGAATCAAAAGTGGGACAAATATTAATGATTAAAGAGAAGGCTGTTCCTCATATCCCAAAAGAGGTAGAAAATGCAGTAATGCCTGCAATTTGGGAAACGGACGTGCCTGGAAAATCAAAAGTAGCCCAGCCAGTAAAAATTGAACTTAAGGAAGGGGCCCGACCGGTACGGATTAAACAGTACCCATTGAAGCTAGAAGCTAGGCTAGGAATAGTAAAGATTATAGATAAATTTCTTAGCTACCACATTCTGGAGGAATGCAAATCTGAATATAATACCCCAATTTTCCCAGTAAAGAAACCTAATGGGGAATACAGGCTAGTGCAGGACCTTAGGGCAATAAACGAAATAACAAAAGATATTCACCCAGTGGTGGCTAATCCTTATACATTGTTAACATCTGTAAAAGAAAAATATAAGTGGTTTACTGTAATTGATTTAAAAGATGCCTTCTTCTGCATACCCATTGACAAGGATAGTAGAAAACTTTTTGCTTTTGAATGGGAAAATCCACGGAACGGACGAAAGATGCAACTAACCTGGACAAGGTTGCCTCAAGGATTCAAGAATAGCCCGACCCTCTTCGGCAGTCAACTAGCTAAAGAAATAGAAGACTGGATTAACCAAGGACAAATTCAGGTACCAAAGGATCGATACCTGCTGTTACAATATGTGGACGATATATTAATAGCTACCGAAGGAGAGTCAGAATGTATTCAGGTAACTGTTGATATTTTGAATCAATTGGGACTAAATGGGTACAAGGTTTCTAAACAAAAGGCACAAATCGCGTGCACAACAGTAATTTATTTGGGATGTGAAATTTCTCAAGGACAAAGAAAATTGGGAGTTAACCGAATACAAGCTATTTGTGAAATCCCCGAGCCGCGAAATCTGCACGAACTACGGGCTTTCCTAGGTATGGCCGGGTGGTGTAGATTGTGGGTAATAGACTATGGACTCATAGCAAAGCCCCTCTATGAAACCCAAAAGGCCTGTACATTTACCTGGGGAAAGCCACAACAAGAGGCCTTTAAGAAATTAAAAGAAGCCCTGATAAAGGCGCCTGCCTTGGGCTTGCCGGACTTATCAAAGGACTTTCAGCTGTTTGTGCATGAGAGACAACGATTGGCATTAGGAGTACTGACCCAGCGACTTGGGAGCTGGAAAAGACCTGTGGGGTATTTTTCTAAACAATTGGATGCGGTAAGCGCCGGATGGCCCTCGTGTTTAAGGGCCGTGGCAGCCACAGTCCTTTTAATACAGGCAAAAGGGGGGGCCATTGGCTATCGCCCAGCCGAATGATGAAATATCAAGCTATACTAACTGAGCAAGATGATGTAATCTTAAGAACTACTAACTTATTGAACCCAGCAGTGTTTCTAGGAACAACTACGGGGGAAGGAGACCTCAGTCATGATTGCGTGGAGATCATCGAACATACCTATGCCAGCAGAACAGACTTAAAAGATCAGCCTCTGGAGAGACCAGATTGGGAACTTTTCACGGATGGAAGCAGCTTTGTGGAAAATGGGACTCGTTATGCAGGATACGCAGTAACTACATCAAAGGTAGTGATTGAGGCAAATTCCCTACCTCCGGGGACTTCAGCCCAACGAGCAGAAATAGTCGCCCTGACGCGGGCCCTGGAACTAAGCGAGGGTAAGAATGTGAATATTTGGACAGATTCAAAATATGCATTCGGGGTAGTCCACGTACATGGGGCATTATGGAAAGAAAGGGGAATGCTATCCTCATAAGGGACTAATATAAAATATCAGGAAGAAATATTGAAATTAATAACAGCTGTACAGAAACCCCAACAGGTGGCCATAATGCATTGTAAAGCTCATCAAGGAGGGATGTCAGAGATTGCAGAAGGTAACAGATTGGCAGATTTGACGGCCCGGAAGGTCACGCGTGAAGTACGGAAAGTAATGGCTCTAATTCCATCGAAGGTAGGCCTCTCTTGTTTCAAATTACCTAAAAACCCAAAGTATTCAGCAGAAGATGAGAGACTTGCAAATTTGATGAAGGCCCAGAAGAATCCTGACGGCTGGTATGTGACTGCGACAGGACAACTTATAGTGCCTCCTATAGTAATGCGAGGAATCTTACAAATAAAACATAATGAATGTCACTGGGGTGCAGGAGCAATGGTGACCTATTTGAAACGAGGTGTCATCTCGGTACACATGTTAACAATGGCAAAGTCAGTAATGTCAAAATGTGAGCTTTGCTTAAAGAATAACCCGGTAGCAAGGAAACATGCTGAGATGGGAAGAACTAGAGCTGGGATAGAGCCTGGAGATTACTGGCAAATAGACTTCGTAGAACTGCCTAAAGCAAGAGGTTATAAATACCTATTGGTAGGGGTTGATACTTTTTCAGGATGGCCGGAGGCCCTTCCCTGTCGCACCAACCAAGCAAAGGAAACGGTAAAATGGTTACTACGGGAAATAATCCCTAGATTTGGTGTACCGTTGGGTATTTCTTCAGACAGGGGACCACATTTCATTGCCAATGTGGTTAAGGAGGTTAGTAGGTTAGTGGGAATTACCTGGAACTTACATACCCCATGGAGGCCTCAACCTAGTGGTCAGGTAGAGAGGATGAACCAAACTTTAAAAGGACAATTAAGCAAAATCTGTCAGGAGGCTAAGATACAGTGGCCACAGGCCTTACCGATAGCTTTGCTAAGAATTAGAATAAAGCCAAGAAGTGGGATGTCAGTAAGTCCCTATGAAATCATGTATGGAAAACCTTATGAGTCTCCTGAACCGAACCCGAATATGCATGTTACCGGTAAACAGGATGTATATAATTATGTTTTAATAGTAATGAAAATACTTGCTCTTGGTATGAGTGAAGTATTTTCAAAGGGGGGAAATGTTAGTGTTGGGGAGAATCGAATGGATGTTCTATTAATGTTTCTCAAAATGTTAGTGTTGGGGAGAATCGAATGGATGTTCTATTAATGTTTCTCAGGTGATGGATCATACGGTATAATTAAATATTATTAAATGTACTTACATTATCAAGTAATCTATGTATACTGGAAACCTAGGGAGTACACTGAACATTTAAAGGAATCGTTGAAGGGGAACCCTGGGAGGGAATAGGTACAACCTGACCTTGGATAAGGGCCTGGAGATGATGAAATGAGTTGAAGCAGAACCAAGGAGCGGAGGGAGCATGCGTCGAGTGAGAAAGGTGAAAGAGTTCAGCGGAGAGGAAGACTCCTTACTTCATCTGGACGACCACCTGGACGACCACCAGAGTGCGCCACGCATGTGCAAAGGGGAGGGGAGCTAATTAGAATGAAAAGCGAGGCTGATGTTGCAACCTGTAATGAATATGTATACCTGACGCAATGTTGTATGTATAAATAACGGCTGGGAAGTAACGGGACTTGAAGCCAGATTTGGGCACCTGCCCCGGCTTCCAGCGCTGAATAAAGCACCTTCATATAATCACTTGGTGGTTATGTGGTTGCTACGCTAACACCAGTGCACTCTCTAGAGTCACTGCAGTGTATCCCCAGTGGTGTCAGTGCACTCTCTGGACTCACTGCACTGCATCACCAGTGGTGCCAGTGCACTCTCTGGAGTCACTGCAGTGCATCCCCAGTGGTGCCAGTGCACTCTCTAGAGTCACTGCAGTGCATCCCCAGTGGTGCCAGTGCACTCTCTGGACTCACTGCACTGCATCCCCACTGGTGCCAGCCTGTGCACTCTCTGGAGTCACTGCAGTGCATCCCCAGTGGTGCCAGTGCACTCTGTGGACTCACTGTACTGCATCCCCAGTGGTGCCAGTGCACTCTCTAGAGTCACTGCAGTGCATCCCCAGTGGTGCCAGTGCACTCTATGGACTCACTGCACTGCATCCCCAGTGGTGCCAGTGCACTCTCTGACTCACTGACTCACTGCAGTGCATGCATCCCCAGTAGTGCCAGTGCACTCTCTGGACTCACTGCAGTGCATCCCCAGTGGTGCCATTGCACTCTCTGGACTCACTGCACTGCATCCCCAGTGGTGCCAGTGCACTCTCTGGACTCACTGCACTAAAACCCAAGTGGTGCCAGTGCACTCTCTGGACTCACTGCAGTGCATCCCCAGTGGTGCCACTGCACTCTCTGGACTCACTGCACTGCATCCCCAGTGGTGCCAGTGCACTCTCTGGACTCACTGCAGTGCATCCCCAGTGGTGCCAGGGCACTCTCTGGACTCACTGCAGTGCATCCCAGTGGTGCCAGTGCACTCTCTGGAGTCACTGCACTGCATCCCCATTACTGCCATTGCATTCTCTGGACTCACTGCAGTGCATCCCCAGTGGTTCCAGTGCACTCTCTGGACTCAATGCAGTGCATCCCCAGTGGTGCCAGTGCGCTCTCGGGACTCACTGCACTGCATCCCCAGTGGTGCCAGTGCACTCTCTGGACTCACTGCACTGCATCCCCAGTGGTGCCAGTGCACTCTCTGGACTCACTGCAGTGCATCCCCAGTGGTGCCAGTGCACTCTCTGGACTCACTGTACTGCATGCCCAGTGGTGCCAGTGCACTCTCTGGACTCACTGCACTGCATCCCCAGTGGTGCCAGTGCACTCTCTGGACTCACTGCAGTGCATCCCCAGTGGTGCCAGTGCACTCTATGGACTCACTGCACTGCATCCCCAGTGGTGCCAGTGCACTCTCTGGACTCACTGCACTGCATCCCCAGTGGTGCCAGTGCACTCTCTGGACTCACTGCAGTGCATCCCCAGTGGTGCCAGTGCACTCTCTGGACTCACTGTACTGCATCCCCAGTGGTGCCAGTGCACTCTCTGGACTCACTGCACTGCATCCCCAGTGGTGCCAGTGCACTCTCTGGACTCACTGCACTGCATTCCCAGTGGTGCCAGTGCACTCTCTAGAGTCACTGCAGTGCATCCCCAGTGGTGCCAGTGCACTCTCTGGACTCACTGTACTGCATCTCCAGTTTTGCCAGTGCACTCTCCAGAGTCACTGCAGTGCATCCCCAGTGGTGCCAGTGTACTCTCTGGGGTCACTGCAGTGCATCCCCAGTGGTGTCAGTGCACTCTCTGGACTCACTGCAGTGCATCCCCAGTGGTGCCAGTGCACTCTGTGGACTCACTGTACTGCATGCCCAGTGGTGCCAGTGCCCTCTCTGGAATCACTGCACTGCATCCCCAGTGGTGCCAGTGCACTCTCTGGACTCACTGCAGTGCATCCCTAGTGGTGCCAGTGCACTCTCTGGACTCACAGCACTGCATTGCCAGTGGTGCCAGTGCACTCTCTGGACTCACTGCACTGCATCCCCAGTGGTGCCAGTGCACTCTCTGGACTCACTGCAGTGCATCCCCAGTGGTGCCAGTGCACTCTCTAGAGTCACTGCAGTGCATCCCCAGTGGTGCCAGTGCACTCTCTGGACTCACTGCACTGCATCACCAGTGGTGCCAGTGCACTCTCTGGAGTCACTGCAGTGCATCCCCAGTGGTGCCAGTGCACTCTCTAGAGTCACTGCAGTGCATCCCCAGTGGTGCCATTGCACTCTCTGGACTCACTGCACTGCATCCCCAGTGGTGCCAGTGCACTCTCTAGAGTCACTGCAGTGCATCCCCAGTGGTGCCAGTGCACTCTCTGGACTCACTGCACTGCATCCCCAGTGGTGCCAGTGCACTCTCTGGACTCACTGCACTGCATCCCCAGTGGTGCCAGTGCACTCTCTGGACTCACTGCACTGCATCACCATTGGTGCCAGTGCACTCTCCGGACTCACTGCAGTGCATCCGCAGTGGTGCCAGTGCACTCTTTTGAGTCACTGCACTGCATCCCCATTACTGCCATTGCATTCTCTGGACTCACTGCAGTGCATCCCCAGTGGTTCCAGTGCACTCTCTGGACTCAATGCAGTGCATCCCCAGTGGTGCCAGTGCACTCTGTGGACTCACTGCACTGCATCCCCAGTGGTGCCACTGCACTCTCTGGACTCACTGCACTGCATCCCCAGTGGTGCTAGTGCACTCTCTAGAGTCACTGCAGTGCATCCCCAGTGGTGCCAGTGCACTCTCTGGACTCACTGCACTGCATCCCCAGTGGTGCCAGTGTACTCTCTGGGGTCACTGCAGTGCATCCCATTGGTGCCAGTGCCCTCTCTGCACTCACTGCACTGCATCCCCAGTGGTGCCAGTGCACTCTCTGGAGTCACTGCACTGCATCCCAGTGGTGCCAGTGCCCTCTCTGCACTCACTGCACTGCATCCCCAGTGGTGCCAGTGCACTCTCTGGACTCACTGCAGTGCATTCCCCGTGGTGCCAGTGCACTCTCTGGACTCACTGCACTGCATCCCCAGTGGTGCCAGTGCACTCTCTGGACTCACTGCAGTGCATCCCCAATGGTGCCAGTGCACTCTCTGGACTCACTGCACTGCATCCCCAGTGGTGCCAGTGCACTCTCTAGAGTCACTGCAGTGCATCCCCCGTGGTGCCAATGCACTCTCTGGACTCACTGCACTGCATCCCCAGTGGTGCCAGTGCACTCTCTGGACTCACCGCAGTGCATCCCCAGTGGTGCCAGTGCACTCTCTGGACTCACTGCACTGCATCCCCAGTGGTGCCAGTGCACTCTCTAGAGTCACTGCAGTGCATCCCCAGTGGTGCCAGTGCACTCTCTGGAGTCACTGTAGTGCATCTCCAGTTTAGCCAGTGCACTCTCTAGAGTCACTGCAGTGCATCCCCAGTGGTGCCAGTGCACTCTCTGGAGTCACTGCAGTGCATCCCCAGTGGTGCCAGTGCACTCTCTGGACTCGCTGCAGTGCATCCCCAGTGGTGCCAGTGCGCTCTCTGGACTCACTGCACTGCATGCCCAGTGGTGCCAGTGCCCTCTCTGGACTCACTGCACTGCATCCCCAGTGGTGCCAGTGCACTCTCTGGACTCACTGCAGTGCATCCCTAGTGGTGCCAGAGCACTCTCTGGACTCACAGCACTGCATCGCCAGTGGTGCCAGTGCACTCTCTGGACTCACTGCACTGCATCCCTAGTGGTGCCAGTGCACTCTCTAGAGTCACTGCAGTGCATCCCCAGTGGTGCCAGTGCACTCTCTGGAGTCACTGCACTGCATCCCCATTGGTGCCAGTGCACTCTCTAGAGTCACTGCAGTGCATCCCCAGTGGTGCCAGTGCACTCTCTGGAGTCACTGCACTGCATCCCCAGTGGTGCCAGTGCACTCTCTTGAGTCACTGCACTGCATCCCCACTGGTGCCAGTGCACTCTGTGGACTCACTGTACTGCATCCCCAGTGGTGCCAGTGCACTCTCTGGACTCACTGCACTGCATCCCCAGTGGTGCCAGTGCACTCTCTGGACTCACTGCACTGCATCCCCAGTGGTGCCAGTGCACTCTCTGGACTCACAGCTCTGCATCCCCATTGGTGCCAGTGCACTCTCTGGACTCACTGCAGTGCATCCCCAGTGGTGCCAGTGCACTCTCTGGACTCACTGCACTGCATCACCAGTGGTGCCAGTGCACTCTCTGGACTCACTGCACTGCATCCCCAGTGGTGCCAGTGCACTCTCTGGAGTCACTGCAGTGCATCCCCAGTGGTGCCAGTGCACTCTCTGGACTCACTGCACTGCATCCCCAGTGGTGCCAGTGCACTCTCTGGACTCACTGCACTGCATCCCCAGTGGTGCCAGTGCACTCTCTGGACTCACTGCACTGCATCCCCAGTGGTGCCAGTGCACTCTCTGGACTCACTGCACTGCATTCCCCGTGGTGCCAGTGCACTCTCTGGAGTCACTGCACTGCATCCCCAGTGGTGCCAGTGCACTCTCTGGACTCACTGCAGTGCATCCCCAGTGGTGCCAGTGCACTCTCTGGACTCACTGCACTGCATCCCCAGTGGTGCCAGTGCACTCTCTAGAGTCACTGCAGTGCATCCCCAGTGGTGCCAGTGCACTCTCTGGACTCACTGCACTGCATCCCCAGTGCTGCCAGTGCACTCTCTGGACTCACTGCACTGCATCCCCAGTGGTACCAGTGTACTCTCTGCACTCACTGCAGTGCATCCCCAGTGGTGCCAATGCACTCTGTGTACTCACTGTACTGCATCCGCAGTGGTGCCAGTGCACTCTCTGGACTCACTGCAGTGCATCCCCAGTGGTGCCAGTGCACTCTCTGGACTCACTGCACTGCATCCCCAGTGGTGCCAGTGCACTCTCTAGAGTCACTGCAGTGCATCCCCAGTGGTGCCAGTGCACTCTCTGGACTCACTGCACTGCATCTCCAGTGGTGCCAGTGCACTCTCTAGAGTCACTGCAGTGCATCCCCAGTGGTGCCAGTGTACTCTCTGGGGTCACTGCAGTGCATCCCCAGTGGTGCCAGTGCACTCTCTGGACTCACTGCAGTGCATCCCCAGTGGTGCCAGTGCACTCTGTGGACTCACTGTACTGCATGCCCAGTGGTGCCAGTGCCCTCTCTGGACTCACTGCACTGCATCCCCAGTGGTGCCAGTGCACTCTCTGGACTCACTGCAGTGCATCCCTAGTGGTGCCAGTGCACTCTCTGGACTCACAGCACTGCATTGCCAGTGGTGCTAGTGCACTCTCTGGACTCACTGCACTGCATCCCCAGTGGTGCCAGTGCACTCTCTGGACTCACTGCACTGCATCCCTAGTGGTGCCAGTGCACTCTCTAGAGTCACTGCAGTGCATCCCCAGTGGTGCCAGTGCACTCTCTGGACTCACTGCACTGCATCCCCAGTGGTGCCAGTGCACTCTCTGGACTCACTGCAGTGCATCCCCAGTGGTGCCAGTGCACTCTCTAGAGTCACTGCAGTGCATCCCCAGTGGTGCCAGTGCACTCTCTGGACTCACTGCACTGCATCCCCAGTGGTGCCAGTGCACTCTCTAGAGTCACTGCAGTGCATCCCCAGTGGTGCCAGTGCACTCTCTGGACTCACTGCACTGCATCCCCAGTGGTGCCAGTGCACTCTCTGGACTCACTGCACTGCATCCCCAGTGGTGCCAGTGCACTCTCTGGACTCACTGCACTGCATCACCAGTGGTGCCAGTGCACTCTCTGGACTCACTGCAGTGCATCCCCAGTGGTGCCAGTGCACTCTTTTGAGTCACTGCACTGCATCCCCATTACTGCCATTGCATTCTCTGGACTCACTGCAGTGCATCCCCAGTGGTGCCAGTGCACTCTCTGGACTCACTGCAGTGCATCCCCAGTGGTGCCAGTGCACTCTCTGGACTCACTGCACTGCATCCCCAGTGGTGCCAGTGCACTCTCTGGACTCACTGCACTGCATCCCCAGTGGTGCCAGTGCACTCTCTAGAGTCACTGCAGTGCATCCCCAGTGGTGCCAGTGCACTCTCTGGACTCACTGCACTGCATCCCCAGTGGTGCCAGTGCACTCTCTAGAGTCACTGCAGTGCATCCCCAGTGGTGCCAGTGCACTCTCTGGACTCACTGCACTGCATCCCCAGTGGTGCCAGTGCACTCTCTGGAGTCACTGCACTGCATCCCCAGTGGTGCCAGTGCACTCTCTGGACTCACTGCACTGCATCCCCAGTGGTGCCAGTGCACTCTCTGGACTCACTGCAGTGCATTCCCCAGTGGTGCCAGTGCACTCTCTGGACTCACTGCACTGCATCCCCAGTGGTGCCAGTGCACTCTCTGGACTCACTGCAGTGCATCCCCAGTGGTGCCAGTGCACTCTCTGGACTCACTGCACTGCATCCCCAGTGGTGCCAGTGCACTCTCTAGAGTCACTGCAGTGCATCCCCAGTGGTGCCAGTGCACTCTCTGGACTCACTGCACTGCATCCCCAGTGGTGCCAGTGCACTCTCTGGACTCACTGCAGTGCATCCCCAGTGGTGCCAGTGCACTCTCTGGACTCACTGCACTGCATCCCCAGTGGTGCCAGTGCACTCTCTAGAGTCACTGCAGTGCATCCCCAGTGGTGCCAGTGCACTCTCTGGACTCACTGTAGTGCATCCCCAGTGGTGCCAGTGCACTCTCTAGAGTCACTGCAGTGCATCCCCAGTGGTGCCAGTGCACTCTCTGGAGTCACTGCAGTGCATCCCCAGTGGTGCCAGTGCACTCTCTGGACTCACTGCAGTGCATCCCCAGTGGTGCCAGTGCACTCTCTGGACTCACTGCACTGCATCCCCAGTGGTGCCAGTGCCCTCTCTGGACTCACTGCACTGCATCCCCAGTGGTGCCAGTGCACTCTCTGGACTCACTGCAGTGCATCCCCAGTGGTGCCAGTGCACTCTCTAGACTCACTGCACTGCATCCCCAGTGGTGCCAGTGCACTCTCTGGACTCACTGCACTGCATCCCTAGTGGTGCCAGTGCACTCTCTAGAGTCACTGCAGTGCATCCCCAGTGGTGCCAGTGCACTCTCTGGACTCACTGCACTGCATCCCCAGTGGTGCCAGTGCACTCTCTGGACTCACTGCAGTGCATCCCCAGTGGTGCCAGTGCACTCTCTGGAGTCACTGCAGTGCATCCCCAGTGGTGCCAGTGCACTCTCTGGACTCACTGCACTGCATCCCCAGTGGTGCCAGTGCACTCTCTGGAGTCACTGCAGTGCATCCCCAGTGGTGCCAGTGCACTCTCTGGACTCACTGCACTGCATCCCCAGTGGTGCCAGTGCACTCTCTAGAGTCACTGCAGTGCATCCCCAGTGGTGCCAGTGCACTCTCTGGACTCACTGCAGTGCATCCCCAGTGGTGCCAGTGCACTCTCTGGACTCACTGCAGTGCATCCCCAGTGGTGCCAGTGCACTCTCTGGACTCACTGCAGTGCATCCCCAGTGGTGCCAGTGCACTCTCTGGACTCACTGCACTGCATCCCCAGTGGTGCCAGTGCACTCTCTGGAGTCACTGCACTGCATCCCCAGTGGTGCCAGTGCACTCTCTGGACTCACTGCAGTGCATCCCCAGTGGTGCCAGTGCACTCTCTGGACTCACTGCACTGCATCCCCAGTGGTGCCAGTGCACTCTCTGGACTCACTGCAGTGCATCCCCAGTGGTGCCAGTGCACTCTCTGGACTCACTGCAGTGCATCCCAGTGGTGCCAGTGCACTCTTTTGAGTCACTGCACTGCATCCCCAGTGGTGCCAGTGCACTCTCTGGACTCACTGCAGTGCATCCCCAGTGGTGCCAGTGCACTCTCTGGACTCACTGCAGTGCATCCCCAGTGGTGCCAGTGCACTCTCTGGACTCACTGCACTGCATCCCCAGTGGTGCCAGTGCACTCTCTGGACTCACTGCAGTGCATCCCCAGTGGTGCCAGTGCACTCTCTGGACTCACTGCAGTGCATCCCCAGTGGTGCCAGTGCACTCTGTGGACTCACTGTACTGCATCCCCAGTGGTGCCAGTGCACTCTCTGGACTCACTGCACTGCATCCCCAGTGGTGCCAGTGCACTCTCTGGACTCACTGCACTGCATCCCAGTGGTGCCAGAGCACTCTCTAGACTCACTGCACTGCATCCCCAGTGGTGCCAGTGCACTCTCTGGACTCACTGCACTGCATCCCCAGTGGTGCCAGTGCACTCTCTGGACTCACTGCACTGCATCCCCAGTGGTGCCAGTGCACTCTCTAGAGTCACTGCAGTGCATCCCCAGTGGTGCCAGTGCACTCTCTGGACTCACTGCACTGCATCCCCAGTGGTGCCAGTGCACTCTCTGGAGTCACTGCAGTGCATCCCCAGTGGTGCCAGTGCACTCTCTGGACTCACTGCACTGCATCCCCAGTGGTGCCAGTGCACTCTCTGGACTCACTGCAGTGCATCCCCAGTGGTGCCAGTGCACTCTCTGGACTCACTGCACTGCATCCCCAGTGGTGCCAGTGCACTCTCTGGACTCACTGCACTGCATCCCCAGTGGTGCCAGTGCACTCTCTGGACTCACTGCACTGCATCCCCAGTGGTGCCAGTGCACTCTCTGGACTCACTGCACTGCATCCCCAGTGGTGCCAGTGCACTCTCTGGACTCACTGCACTGCATCCCCAGTGGTGCCAGTGCACTCTCTGGACTCACTGCAGTGCATCCCCAGTGGTGCCAGTGCACTCTCTGGACTCACTGCACTGCATCCCCAGTGGTGCCAGTGCACTCTCTGGACTCACTGCAGTGCATCCCCAGTGGTGCCAGTGCACTCTCTGGACTCACTGCAGTGCATCCCCAGTGGTGCCAGTGCACTCTCTGGACTCACTGCACTGCATCCCCAGTGGTGCCAGTGCACTCTCTGGACTCACTGCACTGCATCCCCAGTGGTGCCAGTGCACTCTCTGGACTCACTGCACTGCATCCCCAGTGGTGCCAGTGCACTCTCTGGACTCACTGCACTGCATTCCCCCGTGGTGCCAGTGCACTCTCTGGACTCACTGCACTGCATCCCCAGTGGTGCCAGTGCACTCTCTGGACTCACTGCACTGCATCCCCAGTGGTGCCAGTGCACTCTCTGGACTCACTGCACTGCATCCCCAGTGGTGCCAGTGCACTCTCTGGACTCACTGCAGTGCATCCCCAGTGGTGCCAGTGCACTCTATGGACTCACTGCACTGCATCCCCAGTGGTGCCAGTGCACTCTCTGGACTCACTGCACTGCATCCCCAGTGGTGCCAGTGCACTCTCTGCACTCACTGCAGTGCATCCCCAGTGGTGCCAGTGCACTCTCTGGACTCACTGCACTGCATCCCAGTGGTGCCAGTGCACTCTCTGGACTCACTGCAGTGCATCCCCAGTGGTGCCAGTGCACTCTCTGGACTCACTGCACTGCATCCCCAGTGGTGCCAGTGCACTCTCTGGACTCACTGCAGTGCATCCCCAGTGGTGCCAGTGCACTCTCTGGACTCACTGCACTGCATCCCCAGTGGTGCCAGTGCACTCTCTAGAGTCACTGCAGTGCATCCCCAGTGGTGCCAGTGCACTCTCTGGACTCACTGCAGTGCATCCCCAGTGGTGCCAGTGCACTCTCTGGACTCACTGCAGTGCATCCCCAGTGGTGCCAGTGCACTCTCTGGACTCACTGCACTGCATCCCCAGTGGTGCCAGTGCACTCTCTGGACTCACTGCACTGCATCCCCAGTGGTGCCAGTGCACTCTCTGGACTCACTGCAGTGCATCCCTAGTGGTGCCAGTGCACTCTCTGGACTCACTGCACTGCATCCCCAGTGGTGCCAGTGCACTCTCTGGACTCACTGCACTGCATCCCCAGTGGTGCCAGTGCACTCTCTGGACTCACTGCACTGCATCCCCAGTGGTGCCAGTGCACTCTCTAGACTCACTGCAGTGCATCCCCAGTGGTGCCAGTGCACTCTCTGGACTCACTGCACTGCATCCCCAGTGGTGCCAGTGCACTCTCTGGACTCACTGCAGTGCATCCCCAGTGGTGCCAGTGCACTCTCTGGACTCACTGCAGTGCATCCCCAGTGGTGCCAGTGCACTCTCTGGACTCACTGCACTGCATCCCCAGTGGTGCCAGTGCACTCTCTGGACTCACTGCAGTGCATCCCCAGTGGTGCCAGTGCACTCTCTGGACTCACTGCACTGCATCCCCAGTGGTGCCAGTGCACTCTCTGGACTCACTGCACTGCATCCCCAGTGGTGCCAGTGCACTCTCTGGACTCACTGCACTGCATCCCCAGTGGTGCCAGTGCACTCTCTGGACTCACTGCAGTGCATCCCCAGTGGTGCCAGTGCACTCTCTGGACTCACTGCACTGCATCCCCATTGGTGCCAGTGCACTCTCTGGACTCACTGCAGTGCATCCCCAGTGGTGCCAGTGCACTCTCTGGACTCACTGCAGTGCATCCCCAGTGGTGCCAGTGCACTCTCTGGACTCACTGCACTGCATCCCCAGTGGTGCCAGTGCACTCTCTGGACTCACTGCACTGCATCCCCAGTGGTGCCAGTGCACTCTCTAGACTCACTGCAGTGCATCCCCAGTGGTGCCAGTGCACTCTCTGGACTCACTGCACTGCATCCCCAGTGGTGCCAGTGCACTCTCTGGAGTCACTGCACTGCATCCCCAGTGGTGCCAGTGCACTCTCTGGACTCACTGCACTGCATCCCCAGTGGTGCCAGTGCACTCTCTGGAGTCACTGCACTGCATCCCAGTGGTGCCAGTGCACTCTCTGACTCACTGCACTGCATCCCCAGTGGTGCCAGTGCACTCTCTGGACTCACTGCAGTGCATTCCCAGTGGTGCCAGTGCACTCTCTGGACTCACTGCACTGCATCCCCAGTGGTGCCAGTGCACTCTCTGGACTCACTGCAGTGCATCCCCAGTGGTGCCAGTGCACTCTCTGGACTCACTGCACTGCATCCCCAGTGGTGCCAGTGCACTCTCTAGAGTCACTGCAGTGCATCCCCAGTGGTGCCAGTGCACTCTCTGGACTCACTGCACTGCATCCCCAGTGGTGCCAGTGCACTCTCTGGACTCACTGCAGTGCATCCCCAGTGGTGCCAGTGCACTCTCTGGACTCACTGCACTGCATCCCCAGTGGTGCCAGTGCACTCTCTAGAGTCACTGCAGTGCATCCCCAGTGGTGCCAGTGCACTCTCTGGAGTCACTGTAGTGCATCTCCAGTTGGTGCCAGTGCACTCTCTAGAGTCACTGCAGTGCATCCCCAGTGGTGCCAGTGCACTCTCTGGACTCACTGCAGTGCATCCCCAGTGGTGCCAGTGCACTCTCTGGACTCACTGCAGTGCATCCCCAGTGGTGCCAGTGCACTCTCTGGACTCACTGTACTGCATGCCCAGTGGTGCCAGTGCCCTCTCTGGACTCACTGCACTGCATCCCCAGTGGTGCCAGTGCACTCTCTGGACTCACTGCAGTGCATCCCTAGTGGTGCCAGTGCACTCTCTAGACTCACTGCACTGCATCCCCAGTGGTGCCAGTGCACTCTCTGGACTCACTGCACTGCATCCCCAGTGGTGCCAGTGCACTCTCTGGACTCACTGCAGTGCATCCCCAGTGGTGCCAGTGCACTCTCTGGACTCACTGCACTGCATCCCCAGTGGTGCCAGTGCACTCTCTGGACTCACTGCAGTGCATCCCCAGTGGTGCCAGTGCACTCTCTGGAGTCACTGCAGTGCATCCCCAGTGGTGCCAGTGCACTCTCTGGACTCACTGCACTGCATCCCCAGTGGTGCCAGTGCACTCTCTGGAGTCACTGCAGTGCATCCCCAGTGGTGCCAGTGCACTCTCTGGACTCACTGCACTGCATCCCCAGTGGTGCCAGTGCACTCTCTGGAGTCACTGCAGTGCATCCCCAGTGGTGCCAGTGCACTCTCTGGACTCACTGCAGTGCATCCCCAGTGGTGCCAGTGCACTCTCTGGACTCACTGCAGTGCATCCCCAGTGGTGCCAGTGCACTCTCTGGACTCACTGCAGTGCATCCCCAGTGGTGCCAGTGCACTCTCTGGACTCACTGCACTGCATCCCCAGTGGTGCCAGTGCACTCTCTGGACTCACTGCACTGCATCCCCAGTGGTGCCAGTGCACTCTCTGGACTCACTGCAGTGCATCCCCAGTGGTGCCAGTGCACTCTCTGGACTCACTGCACTGCATCCCCAGTGGTGCCAGTGCACTCTCTGGACTCACTGCAGTGCATCCCCAGTGGTGCCAGTGCACTCTCTGGACTCACTGCAGTGCATCCCCAGTGGTGCCAGTGCACTCTTTGAGTCACTGCACTGCATCCCCACTGTGGTGCCAGTGCACTCTCTGGACTCACTGCAGTGCATCCCCAGTGGTGCCAGTGCACTCTCTGGACTCACTGCAGTGCATCCCCAGTGGTGCCAGTGCACTCTCTGGACTCACTGCACTGCATCCCCAGTGGTGCCAGTGCACTCTCTGGACTCACTGCAGTGCATCCCCAGTGGTGCCAGTGCACTCTCTGGACTCACTGCAGTGCATCCCCAGTGGTGCCAGTGCACTCTCTGGACTCACTGCACTGCATCCCCAGTGGTGCCAGTGCACTCTCTGGACTCACTGCAGTGCATCCCCAGTGGTGCCAGTGCACTCTCTGGACTCACTGCACTGCATCCCCAGTGGTGCCAGTGCACTCTCTAGACTCACTGCACTGCATCCCCAGTGGTGCCAGTGCACTCTCTGGACTCACTGCACTGCATCCCCAGTGGTGCCAGTGCACTCTCTGGACTCACTGCACTGCATCCCCAGTGGTGCCAGTGCACTCTCTGGTCACTGCAGTGCATCCCCAGTGGTGCCAGTGCACTCTCTGGACTCACTGCACTGCATCCCCAGTGGTGCCAGTGCACTCTCTGGACTCACTGCAGTGCATCCCCAGTGGTGCCAGTGCACTCTCTGGACTCACTGCACTGCATCCCCAGTGGTGCCAGTGCACTCTCTGGACTCACTGCAGTGCATCCCCAGTGGTGCCAGTGCACTCTCTGGACTCACTGCACTGCATCCCCAGTGGTGCCAGTGCACTCTCTGGACTCACTGCACTGCATCCCCAGTGGTGCCAGTGCACTCTCTGGACTCACTGCAGTGCATCCCCAGTGGTGCCAGTGCACTCTCTGGAGTCACTGCACTGCATCCCCAGTGGTGGTGCCAGTGCACTCTCTGGACTCACTGCAGTGCATCCCCAGTGGTGCCAGTGCACTCTCTGGACTCACTGCACTGCATCCCCAGTGGTGCCAGTGCACTCTCTGGACTCACTGCAGTGCATCCCCAGTGGTGCCAGTGCACTCTCTGGACTCACTGCACTGCATCCCCAGTGGTGCCAGTGCACTCTCTGGACTCACTGCACTGCATCCCCAGTGGTGCCAGTGCACTCTCTGGACTCACTGCACTGCATCCCCAGTGGTGCCAGTGCACTCTCTGGACTCACTGCACTGCATCCCCAGTGGTGCCAGTGCACTCTCTGGACTCACTGCACTGCATCCCCAGTGGTGCCAGTGCACTCTCTGGACTCACTGCACTGCATCCCCAGTGGTGCCAGTGCACTCTCTAGAGTCACTGCAGTGCATCCCCAGTGGTGCCAGTGCACTCTCTGGACTCACTGCACTGCATCCCCAGTGGTGCCAGTGCACTCTCTGGACTCACTGCAGTGCATCCCCAGTGGTGCCAGTGCACTCTCTGGACTCACTGCACTGCATCCCCAGTGGTGCCAGTGCACTCTCTGGAGTCACTGCAGTGCATCCCCAGTGGTGCCAGTGCACTCTCTGGACTCACTGCACTGCATCCCCAGTGGTGCCAGTGCACTCTCTGGACTCACTGCACTGCATCCCCAGTGGTGCCAGTGCACTCTCTGGACTCACTGCACTGCATCCCCAGTGGTGCCAGTGCACTCTCTGGACTCACTGCACTGCATCCCCAGTGGTGCCAGTGCACTCTCTGGACTCACTGCACTGCATCCCCAGTGGTGCCAGTGCACTCTCTGGACTCACTGCACTGCATCCCCAGTGGTGCCAGTGCACTCTCTGGACTCACTGCAGTGCATCCCCAGTGGTGCCAGTGCACTCTCTGGACTCACTGCACTGCATCCCCAGTGGTGCCAGTGCACTCTCTGGACTCACTGCAGTGCATCCCCAGTGGTGCCAGTGCACTCTCTGGACTCACTGCAGTGCATCCCCAGTGGTGCCAGTGCACTCTCTGGACTCACTGCACTGCATCCCCAGTGGTGCCAGTGCACTCTCTGGACTCACTGCACTGCATCCCCAGTGGTGCCAGTGCACTCTCTGGACTCACTGCACTGCATCCCCAGTGGTGCCAGTGCACTCTCTGGACTCACTGCAGTGCATCCCCAGTGGTGCCAGTGCACTCTCTGGACTCACTGCAGTGCATCCCCAGTGGTGCCAGTGCACTCTCTGGACTCACTGCACTGCATCCCCAGTGGTGCCAGTGCACTCTCTGGACTCACTGCACTGCATCCCCAGTGGTGCCAGTGCACTCTCTAGAGTCACTGCAGTGCATCCCCAGTGGTGCCAGTGCACTCTCTGGACTCACTGCACTGCATCCCCAGTGGTGCCAGTGCACTCTCTGGACTCACTGCACTGCATCCCCAGTGGTGCCAGTGCACTCTCTGGACTCACTGCAGTGCATCCCCAGTGGTGCCAGTGCACTCTCTGACTCACTGCACTGCATCCCCAGTGGTGCCAGTGCACTCTCTGGACTCACTGCACTGCATCCCCAGTGGTGCCAGTGCACTCTCTGGACTCACTGCACTGCATCCCCAGTGGTGCCAGTGCACTCTCTAGACTCACTGCACTGCATCCCCAGTGGTGCCAGTGCACTCTCTGGAGTCACTGCAGTGCATCCCCAGTGGTGCCAGTGCACTCTCTAGAGTCACTGCAGTGCATCCCCAGTGGTGCCAGTGCACTCTCTGGAGTCACTGCAGTGCATCCCCAGTGGTGCCAGTGCACTCTCTGGACTCACTGCACTGCATCCCCAGTGGTGCCAGTGCACTCTCTGGACTCACTGCACTGCATCCCCAGTGGTGCCAGTGCACTCTCTGGACTCACTGCACTGCATCCCCAGTGGTGCCAGTGCACTCTCTGGACTCACTGCACTGCATCCCCAGTGGTGCCAGTGCACTCTCTGGACTCACTGCACTGCATCCCCAGTGGTGCCAGTGCACTCTCTGGACTCACTGCACTGCATCCCCAGTGGTGCCAGTGCACTCTCTAGAGTCACTGCACTGCATCCCCAGTGGTGCCAGTGCACTCTCTGGACTCACTGCACTGCATCCCCAGTGGTGCCAGTGCACTCTCTGGACTCACTGCAGTGCATCCCCAGTGGTGCCAGTGCACTCTCTGGACTCACTGCAGTGCATCCCCAGTGGTGCCAGTGCACTCTCTGGACTCACTGCACTGCATCCCCAGTGGTGCCAGTGCACTCTCTGGACTCACTGCACTGCATCCCCAGTGGTGCCAGTGCACTCTCTGGACTCACTGCAGTGCATCCCCAGTGGTGCCAGTGCACTCTCTGGACTCACTGCAGTGCATCCCCAGTGGTGCCAGTGCACTCTCTGGACTCACTGCAGTGCATCCCCAGTGGTGCCAGTGCACTCTCTGGACTCACTGCACTGCATCCCCAGTGGTGCCAGTGCACTCTCTGGACTCACTGCACTGCATCCCCAGTGGTGCCAGTGCACTCTCTAGAGTCACTGCAGTGCATCCCCAGTGGTGCCAGTGCACTCTCTGGACTCACTGCACTGCATCCCCAGTGGTGCCAGTGCACTCTCTGGACTCACTGCAGTGCATCCCCAGTGGTGCCAGTGCACTCTCTGGACTCACTGCACTGCATCCCCACTGGTCCCCAGTGGTGCCAGTGCACTCTCTGGACTCACTGCAGTGCATCCCCAGTGGTGCCAGTGCACTCTCTGGACTCACTGCACTGCATCCCCAGTGGTGCCAGTGCACTCTCTGGACTCACTGCACTGCATCCCCAGTGGTGCCAGTGCACTCTCTGGACTCACTGCAGTGCATCCCCAGTGGTGCCAGTGCACTCTCTGGAGTCACTGCAGTGCATCCCCAGTGGTGCCAGTGCACTCTCTGGACTCACTGCAGTGCATCCCCAGTGGTGCCAGTGCACTCTCTGGACTCACTGCACTGCATCCCCAGTGGTGCCAGTGCACTCTCTGGACTCACTGCAGTGCATCCCCAGTGGTGCCAGTGCACTCTCTGGACTCACTGCACTGCATCCCCAGTGGTGCCAGTGCACTCTCTGGACTCACTGCACTGCATCCCCAGTGGTGCCAGTGCACTCTCTGGACTCACTGCAGTGCATCCCCAGTGGTGCCAGTGCACTCTCTGGACTCACTGCACTGCATCCCAGTGGTGCCAGTGCACTCTCTGGACTCACTGCACTGCATCCCCAGTGGTGCCAGTGCACTCTCTGGACTCACTGCAGTGCATCCCCAGTGGTGCCAGTGCACTCTCTGGACTCACTGCACTGCATCCCCAGTGGTGCCAGTGCACTCTCTGGACTCACTGCACTGCATCCCCAGTGGTGCCAGTGCACTCTCTGGACTCACTGCACTGCATCCCCAGTGGTGCCAGTGCACTCTCTGGACTCACTGCAGTGCATCCCCAGTGGTGCCAGTGCACTCTCTGGACTCACTGCACTGCATCCCCAGTGGTGCCAGTGCACTCTCTGGACTCACTGCAGTGCATCCCCAGTGGTGCCAGTGCACTCTCTGGACTCACTGCACTGCATCCCCAGTGGTGCCAGTGCACTCTCTGGACTCACTGCACTGCATCCCCAGTGGTGCCAGTGCACTCTCTGGACTCACTGCACTGCATCCCCAGTGGTGCCAGTGCACTCTCTGGACTCACTGCACTGCATCCCCAGTGGTGCCAGTGCACTCTCTGGACTCACTGCACTGCATCCCCAGTGGTGCCAGTGCACTCTCTGGACTCACTGCACTGCATCCCCAGTGGTGCCAGTGCACTCTCTGGACTCACTGCAGTGCATCCCCAGTGGTGCCAGTGCACTCTCTGGACTCACTGCACTGCATCCCCAGTGGTGCCAGTGCACTCTCTGGACTCACTGCACTGCATCCCCAGTGGTGCCAGTGCACTCTCTGGACTCACTGCACTGCATCCCCAGTGGTGCCAGTGCACTCTCTGGACTCACTGCACTGCATCCCCAGTGGTGCCAGTGCACTCTCTGGACTCACTGCACTGCATCCCCAGTGGTGCCAGTGCACTCTCTGGACTCACTGCAGTGCATCCCCAGTGGTGCCAGTGCACTCTCTGGACTCACTGCACTGCATCCCCAGTGGTGCCAGTGCACTCTCTGGACTCACTGCACTGCATCCCCAGTGGTGCCAGTGCACTCTCTGGACTCACTGCAGTGCATCCCCAGTGGTGCCAGTGCACTCTCTGGACTCACTGCACTGCATCCCCAGTGGTGCCAGTGCACTCTCTGGACTCACTGCAGTGCATCCCCAGTGGTGCCAGTGCACTCTCTGGACTCACTGCACTGCATCCCCAGTGGTGCCAGTGCACTCTCTGGACTCACTGCAGTGCATCCCCAGTGGTGCCAGTGCACTCTCTGGACTCACTGCACTGCATCCCCAGTGGTGCCAGTGCACTCTCTGGACTCACTGCAGTGCATCCCCAGTGGTGCCAGTGCACTCTCTGGACTCACTGCAGTGCATCCCCAGTGGTGCCAGTGCACTCTCTGGACTCACTGCACTGCATCCCCAGTGGTGCCAGTGCACTCTCTGGACTCACTGCACTGCATCCCCAGTGGTGCCAGTGCACTCTCTGGACTCACTGCACTGCATCCCCAGTGGTGCCAGTGCACTCTCTGGACTCACTGCAGTGCATCCCCAGTGGTGCCAGTGCACTCTCTGGACTCACTGCACTGCATCCCCAGTGGTGCCAGTGCACTCTCTGGACTCACTGCACTGCATCCCCAGTGGTGCCAGTGCACTCTCTGGACTCACTGCAGTGCATCCCCAGTGGTGCCAGTGCACTCTCTGGACTCACTGCAGTGCATCCCCAGTGGTGCCAGTGCACTCTGTGGACTCACTGCACTGCATCCCCAGTGGTGCCAGTGCACTCTCTGGACTCACTGCACTGCATCCCCAGTGGTGCCAGTGCACTCTCTGGACTCACTGCAGTGCATCCCCAGTGGTGCCAGTGCACTCTCTGGACTCACTGCAGTGCATCCCCAGTGGTGCCAGTGCACTCTCTGGACTCACTGCACTGCATCCCCAGTGGTGCCAGTGCACTCTCTGGACTCACTGCACTGCATCCCCAGTGGTGCCAGTGCACTCTCTGGACTCACTGCACTGCATCCCCAGTGGTGCCAGTGCACTCTCTGGACTCACTGCACTGCATCCCCAGTGGTGCCAGTGCACTCTCTGGACTCACTGCACTGCATCCCCAGTGGTGCCAGTGCACTCTCTGGACTCACTGCAGTGCATCCCCAGTGGTGCCAGTGCACTCTCTGGACTCACTGCACTGCATCCCCAGTGGTGCCAGTGCACTCTCTGGACTCACTGCAGTGCATCCCCAGTGGTGCCAGTGCACTCTCTGGACTCACTGCACTGCATCCCCAGTGGTGCCAGTGCACTCTCTGGACTCACTGCACTGCATCCCCAGTGGTGCCAGTGCACTCTCTGGACTCACTGCACTGCATCCCCAGTGGTGCCAGTGCACTCTCTGGACTCACTGCACTGCATCCCCAGTGGTGCCAGTGCACTCTCTGGACTCACTGCAGTGCATCCCCAGTGGTGCCAGTGCACTCTCTGGACTCACTGCACTGCATCCCCAGTGGTGCCAGTGCACTCTCTGGACTCACTGCAGTGCATCCCCAGTGGTGCCAGTGCACTCTCTGGACTCACTGCACTGCATCCCCAGTGGTGCCAGTGCACTCTCTAGAGTCACTGCACTGCATCCCCAGTGGTGCCAGTGCACTCTCTGGACTCACTGCACTGCATCCCCAGTGGTGCCAGTGCACTCTCTGGACTCACTGCAGTGCATCCCCAGTGGTGCCAGTGCACTCTCTGGACTCACTGCACTGCATCCCCAGTGGTGCCAGTGCACTCTCTGGACTCACTGCACTGCATCCCCAGTGGTGCCAGTGCACTCTCTGGACTCACTGCACTGCATCCCCAGTGGTGCCAGTGCACTCTCTGGACTCACTGCACTGCATCCCCAGTGGTGCCAGTGCACTCTCTGGACTCACTGCAGTGCATCCCCAGTGGTGCCAGTGCACTCTCTGGACTCACTGCACTGCATCCCCAGTGGTGCCAGTGCACTCTCTAGAGTCACTGCAGTGCATCCCCAGTGGTGCCAGTGCACTCTCTGGACTCACTGCACTGCATCCCCAGTGGTGCCAGTGCACTCTCTGGACTCACTGCACTGCATCCCCAGTGGTGCCAGTGCACTCTCTGGACTCACTGTACTGCATCCCCAGTGGTGCCAGTGCACTCTCTGGACTCACTGCACTGCATCCCCAGTGGTGCCAGTGCACTCTCTGGACTCACTGCACTGCATCCCCAGTGGTGCCAGTGCACTCTCTGGACTCACTGCACTGCATCCCCAGTGGTGCCAGTGCACTCTCTGGACTCACTGCAGTGCATCCCCAGTGGTGCCAGTGCACTCTCTGGACTCACTGCACTGCATCCCCAGTGGTGCCAGTGCACTCTCTGGACTCACTGCACTGCATCCCCAGTGGTGCCAGTGCACTCTCTGGAGTCACTGCAGTGCATCCCCAGTGGTGCCAGTGCACTCTCTGGACTCACTGCACTGCATCCCCAGTGGTGCCAGTACACTCTCTGGACTCACTGCACTGCATCCCCAGTGGTGCCAGTGCCCTCTCTGCACTCACTGCACTGCATCCCCACTGGTGCCAGTGCACTCTCTGGACTCACTGCAGTGCATCCCCGTGGTGCCAGTGCACTCTCTGGACTCACTGCACGTGCATCCCCAGTGGTGCCAGTGCACTCTCTGGAGTCACTGCACTGCATCCCCAGTGGTGCCAGTGCACTCTCTGGACTCACTGCACTGCATCCCCAGTGGTGCCAGTGCACTCTCTAGAGTCACTGCAGTGCATCCCAAGTGGTGCCAGTGCACTCTATGGACTCACTGCACTGCATCCCCAGTGGTGCCAGTGCACTCTCTGGACTCACTGCACTGCATCCCCAGTGGTGCCAGTGTACTCTCTGCACTCACTGCAGTGCATCCCCAGTGGTGCCAGTGCACTCTGTGGACTCACTGCACTGCATCCCCAGTGGTGCCAGTGCACTCTCTGGACTCACTGCACTGCATCCCCAGTGGTGCCAGTGCACTCTCTGGACTCACTGCACTGCATCCCCAGTGGTGCCAGTGCACTCTCTAGAGTCACTGCAGTGCATCCCCAGTGGTGCCAGTGCACTCTCTGGAGTCACTGCAGTGCATCTCCAGTGGTGCCAGTGCACTCTCTAGAGTCACTGCAGTGCATCCCCAGTGGTGCCAGTGCACTCTCTGGACTCACTGCAGTGCATCCCCAGTGGTGCCAGTGCACTCTCTGGACTCACTGCAGTGCATCCCCAGTGGTGCCAGTGCACTCTCTGGACTCACTGCACTGCATCCCCAGTGGTGCCAGTGCACTCTCTGGACTCACTGCACTGCATCCCCAGTGGTGCCAGTGCACTCTCTGGACTCACTGCACTGCATCCCCAGTGGTGCCAGTGCACTCTCTGGACTCACTGCACTGCATCCCCAGTGGTGCCAGTGCACTCTCTGGACTCACTGCACTGCATCCCCAGTGGTGCCAGTGCACTCTCTGGAGTCACTGCACTGCATCCCCAGTGGTGCCAGTGCACTCTCTGGACTCACTGCACTGCATCCCCAGTGGTGCCAGTGCACTCTCTGGACTCACTGCAGTGCATCCCCAGTGGTGCCAGTGCACTCTCTAGAGTCACTGCAGTGCATCCCCAGTGGTGCCAGTGCACTCTCTGGACTCACTGCACTGCATCCCCAGTGGTGCCAGTGCACTCTCTGGACTCACTGCACTGCATCCCCAGTGGTGCCAGTGCACTCTCTGGACTCACTGCAGTGCATCCCCAGTGGTGCCAGTGCACTCTCTGGACTCACTGCAGTGCATCCCCAGTGGTGCCAGTGCACTCTCTGGACTCACTGCACTGCATCCCCAGTGGTGCCAGTGCACTCTCTGGACTCACTGCACTGCATCCCCAGTGGTGCCAGTGCACTCTCTGGACTCACTGCACTGCATCCCCAGTGGTGCCAGTGCACTCTCTGGACTCACTGCAGTGCATCCCCAGTGGTGCCAGTGCACTCTCTGGACTCACTGCACTGCATCCCCAGTGGTGCCAGTGCACTCTCTGGACTCACTGCAGTGCATCCCCAGTGGTGCCAGTGCACTCTCTGGACTCACTGCACTGCATCCCCAGTGGTGCCAGTGCACTCTCTGGACTCACTGCAGTGCATCCCCAGTGGTGCCAGTGCACTCTCTGGACTCACTGCAGTGCATCCCCAGTGGTGCCAGTGCACTCTCTGGACTCACTGCACTGCATCCCCAGTGGTGCCAGTGCACTCTCTGGACTCACTGCACTGCATCCCCAGTGGTGCCAGTGCACTCTCTGGACTCACTGCACTGCATCCCCAGTGGTGCCAGTGCACTCTCTGGACTCACTGCAGTGCATCCCCAGTGGTGCCAGTGCACTCTCTGGACTCACTGCACTGCATCCCCAGTGGTGCCAGTGCACTCTCTGGACTCACTGCAGTGCATCCCCAGTGGTGCCAGTGCACTCTCTGGACTCACTGCACTGCATCCCCAGTGGTGCCAGTGCACTCTCTGGACTCACTGCACTGCATCCCCAGTGGTGCCAGTGCACTCTCTGGACTCACTGCACTGCATCCCCAGTGGTGCCAGTGCACTCTCTGGACTCACTGCAGTGCATCCCCAGTGGTGCCAGTGCACTCTCTGGACTCACTGCACTGCATCCCCAGTGGTGCCAGTGCACTCTCTGGACTCACTGCAGTGCATCCCCAGTGGTGCCAGTGCACTCTCTGGACTCACTGCACTGCATCCCCAGTGGTGCCAGTGCACTCTCTGGAGTCACTGCAGTGCATCCCCAGTGGTGCCAGTGCACTCTCTGGACTCACTGCACTGCATCCCCAGTGGTGCCAGTGCACTCTCTGGACTCACTGCAGTGCATCCCCAGTGGTGCCAGTGCACTCTCTGGACTCACTGCACTGCATCCCCAGTGGTGCCAGTGCACTCTCTGGACTCACTGCACTGCATCCCCAGTGGTGCCAGTGCACTCTCTGGACTCACTGCACTGCATCCCCAGTGGTGCCAGTGCACTCTCTGGACTCACTGCACTGCATCCCCAGTGGTGCCAGTGCACTCTCTGGACTCACTGCACTGCATCCCCAGTGGTGCCAGTGCACTCTCTGGACTCACTGCACTGCATCCCCAGTGGTGCCAGTGCACTCTCTGGACTCACTGCACTGCATCCCCAGTGGTGCCAGTGCACTCTCTGGACTCACTGCAGTGCATCCCCAGTGGTGCCAGTGCACTCTCTGGACTCACTGCAGTGCATCCCCAGTGGTGCCAGTGCACTCTCTGGACTCACTGCACTGCATCCCCAGTGGTGCCAGTGCACTCTCTGGACTCACTGCACTGCATCCCCAGTGGTGCCAGTGCACTCTCTGGACTCACTGCAGTGCATCCCCAGTGGTGCCAGTGCACTCTCTGGACTCACTGCACTGCATCCCCAGTGGTGCCAGTGCACTCTCTGGACTCACTGCACTGCATCCCCAGTGGTGCCAGTGCACTCTCTGGACTCACTGCAGTGCATCCCCAGTGGTGCCAGTGCACTCTCTGGACTCACTGCACTGCATCCCCAGTGGTGCCAGTGCACTCTCTGGACTCACTGCACTGCATCCCCAGTGGTGCCAGTGCACTCTCTGGACTCACTGCAGTGCATCCCCAGTGGTGCCAGTGCACTCTCTGGACTCACTGCACTGCATCCCCAGTGGTGCCAGTGCACTCTCTGGACTCACTGCAGTGCATCCCCAGTGGTGCCAGTGCACTCTCTGGACTCACTGCACTGCATCCCCAGTGGTGCCAGTGCACTCTCTGGACTCACTGCAGTGCATCCCCAGTGGTGCCAGTGCACTCTCTGGACTCACTGCACTGCATCCCCAGTGGTGCCAGTGCACTCTCTGGACTCACTGCACTGCATCCCCAGTGGTGCCAGTGCACTCTCTGGACTCACTGCACTGCATCCCCAGTGGTGCCAGTGCACTCTCTGGACTCACTGCACTGCATCCCCAGTGGTGCCAGTGCACTCTCTGGACTCACTGCACTGCATCCCCAGTGGTGCCAGTGCACTCTCTGGACTCACTGCACTGCATCCCCAGTGGTGCCAGTGCACTCTCTGGACTCACTGCACTGCATCCCCAGTGGTGCCAGTGCACTCTCTGGACTCACTGCACTGCATCCCCAGTGGTGCCAGTGCACTCTCTGGACTCACTGCACTGCATCCCCAGTGGTGCCAGTGCACTCTCTGGACTCACTGCAGTGCATCCCCAGTGGTGCCAGTGCACTCTCTGGACTCACTGCAGTGCATCCCCAGTGGTGCCAGTGCACTCTCTGGACTCACTGCACTGCATCCCCAGTGGTGCCAGTGCACTCTCTGGACTCACTGCACTGCATCCCCAGTGGTGCCAGTGCACTCTCTGGACTCACTGCAGTGCATCCCCAGTGGTGCCAGTGCACTCTCTGGACTCACTGCAGTGCATCCCCAGTGGTGCCAGTGCACTCTCTGGACTCACTGCACTGCATCCCCAGTGGTGCCAGTGCACTCTCTGGACTCACTGCACTGCATCCCCAGTGGTGCCAGTGCACTCTCTGGACTCACTGCACTGCATCCCCAGTGGTGCCAGTGCACTCTCTGGACTCACTGCAGTGCATCCCCAGTGGTGCCAGTGCACTCTCTGGACTCACTGCACTGCATCCCCAGTGGTGCCAGTGCACTCTCTGGACTCACTGCAGTGCATCCCCAGTGGTGCCAGTGCACTCTCTGGACTCACTGCACTGCATCCCCAGTGGTGCCAGTGCACTCTCTGGACTCACTGCAGTGCATCCCCAGTGGTGCCAGTGCACTCTCTGGACTCACTGCACTGCATCCCCAGTGGTGCCAGTGCACTCTCTGGACTCACTGCACTGCATCCCCAGTGGTGCCAGTGCACTCTCTGGACTCACTGCACTGCATCCCCAGTGGTGCCAGTGCACTCTCTGGACTCACTGCACTGCATCCCCAGTGGTGCCAGTGCACTCTCTGGACTCACTGCACTGCATCCCCAGTGGTGCCAGTGCACTCTCTGGACTCACTGCACTGCATCCCCAGTGGTGCCAGTGCACTCTCTGGACTCACTGCAGTGCATCCCCAGTGGTGCCAGTGCACTCTCTGGACTCACTGCACTGCATCCCCAGTGGTGCCAGTGCACTCTCTGGACTCACTGCACTGCATCCCCAGTGGTGCCAGTGCACTCTCTGGACTCACTGCACTGCATCCCCAGTGGTGCCAGTGCACTCTCTGGACTCACTGCAGTGCATCCCCAGTGGTGCCAGTGCACTCTCTGGACTCACTGCACTGCATCCCCAGTGGTGCCAGTGCACTCTCTGGACTCACTGCACTGCATCCCCAGTGGTGCCAGTGCACTCTCTGGACTCACTGCACTGCATCCCCAGTGGTGCCAGTGCACTCTCTGGACTCACTGCACTGCATCCCCAGTGGTGCCAGTGCACTCTCTGGACTCACTGCAGTGCATCCCCAGTGGTGCCAGTGCACTCTCTGGACTCACTGCACTGCATCCCCAGTGGTGCCAGTGCACTCTCTGGACTCACTGCACTGCATCCCCAGTGGTGCCAGTGCACTCTCTGGACTCACTGCACTGCATCCCCAGTGGTGCCAGTGCACTCTCTGGACTCACTGCACTGCATCCCCAGTGGTGCCAGTGCACTCTCTGGACTCACTGCACTGCATCCCCAGTGGTGCCAGTGCACTCTCTGGACTCACTGCACTGCATCCCCAGTGGTGCCAGTGCACTCTCTGGACTCACTGCAGTGCATCCCCAGTGGTGCCAGTGCACTCTCTGGACTCACTGCACTGCATCCCCAGTGGTGCCAGTGCACTCTCTGGACTCACTGCACTGCATCCCCAGTGGTGCCAGTGCACTCTCTGGACTCACTGCAGTGCATCCCCAGTGGTGCCAGTGCACTCTCTGGACTCACTGCACTGCATCCCCAGTGGTGCCAGTGCACTCTCTGGACTCACTGCACTGCATCCCCAGTGGTGCCAGTGCACTCTCTGGACTCACTGCACTGCATCCCCAGTGGTGCCAGTGCACTCTCTGGACTCACTGCAGTGCATCCCCAGTGGTGCCAGTGCACTCTCTGGACTCACTGCACTGCATCCCCAGTGGTGCCAGTGCACTCTCTGGACTCACTGCACTGCATCCCCAGTGGTGCCAGTGCACTCTCTGGACTCACTGCACTGCATCCCCAGTGGTGCCAGTGCACTCTCTGGACTCACTGCAGTGCATCCCCAGTGGTGCCAGTGCACTCTCTGGACTCACTGCACTGCATCCCCAGTGGTGCCAGTGCACTCTCTGGACTCACTGCACTGCATCCCCAGTGGTGCCAGTGCACTCTCTGGACTCACTGCACTGCATCCCCAGTGGTGCCAGTGCACTCTCTGGACTCACTGCACTGCATCCCCAGTGGTGCCAGTGCACTCTCTGGACTCACTGCACTGCATCCCCAGTGGTGCCAGTGCACTCTCTGGACTCACTGCAGTGCATCCCCAGTGGTGCCAGTGCACTCTCTGGACTCACTGCACTGCATCCCCAGTGGTGCCAGTGCACTCTCTGGACTCACTGCAGTGCATCCCCAGTGGTGCCAGTGCACTCTCTGGACTCACTGCACTGCATCCCCAGTGGTGCCAGTGCACTCTCTGGACTCACTGCAGTGCATCCCCAGTGGTGCCAGTGCACTCTCTGGACTCACTGCACTGCATCCCCAGTGGTGCCAGTGCACTCTCTGGACTCACTGCACTGCATCCCCAGTGGTGCCAGTGCACTCTCTGGACTCACTGCAGTGCATCCCCAGTGGTGCCAGTGCACTCTCTGGACTCACTGCACTGCATCCCCAGTGGTGCCAGTGCACTCTCTGGACTCACTGCACTGCATCCCCAGTGGTGCCAGTGCACTCTCTGGACTCACTGCAGTGCATCCCCAGTGGTGCCAGTGCACTCTCTGGACTCACTGCACTGCATCCCCAGTGGTGCCAGTGCACTCTCTGGACTCACTGCAGTGCATCCCCAGTGGTGCCAGTGCACTCTCTGGAGTCACTGCAGTGCATCCCCAGTGGTGCCAGTGCACTCTCTGGACTCACTGCACTGCATCCCCAGTGGTGCCAGTGCACTCTCTGGACTCACTGCAGTGCATCCCCAGTGGTGCCAGTGCACTCTCTGGACTCACTGCACTGCATCCCCAGTGGTGCCAGTGCACTCTCTGGACTCACTGCAGTGCATCCCCAGTGGTGCCAGTGCACTCTCTGGACTCACTGCACTGCATCCCCAGTGGTGCCAGTGCACTCTCTGGACTCACTGCAGTGCATCCCCAGTGGTGCCAGTGCACTCTCTGGACTCACTGCAGTGCATCCCCAGTGGTGCCAGTGCACTCTCTGGACTCACTGCACTGCATCCCCAGTGGTGCCAGTGCACTCTCTGGACTCACTGCACTGCATCCCCAGTGGTGCCAGTGCACTCTCTAGACTCACTGCAGTGCATCCCCAGTGGTGCCAGTGCACTCTCTGGACTCACTGCACTGCATCCCCAGTGGTGCCAGTGCACTCTCTGGACTCACTGCACTGCATCCCCAGTGGTGCCAGTGCACTCTCTGGACTCACTGCACTGCATCCCCAGTGGTGCCAGTGCACTCTCTGGACTCACTGCACTGCATCCCCAGTGGTGCCAGTGCACTCTCTGGACTCACTGCACTGCATCCCCAGTGGTGCCAGTGCACTCTCTGGACTCACTGCACTGCATCCCCAGTGGTGCCAGTGCACTCTCTGGACTCACTGCAGTGCATCCCCAGTGGTGCCAGTGCACTCTCTGGACTCACTGCACTGCATCCCCAGTGGTGCCAGTGCACTCTCTGGACTCACTGCACTGCATCCCCAGTGGTGCCAGTGCACTCTCTGGACTCACTGCAGTGCATCCCCAGTGGTGCCAGTGCACTCTCTGGACTCACTGCACTGCATCCCCAGTGGTGCCAGTGCACTCTCTGGACTCACTGCACTGCATCCCCAGTGGTGCCAGTGCACTCTCTGGACTCACTGCAGTGCATCCCCAGTGGTGCCAGTGCACTCTCTGGACTCACTGCACTGCATCCCCAGTGGTGCCAGTGCACTCTCTGGACTCACTGCACTGCATCCCCAGTGGTGCCAGTGCACTCTCTGGACTCACTGCAGTGCATCCCCAGTGGTGCCAGTGCACTCTCTGGACTCACTGCACTGCATCCCCAGTGGTGCCAGTGCACTCTCTGGACTCACTGCACTGCATCCCCAGTGGTGCCAGTGCACTCTCTGGACTCACTGCACTGCATCCCCAGTGGTGCCAGTGCACTCTCTGGACTCACTGCACTGCATCCCCAGTGGTGCCAGTGCACTCTCTGGACTCACTGCACTGCATCCCCAGTGGTGCCAGTGCACTCTCTGGACTCACTGCACTGCATCCCCAGTGGTGCCAGTGCACTCTCTGGACTCACTGCAGTGCATCCCCAGTGGTGCCAGTGCACTCTCTGGAGTCACTGCAGTGCATCCCCAGTGGTGCCAGTGCACTCTCTGGACTCACTGCAGTGCATCCCCAGTGGTGCCAGTGCACTCTCTGGACTCACTGCAGTGCATCCCCAGTGGTGCCAGTGCACTCTCTGGACTCACTGCACTGCATCCCCAGTGGTGCCAGTGCACTCTCTGGACTCACTGCACTGCATCCCCAGTGGTGCCAGTGCACTCTCTGGACTCACTGCACTGCATCCCCAGTGGTGCCAGTGCACTCTCTGGACTCACTGCACTGCATCCCCAGTGGTGCCAGTGCACTCTCTGGACTCACTGCACTGCATCCCCAGTGGTGCCAGTGCACTCTCTGGACTCACTGCACTGCATCCCCAGTGGTGCCAGTGCACTCTCTGGACTCACTGCACTGCATCCCCAGTGGTGCCAGTGCACTCTCTGGAGTCACTGCAGTGCATCCCCAGTGGTGCCAGTGCACTCTCTGGACTCACTGCACTGCATCCCCAGTGGTGCCAGTGCACTCTCTGGACTCACTGCACTGCATCCCCAGTGGTGCCAGTGCACTCTCTGGACTCACTGCAGTGCATCCCCAGTGGTGCCAGTGCACTCTCTGGACTCACTGCAGTGCATCCCCAGTGGTGCCAGTGCACTCTCTGGACTCACTGCACTGCATCCCCAGTGGTGCCAGTGCACTCTCTGGACTCACTGCAGTGCATCCCCAGTGGTGCCAGTGCACTCTCTGGACTCACTGCACTGCATCCCCAGTGGTGCCAGTGCACTCTCTGGACTCACTGCAGTGCATCCCCAGTGGTGCCAGTGCACTCTCTGGACTCACTGCACTGCATCCCCAGTGGTGCCAGTGCACTCTCTGGACTCACTGCAGTGCATCCCCAGTGGTGCCAGTGCACTCTCTGGACTCACTGCACTGCATCCCCAGTGGTGCCAGTGCACTCTCTGGACTCACTGCAGTGCATCCCCAGTGGTGCCAGTGCACTCTCTGGACTCACTGCACTGCATCCCCAGTGGTGCCAGTGCACTCTCTGGACTCACTGCACTGCATCCCCAGTGGTGCCAGTGCACTCTCTGGACTCACTGCACTGCATCCCCAGTGGTGCCAGTGCACTCTCTGGACTCACTGCACTGCATCCCCAGTGGTGCCAGTGCACTCTCTGGACTCACTGCAGTGCATCCCCAGTGGTGCCAGTGCACTCTCTGGACTCACTGCACTGCATCCCCAGTGGTGCCAGTGCACTCTCTGGACTCACTGCACTGCATCCCCAGTGGTGCCAGTGCACTCTCTGGACTCACTGCACTGCATCCCCAGTGGTGCCAGTGCACTCTCTGGACTCACTGCACTGCATCCCCAGTGGTGCCAGTGCACTCTCTGGACTCACTGCAGTGCATCCCCAGTGGTGCCAGTGCACTCTCTGGACTCACTGCACTGCATCCCCAGTGGTGCCAGTGCACTCTCTGGACTCACTGCACTGCATCCCCAGTGGTGCCAGTGCACTCTCTGGAGTCACTGCAGTGCATCCCCAGTGGTGCCAGTGCACTCTCTGGACTCACTGCACTGCATCCCCAGTGGTGCCAGTGCACTCTCTGGACTCACTGCACTGCATCCCCAGTGGTGCCAGTGCCCTCTCTGCACTCACTGCACTGCATCCCCAGTGGTGCCAGTGCACTCTCTGGACTCACTGCAGTGCATCCCCAGTGGTGCCAGTGCACTCTCTGGACTCACTGCACTGCATCCCCAGTGGTGCCAGTGCACTCTCTGGACTCACTGCACTGCATCCCCAGTGGTGCCAGTGCACTCTCTGGACTCACTGCACTGCATCCCCAGTGGTGCCAGTGCACTCTCTGGACTCACTGCAGTGCATCCCCAGTGGTGCCAGTGCACTCTCTGGACTCACTGCACTGCATCCCCAGTGGTGCCAGTGCACTCTCTGGACTCACTGCACTGCATCCCCAGTGGTGCCAGTGCACTCTCTGGACTCACTGCAGTGCATCCCCAGTGGTGCCAGTGCACTCTCTGGACTCACTGCACTGCATCCCCAGTGGTGCCAGTGCACTCTCTAGAGTCACTGCAGTGCATCCCCAGTGGTGCCAGTGCACTCTCTGGACTCACTGCAGTGCATCCCCAGTGGTGCCAGTGCACTCTCTGGAGTCACTGCAGTGCATCCCCAGTGGTGCCAGTGCACTCTCTGGACTCACTGCAGTGCATCCCCAGTGGTGCCAGTGCACTCTCTGGACTCACTGCAGTGCATCCCCAGTGGTGCCAGTGCACTCTCTGGACTCACTGCACTGCATGCCCAGTGGTGCCAGTGCACTCTCTGGACTCACTGCACTGCATCCCCAGTGGTGCCAGTGCACTCTCTGGACTCACTGCAGTGCATCCCCAGTGGTGCCAGTGCACTCTCTAGACTCACTGCACTGCATCCCCAGTGGTGCCAGTGCACTCTCTGGACTCACTGCACTGCATCCCCAGTGGTGCCAGTGCACTCTCTGGACTCACTGCACTGCATCCCCAGTGGTGCCAGTGCACTCTCTGGACTCACTGCAGTGCATCCCCAGTGGTGCCAGTGCACTCTCTGGACTCACTGCACTGCATCCCCAGTGGTGCCAGTGCACTCTCTGGAGTCACTGCAGTGCATCCCCAGTGGTGCCAGTGCACTCTCTGGACTCACTGCACTGCATCCCCACTGGTGCCAGTGCACTCTCTGGAGTCACTGCAGTGCATCCCCAGTGGTGCCAGTGCACTCTCTGGACTCACTGCACTGCATCCCCAGTGGTGCCAGTGCACTCTCTAGAGTCACTGCAGTGCATCCCCAGTGGTGCCAGTGCACTCTCTGGACTCACTGCAGTGCATCCCCAGTGGTGCCAGTGCACTCTCTGGACTCACTGCAGTGCATCCCCAGTGGTGCCAGTGCACTCTCTGGACTCACTGCACTGCATCCCCAGTGGTGCCAGTGCACTCTCTGGACTCACTGCACTGCATCCCCAGTGGTGCCAGTGCACTCTCTGGACTCACTGCACTGCATCCCCAGTGGTGCCAGTGCACTCTCTGGACTCACTGCAGTGCATCCCCAGTGGTGCCAGTGCACTCTCTGGACTCACTGCACTGCATCCCCAGTGGTGCCAGTGCACTCTCTGGACTCACTGCACTGCATCCCCAGTGGTGCCAGTGCACTCTCTGGACTCACTGCAGTGCATCCCCAGTGGTGCCAGTGCACTCTCTGGACTCACTGCACTGCATCCCCAGTGGTGCCAGTGCACTCTCTGGACTCACTGCAGTGCATCCCCAGTGGTGCCAGTGCACTCTCTGGACTCACTGCAGTGCATCCCCAGTGGTGCCAGTGCACTCTCTGGACTCACTGCAGTGCATCCCCAGTGGTGCCAGTGCACTCTCTGGACTCACTGCAGTGCATCCCCAGTGGTGCCAGTGCACTCTCTGGACTCACTGCAGTGCATCCCCAGTGGTGCCAGTGCACTCTCTGGACTCACTGCACTGCATCCCCAGTGGTGCCAGTGCACTCTCTGGACTCACTGCACTGCATCCCCAGTGGTGCCAGTGCACTCTCTGGACTCACTGCAGTGCATCCCTAGTGGTGCCAGTGCACTCTCTAGACTCACTGCACTGCATCCCCAGTGGTGCCAGTGCACTCTCTGGACTCACTGCACTGCATCCCCAGTGGTGCCAGTGCACTCTCTGGACTCACTGCACTGCATCCCCAGTGGTGCCAGTGCACTCTCTAGAGTCACTGCAGTGCATCCCCAGTGGTGCCAGTGCACTCTCTGGACTCACTGCACTGCATCCCCAGTGGTGCCAGTGCACTCTCTGGAGTCACTGCAGTGCATCCCCAGTGGTGCCAGTGCACTCTCTGGACTCACTGCAGTGCATCCCCAGTGGTGCCAGTGCACTCTCTGGACTCACTGCACTGCATCCCCAGTGGTGCCAGTGCACTCTCTGGACTCACTGCACTGCATCCCCAGTGGTGCCAGTGCACTCTCTGGACTCACTGCACTGCATCCCCAGTGGTGCCAGTGCACTCTCTGGACTCACTGCAGTGCATCCCCAGTGGTGCCAGTGCACTCTCTGGACTCACTGCACTGCATCCCCAGTGGTGCCAGTGCACTCTCTGGACTCACTGCAGTGCATCCCCAGTGGTGCCAGTGCACTCTCTGGACTCACTGCACTGCATCCCCAGTGGTGCCAGTGCACTCTCTGGACTCACTGCACTGCATCCCCAGTGGTGCCAGTGCACTCTCTGGACTCACTGCACTGCATCCCCAGTGGTGCCAGTGCACTCTCTGGACTCACTGCAGTGCATCCCCAGTGGTGCCAGTGCACTCTCTGGACTCACTGCACTGCATCCCCAGTGGTGCCAGTGCACTCTCTGGACTCACTGCAGTGCATCCCCAGTGGTGCCAGTGCACTCTCTGGACTCACTGCACTGCATCCCCAGTGGTGCCAGTGCACTCTCTGGACTCACTGCACTGCATCCCCAGTGGTGCCAGTGCACTCTCTGGACTCACTGCACTGCATCCCCAGTGGTGCCAGTGCACTCTCTGGACTCACTGCAGTGCATCCCCAGTGGTGCCAGTGCACTCTCTGGACTCACTGCACTGCATCCCCAGTGGTGCCAGTGCACTCTCTGGACTCACTGCAGTGCATCCCCAGTGGTGCCAGTGCACTCTCTGGACTCACTGCACTGCATCCCCAGTGGTGCCAGTGCACTCTCTAGACTCACTGCACTGCATCCCCAGTGGTGCCAGTGCACTCTCTGGACTCACTGCACTGCATCCCCAGTGGTGCCAGTGCACTCTCTGGACTCACTGCAGTGCATCCCCAGTGGTGCCAGTGCACTCTCTGGACTCACTGCACTGCATCCCCAGTGGTGCCAGTGCACTCTCTAGAGTCACTGCAGTGCATCCCCAGTGGTGCCAGTGCACTCTCTGGAGTCACTGTAGTGCATCTCCAGTTTAGCCAGTGCACTCTCTAGAGTCACTGCAGTGCATCCCCAGTGGTGCCAGTGTACTCTCTGGACTCACTGCAGTGCATCCCCAGTGGTGCCAGTGCACTCTCTGGACTCACTGCAGTGCATCCCCAGTGGTGCCAGTGCACTCTCTGGACTCACTGCACTGCATGCCCAGTGGTGCCAGTGCCCTCTCTGGACTCACTGCACTGCATCCCCAGTGGTGCCAGTGCACTCTCTGGACTCACTGCAGTGCATCCCTAGTGGTGCCAGAGCACTCTCTAGACTCACAGCACTGCATCGCCAGTGGTGCCAGTGCACTCTCTGGACTCACTGCACTGCATCCCCAGTGGTGCCAGTGCACTCTCTGGACTCACTGCACTGCATCCCCAGTGGTGCCAGTGCACTCTCTGGAGTCACTGGTGCATCCCCAGTGGTGCCAGTGCACTCTCTGGACTCACTGCAGTGCATCCCCAGTGGTGCCAGTGCACTCTCTGGACTCACTGCAGTGCATCCCCAGTGGTGCCAGTGCACTCTCTGGACTCACTGCACTGCATCCCCAGTGGTGCCAGTGCACTCTCTGGAGTCACTGCAGTGCATCCCCAGTGGTGCCAGTGCACTCTCTGGACTCACTGTACTGCATCCCCAGTGGTGCCAGTGCACTCTCTGGAGTCACTGCAGTGCATCCCCAGTGGTGCCAGTGCACTCTCTGGACTCACTGCAGTGCATCCCCAGTGGTGCCAGAGCACTCTCTGGACTCACTGCAGTGCATCCCCAGTGGTGCCAGTGCACTCTCTGGACTCACTGCAGTGCATCCCCAGTGGTGCCAGTGCACTCTCTGGACTCACTGCACTGCATCCCCAGTGGTGCCAGTGCACTCTCTGGACTCACTGCACTGCATCCCCAGTGGTGCCAGTGCACTCTCTGGACTCACTGCAGTGCATCCCCAGTGGTGCCAGTGCACTCTCTGGACTCACTGCACTGCATCCCCAGTGGTGCCAGTGCACTCTCTGGACTCACTGCACTGCATCCCCAGTGGTGCCAGTGCACTCTCTGGACTCACTGCAGTGCATCCCCAGTGGTGCCAGTGCACTCTCTGGACTCACTGCACTGCATCCCCAGTGGTGCCAGTGCACTCTCTGGACTCACTGCAGTGCATCCCCAGTGGTGCCAGTGCACTCTCTGGACTCACTGCAGTGCATCCCCAGTGGTGCCAGTGCACTCTCTGGACTCACTGCACTGCATCCCCAGTGGTGCCAGTGCACTCTCTGGACTCACTGCAGTGCATCCCCAGTGGTGCCAGTGCACTCTCTGGACTCACTGCAGTGCATCCCCAGTGGTGCCAGTGCACTCTCTGGACTCACTGCACTGCATCCCCAGTGGTGCCAGTGCACTCTCTGGACTCACTGCACTGCATCCCCAGTGGTGCCAGTGCACTCTCTGGACTCACTGCAGTGCATCCCCAGTGGTGCCAGTGCACTCTCTGGACTCACTGCACTGCATCCCCAGTGGTGCCAGTGCACTCTCTGGACTCACTGCACTGCATCCCCAGTGGTGCCAGTGCACTCTCTGGACTCACTGCACTGCATCCCCAGTGGTGCCAGTGCACTCTCTGGACTCACTGCAGTGCATCCCCAGTGGTGCCAGTGCACTCTCTGGACTCACTGCACTGCATCCCCAGTGGTGCCAGTGCACTCTCTGGACTCACTGCACTGCATCCCCAGTGGTGCCAGTGCACTCTCTGGACTCACTGCACTGCATCCCCAGTGGTGCCAGTGCACTCTCTGGACTCACTGCACTGCATCCCCAGTGGTGCCAGTGCACTCTCTGGACTCACTGCACTGCATCCCCAGTGGTGCCAGTGCACTCTCTGGACTCACTGCACTGCATCCCCAGTGGTGCCAGTGCACTCTCTGGACTCACTGCAGTGCATCCCCAGTGGTGCCAGTGCACTCTCTGGACTCACTGCACTGCATCCCCAGTGGTGCCAGTGCACTCTCTGGACTCACTGCACTGCATCCCCAGTGGTGCCAGTGCACTCTCTGGACTCACTGCACTGCATCCCCAGTGGTGCCAGTGCACTCTCTGGACTCACTGCACTGCATCCCCAGTGGTGCCAGTGCACTCTCTGGACTCACTGCACTGCATCCCCAGTGGTGCCAGTGCACTCTCTGGACTCACTGCAGTGCATCCCCAGTGGTGCCAGTGCACTCTCTGGACTCACTGCAGTGCATCCCCAGTGGTGCCAGTGCACTCTCTGGACTCACTGCACTGCATCCCCAGTGGTGCCAGTGCACTCTCTGGACTCACTGCACTGCATCCCCAGTGGTGCCAGTGCACTCTCTGGACTCACTGCAGTGCATCCCCAGTGGTGCCAGTGCACTCTCTGGACTCACTGCACTGCATCCCCAGTGGTGCCAGTG
This sequence comes from Anser cygnoides, assembly GCF_040182565.1. Lineage (NCBI taxonomy): Eukaryota > Metazoa > Chordata > Aves > Anseriformes > Anatidae > Anser > Anser cygnoides. Next base: position 11,993,754 of record NC_089911.1, read on the forward strand.
CACTCTCTGGACTCACTGCACTGCATCCCCAGTGGTGCCAGTGCACTCTCTGGACTCACTGCAGTGCATCCCCAGTGGTGCCAGTGCACTCTCTGGACTCACTGCACTGCATCCCCAGTGGTGCCAGTGCACTCTCTGGACTCACTGCACTGCATCCCCAGTGGTGCCAGTGCACTCTCTGGACTCACTGCACTGCATCCCCAGTGGTGCCAGTGCACTCTCTGGACTCACTGCAGTGCATCCCCAGTGGTGCCAGTGCACTCTCTGGACTCACTGCAGTGCATCCCCAGTGGTGCCAGTGCACTCTCTGGACTCACTGCAGTGCATCCCCAGTGGTGCCAGTGCACTCTCTGGACTCACTGCAGTGCATCCCCAGTGGTGCCAGTGCACTCTCTGGACTCACTGCAGTGCATCCCCAGTGGTGCCAGTGCACTCTCTGGACTCACTGCACTGCATCCCCAGTGGTGCCAGTGCACTCTCTGGACTCACTGCACTGCATCCCCAGTGGTGCCAGTGCACTCTCTGGACTCACTGCACTGCATCCCCAGTGGTGCCAGTGCACTCTCTGGACTCACTGCACTGCATCCCCAGTGGTGCCAGTGCACTCTCTGGACTCACTGCACTGCATCCCCAGTGGTGCCAGTGCACTCTCTGGACTCACTGCACTGCATCCCCAGTGGTGCCAGTGCACTCTCTGGACTCACTGCACTGCATCCCCAGTGGTGCCAGTGCACTCTCTGGACTCACTGCACTGCATCCCCAGTGGTGCCAGTGCACTCTCTGGACTCACTGCAGTGCATCCCCAGTGGTGCCAGTGCACTCTCTGGACTCACTGCACTGCATCCCCAGTGGTGCCAGTGCACTCTCTGGACTCACTGCACTGCATCCCCAGTGCAGTGCATCCCCTGCCAGTGCACTCTCTGGACTCACTGCAGTGCATCCCCAGTGGTGCCAGTGCACTCTCTGGACTCACTGCAGTGCATCCCCAGTGGTGCCAGTGCACTCTCTGGACTCACTGCACTGCATCCCCAGTGGTGCCAGTGCACTCTCTGGACTCACTGCACTGCATCCCCAGTGGTGCCAGTGCACTCTCTGGACTCACTGCACTGCATCCCCAGTGGTGCCAGTGCACTCTCTGGAGTCACTGCAGTGCATCCCCAGTGGTGCCAGTGCACTCTCTGGACTCACTGCACTGCATCCCCAGTGGTGCCAGTGCACTCTCTGGACTCACTGCAGTGCATCCCCAGTGGTGCCAGTGCACTCTCTGGACTCACTGCACTGCATCCCCAGTGGTGCCAGTGCACTCTCTGGACTCACTGCAGTGCATCCCCAGTGGTGCCAGTGCACTCTCTGGACTCACTGCACTGCATCCCCAGTGGTGCCAGTGCACTCTCTAGAGACTCACTGCAGTGCATCCCCAGTGGTGCCAGTGCACTCTCTGGACTCACTGCACTGCATCCCCAGTGGTGCCAGTGCACTCTCTGGACTCACTGCACTGCATCCCCAGTGGTGCCAGTGCACTCTCTGGACTCACTGCAGTGCATCCCCAGTGGTGCCAGTGCACTCTCTGACTCACTGCACTGCAGTGGTGCCAGTGCATCCCCATCCCCAGTGGTGCCAGTGCACTCTCTGGACTCACTGCACTGCATCCCCAGTGGTGCCAGTGCACTCTCTGGACTCACTGCACTGCATCCCCAGTGGTGCCAGTGCACTCTCTGGACTCACTGCACTGCATCCCCAGTGGTGCCAGTGCACTCTCTGGACTCACTGCACTGCATCCCCAGTGGTGCCAGTGCACTCTCTGGACTCACTGCAGTGCATCCCCAGTGGTGCCAGTGCACTCTCTGGACTCACTGCACTGCATCAGTGGTGCCAGTGCACTCTCTGGACTCACTGCAGTGCATCCCCAGTGGTGCCAGTGCACTCTCTGGACTCACTGCACTGCATCCCCAGTGGTGCCAGTGCACTCTCTGGACTCACTGCAGTGCATCCCCAGTGGTGCCAGTGCACTCTCTGGACTCACTGCACTGCATCCCCAGTGGTGCCAGTGCACTCTCTGGAGTCACTGCACTGCATCCCCAGTGGTGCCAGTGCACTCTCTGGACTCACTGCACTGCATCCCCAGTGGTGCCAGTGCACTCTCTGGACTCACTGCACTGCATCCCCAGTGGTGCCAGTGCACTCTCTGGACTCACTGCACTGCATCCCCAGTGGTGCCAGTGCACTCTCTGGACTCACTGCAGTGCATCCCCAGTGGTGCCAGTGCACTCTCTGGACTCACTGCACTGCATCCCCAGTGGTGCCAGTGCACTCTCTGGACTCACTGCACTGCATCCCCAGTGGTGCCAGTGCACTCTCTGGACTCACTGCAGTGCATCCCCAGTGGTGCCAGTGCACTCTCTGGACTCACTGCACTGCATCCCCAGTGGTGCCAGTGCACTCTCTGGACTCACTGCACTGCATCCCCAGTGGTGCCAGTGCACTCTCTGGACTCACTGCACTGCATCCCCAGTGGTGCCAGTGCACTCTCTGGACTCACTGCAGTGCATCCCCAGTGGTGCCAGTGCACTCTCTGGACTCACTGCACGTGCATCCCCAGTGGTGCCAGTGCACTCTCTGGACTCACTGCACTGCATCCCCAGTGGTGCCAGTGCACTCTCTGGACTCACTGCACTGCATCCCCAGTGGTGCCAGTGCACTCTCTGGACTCACTGCAGTGCATCCCCAGTGGTGCCAGTGCACTCTCTGGACTCACTGCACTGCATCCCCAGTGGTGCCAGTGCACTCTCTGGACTCACTGCACTGCATCCCCAGTGGTGCCAGTGCACTCTCTGGACTCACTGCACTGCATCCCCAGTGGTGCCAGTGCACTCTCTGGACTCACTGCACTGCATCCCAGTGGTGCCAGTGCACTCTCTGGACTCACTGCACTGCATCCCCAGTGGTGCCAGTGCACTCTCTGGACTCACTGCAGTGCATCCCCAGTGGTGCCAGTGCACTCTCTGGACTCACTGCACTGCATCCCCAGTGGTGCCAGTGCACTCTCTGGACTCACTGCAGTGCATCCCCAGTGGTGCCAGTGCACTCTCTGGACTCACTGCACTGCATCCCCAGTGGTGCCAGTGCACTCTCTGGACTCACTGCACTGCATCCCCAGTGGTGCCAGTGCACTCTCTGGACTCACTGCACTGCATCCCCAGTGGTGCCAGTGCACTCTCTGGACTCACTGCAGTGCATCCCCAGTGGTGCCAGTGCACTCTCTGGACTCACTGCACTGCATCCCCAGTGGTGCCAGTGCACTCTCTGGACTCACTGCACTGCATCCCCAGTGGTGCCAGTGCACTCTCTGGACTCACTGCACTGCATCCCCAGTGGTGCCAGTGCACTCTCTGGACTCACTGCACTGCATCCCCAGTGGTGCCAGTGCACTCTCTGGACTCACTGCACTGCATCCCCAGTGGTGCCAGTGCACTCTCTGGACTCACTGCACTGCATCCCCAGTGGTGCCAGTGCACTCTCTGGACTCACTGCACTGCATCCCCAGTGGTGCCAGTGCACTCTCTGGACTCACTGCACTGCATCCCCAGTGGTGCCAGTGCACTCTCTGGACTCACTGCACTGCATCCCCAGTGGTGCCAGTGCACTCTCTGGAGTCACTGCAGTGCATCCCCAGTGGTGCCAGTGCACTCTCTGGACTCACTGCACTGCATCCCCAGTGGTGCCAGTGCACTCTCTGGACTCACTGCACTGCATCCCCAGTGGTGCCAGTGCACTCTCTGGACTCACTGCACTGCATCCCCAGTGGTGCCAGTGCACTCTCTGGACTCACTGCAGTGCATCCCCAGTGGTGCCAGTGCACTCTCTGGACTCACTGCACTGCATCCCCAGTGGTGCCAGTGCACTCTCTGGACTCACTGCACTGCATCCCCAGTGGTGCCAGTGCACTCTCTGGACTCACTGCAGTGCATCCCCAGTGGTGCCAGTGCACTCTCTGGACTCACTGCACTGCATCCCCAGTGGTGCCAGTGCACTCTCTGGACTCACTGCACTGCATCCCCAGTGGTGCCAGTGCACTCTCTGGACTCACTGCACTGCATCCCCAGTGGTGCCAGTGCACTCTCTGGACTCACTGCAGTGCATCCCCAGTGGTGCCAGTGCACTCTCTGGACTCACTGCACTGCATCCCCAGTGGTGCCAGTGCACTCTCTGGACTCACTGCACTGCATCCCCAGTGGTGCCAGTGCACTCTCTGGACTCACTGCACTGCATCCCCAGTGGTGCCAGTGCACTCTCTGGACTCACTGCAGTGCATCCCCAGTGGTGCCAGTGCACTCTCTGGACTCACTGCACTGCATCCCCAGTGGTGCCAGTGCACTCTCTGGACTCACTGCACTGCATCCCCAGTGGTGCCAGTGCACTCTCTGGACTCACTGCAGTGCATCCCCAGTGGTGCCAGTGCACTCTCTGGACTCACTGCAGTGCATCCCCAGTGGTGCCAGTGCACTCTCTGGACTCACTGCACTGCATCCCCAGTGGTGCCAGTGCACTCTCTGGACTCACTGCAGTGCATCCCCAGTGGTGCCAGTGCACTCTCTGGACTCACTGCACTGCATCCCCAGTGGTGCCAGTGCACTCTCTGGACTCACTGCACTGCATCCCCAGTGGTGCCAGTGCACTCTCTGGACTCACTGCACTGCATCCCCAGTGGTGCCAGTGCACTCTCTGGACTCACTGCAGTGCATCCCCAGTGGTGCCAGTGCACTCTCTGGACTCACTGCACTGCATCCCCAGTGGTGCCAGTGCACTCTCTGGACTCACTGCAGTGCATCCCCAGTGGTGCCAGTGCACTCTCTGGACTCACTGCAGTGCATCCCCAGTGGTGCCAGTGCACTCTCTGGACTCACTGCACTGCATCCCCAGTGGTGCCAGTGCACTCTCTGGACTCACTGCACTGCATCCCCAGTGGTGCCAGTGCACTCTCTGGACTCACTGCAGTGCATCCCCAGTGGTGCCAGTGCACTCTCTGGACTCACTGCACTGCATCCCCAGTGGTGCCAGTGCACTCTCTGGAGTCACTGCAGTGCATCCCCAGTGGTGCCAGTGCACTCTCTGGACTCACTGCACTGCATCCCCAGTGGTGCCAGTGCACTCTCTGGACTCACTGCACTGCATCCCCAGTGGTGCCAGTGCACTCTCTGGACTCACTGCACTGCATCCCCAGTGGTGCCAGTGCACTCTCTGGACTCACTGCACTGCATCCCCAGTGGTGCCAGTGCACTCTCTGGACTCACTGCACTGCATCCCCAGTGGTGCCAGTGCACTCTCTGGACTCACTGCAGTGCATCCCCAGTGGTGCCAGTGCACTCTCTGGACTCACTGCACTGCATCCCCAGTGGTGCCAGTGCACTCTCTGGACTCACTGCACTGCATCCCCAGTGGTGCCAGTGCACTCTCTGGACTCACTGCACTGCATCCCCAGTGGTGCCAGTGCACTCTCTGGACTCACTGCACTGCATCCCCAGTGGTGCCAGTGCACTCTCTGGACTCACTGCACTGCATCCCCAGTGGTGCCAGTGCACTCTCTGGACTCACTGCACTGCATCCCCAGTGGTGCCAGTGCACTCTCTGGACTCACTGCACTGCATCCCCAGTGGTGCCAGTGCACTCTCTGGACTCACTGCACTGCATCCCCAGTGGTGCCAGTGCACTCTCTGGACTCACTGCAGTGCATCCCCAGTGGTGCCAGTGCACTCTCTGGACTCACTGCACTGCATCCCCAGTGGTGCCAGTGCACTCTCTGGACTCACTGCACTGCATCCCCAGTGGTGCCAGTGCACTCTCTAGAGTCACTGCAGTGCATCCCCAGTGGTGCCAGTGCACTCTCTGGACTCACTGCACTGCATCCCCAGTGGTGCCAGTGCACTCTCTGGAGTCACTGCAGTGCATCCCCAGTGGTGCCAGTGCACTCTCTGGACTCACTGCACTGCATCCCCAGTGGTGCCAGTGCACTCTCTGGACTCACTGCACTGCATCCCCAGTGGTGCCAGTGCACTCTCTGGACTCACTGCACTGCATCCCCAGTGGTGCCAGTGCACTCTCTGGACTCACTGCACTGCATCCCCAGTGGTGCCAGTGCACTCTCTGGACTCACTGCACTGCATCCCCAGTGGTGCCAGTGCACTCTCTGGACTCACTGCAGTGCATCCCCAGTGGTGCCAGTGCACTCTCTGGACTCACTGCACTGCATCCCCAGTGGTGCCAGTGCACTCTCTGGACTCACTGCAGTGCATCCCCAGTGGTGCCAGTGCACTCTCTGGACTCACTGCACTGCATCCCCAGTGGTGCCAGTGCACTCTCTGGACTCACTGCAGTGCATCCCCAGTGGTGCCAGTGCACTCTCTGGACTCACTGCACTGCATCCCCAGTGGTGCCAGTGCACTCTCTGGAGTCACTGCAGTGCATCCCCAGTGGTGCCAGTGCACTCTCTGGACTCACTGCAGTGCATCCCCAGTGGTGCCAGTGCACTCTCTAGAGTCACTGCAGTGCATCCCCAGTGGTGCCAGTGCACTCTCTGGAGTCACTGCAGTGCATCCCCAGTGGTGCCAGTGCACTCTCTGGACTCACTGCAGTGCATCCCCAGTGGTGCCAGTGCACTCTCTGGACTCACTGCACTGCATCCCCAGTGGTGCCAGTGCACTCTCTGGACTCACTGCACTGCATCCCCAGTGGTGCCAGTGCACTCTCTGGACTCACTGCACTGCATCCCCAGTGGTGCCAGTGCACTCTCTGGACTCACTGCACTGCATCCCCAGTGGTGCCAGTGCACTCTCTGGACTCACTGCACTGCATCCCCAGTGGTGCCAGTGCACTCTCTGGACTCACTGCACTGCATCCCCAGTGGTGCCAGTGCACTCTCTGGAGTCACTGCAGTGCATCCCCAGTGGTGCCAGTGCACTCTCTGGACTCACTGCACTGCATCCCCAGTGGTGCCAGTGCACTCTCTGGACTCACTGCAGTGCATCCCCAGTGGTGCCAGTGCACTCTCTGGACTCACTGCACTGCATCCCCAGTGGTGCCAGTGCACTCTCTAGAGTCACTGCAGTGCATCCCCAGTGGTGCCAGTGCACTCTCTGGACTCACTGCAGTGCATCCCCAGTGGTGCCAGTGCACTCTCTGGACTCACTGCAGTGCATCCCCAGTGGTGCCAGTGCACTCTCTGGACTCACTGCAGTGCATCCCCAGTGGTGCCAGTGCACTCTCTGGACTCACTGCACTGCATCCCCAGTGGTGCCAGTGCACTCTCTGGACTCACTGCACTGCATCCCCAGTGGTGCCAGTGCACTCTCTGGACTCACTGCAGTGCATCCCCAGTGGTGCCAGTGCACTCTCTGGACTCACTGCACTGCATCCCCAGTGGTGCCAGTGCACTCTCTGGACTCACTGCAGTGCATCCCCAGTGGTGCCAGTGCACTCTCTGGACTCACTGCAGTGCATCCCCAGTGGTGCCAGTGCACTCTCTGGAGTCACTGCACTGCATCCCCAGTGGTGCCAGTGCACTCTCTGGACTCACTGCACTGCATCCCCAGTGGTGCCAGTGCACTCTCTGGACTCACTGCAGTGCATCCCCAGTGGTGCCAGTGCACTCTCTGGACTCACTGCACTGCATCCCCAGTGGTGCCAGTGCACTCTCTGGACTCACTGCAGTGCATCCCCAGTGGTGCCAGTGCACTCTCTGGACTCACTGCACTGCATCCCCAGTGGTGCCAGTGCACTCTCTGGACTCACTGCACTGCATCCCCAGTGGTGCCAGTGCACTCTCTGGACTCACTGCAGTGCATCCCCAGTGGTGCCAGTGCACTCTCTGGACTCACTGCACTGCATCCCCAGTGGTGCCAGTGCACTCTCTGGACTCACTGCAGTGCATCCCCAGTGGTGCCAGTGCACTCTCTGGACTCACTGCACTGCATCCCCAGTGGTGCCAGTGCACTCTCTGGACTCACTGCACTGCATCCCCAGTGGTGCCAGTGCACTCTCTGGACTCACTGCAGTGCATCCCCAGTGGTGCCAGTGCACTCTCTGGAGTCACTGCAGTGCATCCCCAGTGGTGCCAGTGCACTCTCTGGACTCACTGCACTGCATCCCCAGTGGTGCCAGTGCACTCTCTGGACTCACTGCACTGCATCCCCAGTGGTGCCAGTGCACTCTCTGGACTCACTGCACTGCATCCCCAGTGGTGCCAGTGCACTCTCTGGACTCACTGCACTGCATCCCCAGTGGTGCCAGTGCACTCTCTGGACTCACTGCAGTGCATCCCCAGTGGTGCCAGTGCACTCTCTGGACTCACTGCACTGCATCCCCAGTGGTGCCAGTGCACTCTCTGGACTCACTGCAGTGCATCCCCAGTGGTGCCAGTGCACTCTCTGGACTCACTGCACTGCATCCCCAGTGGTGCCAGTGCACTCTCTGGACTCACTGCACTGCATCCCCAGTGGTGCCAGTGCACTCTCTGGACTCACTGCACTGCATCCCCAGTGGTGCCAGTGCACTCTCTGGACTCACTGCACTGCATCCCCAGTGGTGCCAGTGCACTCTCTGGACTCACTGCACTGCATCCCCAGTGGTGCCAGTGCACTCTCTGGACTCACTGCAGTGCATCCCCAGTGGTGCCAGTGCACTCTCTGGACTCACTGCACTGCATCCCCAGTGGTGCCAGTGCACTCTCTGGACTCACTGCACTGCATCCCCAGTGGTGCCAGTGCACTCTCTGGACTCACTGCAGTGCATCCCCAGTGGTGCCAGTGCACTCTGTGGACTCACTGCACTGCATCCCCAGTGGTGCCAGTGCACTCTCTGGACTCACTGCACTGCATCCCCAGTGGTGCCAGTGCCCTCTCTGACTCACTGCACTGCATTCCCAGTGGTGCCAGTGCACTCTCTGGACTCACTGCAGTGCATCCCCGTGGTGCCAGTGCACTCTCTGCACTCACTGCACGTCATCCCCAGTGGTGCCAGTGCACTCTCTGGAGTTACTGCACTGCATCCCCAGTGGTGCCAGTGCACTCTCTGGACTCACTGCACTGCATCCCCAGTGGTGCCAGTGCACTCTCTAGAGTCACTGCAGTGCATCCCAAGTGGTGCCAGTGCACTCTATGGACTCACTGCACTGCATCCCCAGTGCTGCCAGTGCACTCTCTGGACTCACTGCACTGCATCCCCAGTGGTACCAGTGTACTCTCTGCACTCACTGCAGTGCATCCCCAGTGGTGCCAATGCACTCTGTGTACTCTCTGTACTGCATCCGCAGTGGTGCCAGTGCACTCTCTGGACTCACTGCACTGCATCCCCAGTGGTGCCAGTGCACTCTCTGGACTCACTGCACTGCATCCCCAGTGGTGCCAGTGCACTCTCTAGAGTCACTGCAGTGCATCCCCAGTGGTGCCAGTGCACTCTCTGGAGTCACTGTAGTGCATCTCCAGTTTTGCCAGTGCACTCTCTAGAGTCACTGCAGTGCATCCCCAGTGGTGCCAGTGTACTCTCTGGAGTCACTGTAGTGCATCCCCAGTGGTGCCAGTGCACTCTCTGGACTCACTGCAGTGCATCCCCAGTGGTGCCAGTGCACTCTGTGGACTCACTGCACTGCATGCCCAGTGGTGCCAGTGCACTCTCTGGACTCACTGCACTGCATCCCCAGTGGTGCCAGTGCACTCTCTGGACTCACAGCACTGCATCCCCAGTGGTGCAGTGCACTCTGTGGACTCACTGCACTGCATCCCCAGTGGTGCCAGTGCACTCTCTGGACTCACTGCACTGCATCCCAGTGGTGCCAGTGCACTCTCTAGAGTCACTGCAGTGCATCCCCAGTGGTGCCAGTGCACTCTCTGGACTCACTGCACTGCATCCCCAGTGGTGCCAGTGCACTCTCTGGAGTCACTGCAGTGCATCCCCAATGGTGCCAGTGCACTCTCTAGAGTCACTGCAGTGCATCCCCAGTGGTGCCAGTGCACTCTCTGGACTCACTGCACTGCATCCCCAGTGGTGCCAGTGCACTCTCTAGAGTCACTGCACTGCATCCCCAGTGGTGCCAGTGCACTCTCTGGACTCACTGCAGTGCATCCCCAGTGGTGCCAGTGCACTCTCTGGACTCACTGCAGTGCATCCCCAGTGGTGCCAGTGCACTCTCTGGACTCACTGCACTGCATCCCCAGTGGTGCCAGTGCACTCTCTGGACTCACTGCACTGCATCCCCAGTGGTGCCAGTGCACTCTCTGGACTCACTGCACTGCATCCCCAGTGGTGCCAGTGCACTCTCTGGACTCACTGCAGTGCATCCCATGTGGTGCCAGTGCACTCTCTGGACTCACTGCAGTGCATCCCCAGTGGTGCCAGTGCACTCTCTGGACTCACTGCACTGCATCCCCAGTGGTGCCAGTGCACTCTCTGGACTCACTGCACTGCATCCCCAGTGGTGCCAGTGCACTCTCTAGAGTCACTGCAGTGCATCCCCATTGGTGCCAGTGCACTCTCTGGACTCACTGCAGTGCATCCCCAGTGGTGCCAGTGCACTCTCTGGACTCACTGCACTGCATCCCCAGTGGTGCCAGTGCACTCTCTGGACTCACTGCACTGCATCCCCAGTGGTGCCAGTGCACTCTCTGGACTCACTGCACTGCATCCCCAGTGGTGCCAGTGCACTCTCTGGACTCACTGCAGTGGTGCCAGTGCATCTGGACTCACAGCATGGTGCCAGTGCACTCTCTGGACTCACTGCACTGCATCCCCAGTGGTGCCAGTGCACTCTCTGGACTCACTGCAGTGCATCCCCAGTGGTGCCAGTGCACTCTCTGGACTCACTGCACTGCATCCCCAGTGGTGCCAGTGCACTCTCTGGACTCACTGCACTGCATCCCCAGTGGTGCCAGTGCACTCTCTGGACTCACTGCACTGCATCCCCAGTGGTGCCAGTGCACTCTCTGGACTCACTGCAGTGCATCCCCAGTGGTGCCAGTGCACTCTCTGGACTCACTGCACTGCATCCCCAGTGGTGCCAGTGCACTCTCTGGACTCACTGCAGTGCATCCCCAGTGGTGCCAGTGCACTCTCTGGACTCACTGCACTGCATCCCCAGTGGTGCCAGTGCACTCTCTGGACTCACTGCACTGCATCCCCAGTGGTGCCAGTGCACTCTCTGGACTCACTGCAGTGCATCCCCAGTGGTGCCAGTGCACTCTCTGGACTCACTGCACTGCATCCCCAGTGGTGCCAGTGCACTCTCTGGACTCACTGCAGTGCATCCCCAGTGGTGCCAGTGCACTCTCTGGACTCACTGCACTGCATCCCCAGTGGTGCCAGTGCACTCTCTGGACTCACTGCAGTGCATCCCCAGTGGTGCCAGTGCACTCTCTGGACTCACTGCACTGCATCCCCAGTGGTGCCAGTGCACTCTCTGGACTCACTGCAGTGCATCCCCAGTGGTGCCAGTGCACTCTCTGGACTCACTGCACTGCATCCCCAGTGGTGCCAGTGCACTCTCTGGACTCACTGCACTGCATCCCCAGTGGTGCCAGTGCACTCTCTGGACTCACTGCAGTGCATCCCCAGTGGTGCCAGTGCACTCTCTGGACTCACTGCACTGCATCCCCAGTGGTGCCAGTGCACTCTCTGGACTCACTGCACTGCATCCCCAGTGGTGCCAGTGCACTCTCTGGACTCACTGCACTGCATCCCCAGTGGTGCCAGTGCACTCTCTGGAGTCACTGCAGTGCATCCCCAGTGGTGCCAGTGCACTCTCTGGACTCACTGCACTGCATCCCCAGTGGTGCCAGTGCACTCTCTGGAGTCACTGCAGTGCATCCCCAGTGGTGCCAGTGCACTCTCTGGACTCACTGCACTGCATCCCCAGTGGTGCCAGTGCACTCTCTGGAGTCACTGCAGTGCATCCCCAGTGGTGCCAGTGCACTCTCTGGACTCACTGCACTGCATCCCCAGTGGTGCCAGTGCACTCTCTGGAGTCACTGCAGTGCATCCCCAGTGGTGCCAGTGCACTCTCTGGACTCACTGCACTGCATCCCCAGTGGTGCCAGTGCACTCTCTGGACTCACTGCAGTGCATCCCCAGTGGTGCCAGTGCACTCTCTGGACTCACTGCACTGCATCCCCAGTGGTGCCAGTGCACTCTCTGGACTCACTGCACTGCATCCCCAGTGGTGCCAGTGCACTCTCTGGACTCACTGCACTGCATCCCCAGTGGTGCCAGTGCACTCTCTGGACTCACTGCACTGCATCCCCAGTGGTGCCAGTGCACTCTCTGGACTCACTGCAGTGCATCCCCAGTGGTGCCAGTGCACTCTCTGGACTCACTGCACTGCATCCCCAGTGGTGCCAGTGCACTCTCTGGACTCACTGCAGTGCATCCCCAGTGGTGCCAGTGCACTCTCTGGACTCACTGCACTGCATCCCCAGTGGTGCCAGTGCACTCTCTGGACTCACTGCAGTGCATCCCCAGTGGTGCCAGTGCACTCTCTGGACTCACTGCACTGCATCCCCAGTGGTGCCAGTGCACTCTCTGGACTCACTGCACTGCATCCCCAGTGGTGCCAGTGCACTCTCTGGACTCACTGCACTGCATCCCCAGTGGTGCCAGTGCACTCTCTGGACTCACTGCAGTGCATCCCCAGTGGTGCCAGTGCACTCTCTGGACTCACTGCAGTGCATCCCCAGTGGTGCCAGTGCACTCTCTGGACTCACTGCACTGCATCCCCAGTGGTGCCAGTGCACTCTCTGGACTCACTGCACTGCATCCCCAGTGGTGCCAGTGCACTCTCTGGACTCACTGCAGTGCATCCCCAGTGGTGCCAGTGCACTCTCTGGACTCACTGCACTGCATCCCCAGTGGTGCCAGTGCACTCTCTGGACTCACTGCACTGCATCCCCAGTGGTGCCAGTGCACTCTCTGGACTCACTGCACTGCATCCCCAGTGGTGCCAGTGCACTCTCTGGACTCACTGCAGTGCATCCCCGTGGTGCCAGTGCACTCTCTGGACTCACTGCACTGCATCCCCAGTGGTGCCAGTGCACTCTCTGGACTCACTGCACTGCATCCCCAGTGGTGCCAGTGCACTCTCTGGACTCACTGCACTGCATCCCCAGTGGTGCCAGTGCACTCTCTGGACTCACTGCACTGCATCCCCAGTGGTGCCAGTGCACTCTCTGGACTCACTGCACTGCATCCCCAGTGGTGCCAGTGCACTCTCTGGACTCACTGCACTGCATCCCCAGTGGTGCCAGTGCACTCTCTGGACTCACTGCAGTGCATCCCCAGTGGTGCCAGTGCACTCTCTGGACTCACTGCAGTGCATCCCCAGTGGTGCCAGTGCACTCTCTGGACTCACTGCAGTGCATCCCCAGTGGTGCCAGTGCACTCTCTGGACTCACTGCAGTGCATCCCCAGTGGTGCCAGTGCACTCTCTGGACTCACTGCACTGCATCCCCAGTGGTGCCAGTGCACTCTCTGGACTCACTGCACTGCATCCCCAGTGGTGCCAGTGCACTCTCTGGACTCACTGCAGTGCATCCCCAGTGGTGCCAGTGCACTCTCTGGACTCACTGCACTGCATCCCCAGTGGTGCCAGTGCACTCTCTGGACTCACTGCACTGCATCCCCAGTGGTGCCAGTGCACTCTCTGGACTCACTGCACTGCATCCCCAGTGGTGCCAGTGCACTCTCTAGAGTCACTGCAGTGCATCCCCAGTGGTGCCAGTGCACTCTCTGGACTCACTGCACTGCATCCCCAGTGGTGCCAGTGCACTCTCTGGACTCACTGCAGTGCATCCCCAGTGGTGCCAGTGCACTCTCTGGACTCACTGCAGTGCATCCCCAGTGGTGCCAGTGCACTCTCTGGACTCACTGCACTGCATCCCCAGTGGTGCCAGTGCACTCTCTGGACTCACTGCAGTGCATCCCCAGTGGTGCCAGTGCACTCTCTGGACTCACTGCACTGCATCCCCAGTGGTGCCAGTGCACTCTCTGGACTCACTGCACTGCATCCCCAGTGGTGCCAGTGCACTCTCTGGACTCACTGCACTGCATCCCCAGTGGTGCCAGTGCACTCTCTGGACTCACTGCAGTGCATCCCCAGTGGTGCCAGTGCACTCTCTGGACTCACTGCACTGCATCCCCAGTGGTGCCAGTGCACTCTCTGGACTCACTGCACTGCATCCCCAGTGGTGCCAGTGCACTCTCTGGACTCACTGCACTGCATCCCCAGTGGTGCCAGTGCACTCTCTGGACTCACTGCACTGCATCCCCAGTGGTGCCAGTGCACTCTCTGGACTCACTGCAGTGCATCCCCAGTGGTGCCAGTGCACTCTCTGGACTCACTGCACTGCATCCCCAGTGGTGCCAGTGCACTCTCTGGACTCACTGCAGTGCATCCCCAGTGGTGCCAGTGCACTCTCTGGACTCACTGCAGTGCATCCCCAGTGGTGCCAGTGCACTCTCTGGACTCACTGCAGTGCATCCCCAGTGGTGCCAGTGCACTCTCTGGACTCACTGCAGTGCATCCCCAGTGGTGCCAGTGCACTCTCTGGACTCACTGCAGTGCATCCCCAGTGGTGCCAGTGCACTCTCTGGACTCACTGCACTGCATCCCCAGTGGTGCCAGTGCACTCTCTGGACTCACTGCACTGCATCCCCAGTGGTGCCAGTGCACTCTCTGGACTCACTGCACTGCATCCCCAGTGGTGCCAGTGCACTCTCTGGACTCACTGCAGTGCATCCCCAGTGGTGCCAGTGCACTCTCTGGACTCACTGCACTGCATCCCCAGTGGTGCCAGTGCACTCTCTGGACTCACTGCAGTGCATCCCCAGTGGTGCCAGTGCACTCTCTGGACTCACTGCACTGCATCCCCAGTGGTGCCAGTGCACTCTCTGGAGTCACTGCAGTGCATCCCCAGTGGTGCCAGTGCACTCTCTGGACTCACTGCACTGCATCCCCAGTGGTGCCAGTGCACTCTCTGGACTCACTGCAGTGCATCCCCAGTGGTGCCAGTGCACTCTCTGGACTCACTGCACTGCATCCCCAGTGGTGCCAGTGCACTCTCTGGACTCACTGCAGTGCATCCCCAGTGGTGCCAGTGCACTCTCTGGACTCACTGCAGTGCATCCCCAGTGGTGCCAGTGCACTCTCTGGACTCACTGCAGTGCATCCCCAGTGGTGCCAGTGCACTCTCTGGACTCACTGCAGTGCATCCCCAGTGGTGCCAGTGCACTCTCTGGACTCACTGCAGTGCATCCCCAGTGGTGCCAGTGCACTCTCTGGACTCACTGCACTGCATCCCCAGTGGTGCCAGTGCACTCTCTGGACTCACTGCACTGCATCCCCAGTGGTGCCAGTGCACTCTCTGGACTCACTGCAGTGCATCCCCAGTGGTGCCAGTGCACTCTCTGGACTCACTGCACTGCATCCCCAGTGGTGCCAGTGCACTCTCTGGACTCACTGCACTGCATCCCCAGTGGTGCCAGTGCACTCTCTGGACTCACTGCACTGCATCCCCAGTGGTGCCAGTGCACTCTCTGGACTCACTGCAGTGCATCCCCAGTGGTGCCAGTGCACTCTCTGGACTCACTGCACTGCATCCCCAGTGGTGCCAGTGCACTCTCTGGACTCACTGCACTGCATCCCCAGTGGTGCCAGTGCACTCTCTGGACTCACTGCAGTGCATCCCCAGTGGTGCCAGTGCACTCTCTGGACTCACTGCACTGCATCCCCAGTGGTGCCAGTGCACTCTCTGGACTCACTGCAGTGCATCCCCAGTGGTGCCAGTGCACTCTCTGGACTCACTGCACTGCATCCCCAGTGGTGCCAGTGCACTCTCTGGACTCACTGCAGTGCATCCCCAGTGGTGCCAGTGCACTCTCTGGACTCACTGCACTGCATCCCCAGTGGTGCCAGTGCACTCTCTGGACTCACTGCACTGCATCCCCAGTGGTGCCAGTGCACTCTCTGGACTCACTGCACTGCATCCCCAGTGGTGCCAGTGCACTCTCTGGACTCACTGCAGTGCATCCCCAGTGGTGCCAGTGCACTCTCTGGACTCACTGCACTGCATCCCCAGTGGTGCCAGTGCACTCTCTGGACTCACTGCACTGCATCCCCAGTGGTGCCAGTGCACTCTCTGGACTCACTGCACTGCATCCCCAGTGGTGCCAGTGCACTCTCTGGACTCACTGCAGTGCATCCCCAGTGGTGCCAGTGCACTCTCTGGACTCACTGCACTGCATCCCCAGTGGTGCCAGTGCACTCTCTGGACTCACTGCAGTGCATCCCCAGTGGTGCCAGTGCACTCTCTGGACTCACTGCAGTGCATCCCCAGTGGTGCCAGTGCACTCTCTGGACTCACTGCAGTGCATCCCCAGTGGTGCCAGTGCACTCTCTGGACTCACTGCAGTGCATCCCCAGTGGTGCCAGTGCACTCTCTGGACTCACTGCAGTGCATCCCCAGTGGTGCCAGTGCACTCTCTGGACTCACTGCACTGCATCCCCAGTGGTGCCAGTGCACTCTCTGGACTCACTGCACTGCATCCCCAGTGGTGCCAGTGCACTCTCTGGACTCACTGCAGTGCATCCCCAGTGGTGCCAGTGCACTCTCTGGACTCACTGCACTGCATCCCCAGTGGTGCCAGTGCACTCTCTGGACTCACTGCACTGCATCCCCAGTGGTGCCAGTGCACTCTCTGGACTCACTGCACTGCATCCCCAGTGGTGCCAGTGCACTCTCTGGAGTCACTGCAGTGCATCCCCAGTGGTGCCAGTGCACTCTCTGGACTCACTGCACTGCATCCCCAGTGGTGCCAGTGCACTCTCTGGACTCACTGCACTGCATCCCCAGTGGTGCCAGTGCACTCTCTGGACTCACTGCAGTGCATCCCCAGTGGTGCCAGTGCACTCTCTGGACTCACTGCACTGCATCCCCAGTGGTGCCAGTGCACTCTCTGGAGTCACTGCACTGCATCCCCAGTGGTGCCAGTGCACTCTCTGGACTCACTGCACTGCATCCCCAGTGGTGCCAGTGCACTCTCTGGACTCACTGCAGTGCATCCCCAGTGGTGCCAGTGCACTCTCTGGACTCACTGCACTGCATCCCCAGTGGTGCCAGTGCACTCTCTGGACTCACTGCAGTGCATCCCCAGTGGTGCCAGTGCACTCTCTGGACTCACTGCACTGCATCCCCAGTGGTGCCAGTGCACTCTCTGGACTCACTGCAGTGCATCCCCAGTGGTGCCAGTGCACTCTCTGGACTCACTGCAGTGCATCCCCAGTGGTGCCAGTGCACTCTCTGGACTCACTGCAGTGCATCCCCAGTGGTGCCAGTGCACTCTCTGGACTCACTGCACTGCATCCCCAGTGGTGCCAGTGCACTCTCTGGACTCACTGCACTGCATCCCCAGTGGTGCCAGTGCACTCTCTGGACTCACTGCACTGCATCCCCAGTGGTGCCAGTGCACTCTCTGGACTCACTGCACTGCATCCCCAGTGGTGCCAGTGCACTCTCTGGACTCACTGCACTGCATCCCCAGTGGTGCCAGTGCACTCTCTGGACTCACTGCACTGCATCCCCAGTGGTGCCAGTGCACTCTCTGGACTCACTGCACTGCATCCCCAGTGGTGCCAGTGCACTCTCTGGACTCACTGCAGTGCATCCCCAGTGGTGCCAGTGCACTCTCTGGACTCACTGCACTGCATCCCCAGTGGTGCCAGTGCACTCTCTGGACTCACTGCACTGCATCCCCAGTGGTGCCAGTGCACTCTCTGGACTCACTGCAGTGCATCCCCAGTGGTGCCAGTGCACTCTCTGGACTCACTGCAGTGCATCCCCAGTGGTGCCAGTGCACTCTCTGGACTCACTGCAGTGCATCCCCAGTGGTGCCAGTGCACTCTCTGGACTCACTGCACTGCATCCCCAGTGGTGCCAGTGCACTCTCTGGACTCACTGCACTGCATCCCCAGTGGTGCCAGTGCACTCTCTGGACTCACTGCAGTGCATCCCCAGTGGTGCCAGTGCACTCTCTGGACTCACTGCACTGCATCCCCAGTGGTGCCAGTGCACTCTCTGGACTCACTGCAGTGCATCCCCAGTGGTGCCAGTGCACTCTCTGGACTCACTGCACTGCATCCCCAGTGGTGCCAGTGCACTCTCTGGACTCACTGCACTGCATCCCCAGTGGTGCCAGTGCACTCTCTGGACTCACTGCACTGCATCCCCAGTGGTGCCAGTGCACTCTCTGGACTCACTGCACTGCATCCCCAGTGGTGCCAGTGCACTCTCTGGACTCACTGCAGTGCATCCCCAGTGGTGCCAGTGCACTCTCTGGACTCACTGCACTGCATCCCCAGTGGTGCCAGTGCACTCTCTGGACTCACTGCAGTGCATCCCCAGTGGTGCCAGTGCACTCTCTGGACTCACTGCACTGCATCCCCAGTGGTGCCAGTGCACTCTCTGGACTCACTGCAGTGCATCCCCAGTGGTGCCAGTGCACTCTCTGGACTCACTGCACTGCATCCCCAGTGGTGCCAGTGCACTCTCTGGAGTCACTGCACTGCATCCCCAGTGGTGCCAGTGCACTCTCTGGACTCACTGCACTGCATCCCCAGTGGTGCCAGTGCACTCTCTGGACTCACTGCAGTGCATCCCCAGTGGTGCCAGTGCACTCTCTGGACTCACTGCACTGCATCCCCAGTGGTGCCAGTGCACTCTCTGGACTCACTGCACTGCATCCCCAGTGGTGCCAGTGCACTCTCTGGACTCACTGCACTGCATCCCCAGTGGTGCCAGTGCACTCTCTGGACTCACTGCACTGCATCCCCAGTGGTGCCAGTGCACTCTCTGGACTCACTGCAGTGCATCCCCAGTGGTGCCAGTGCACTCTCTGGACTCACTGCACTGCATCCCCAGTGGTGCCAGTGCACTCTCTGGACTCACTGCACTGCATCCCCAGTGGTGCCAGTGCACTCTCTGGACTCACTGCACTGCATCCCCAGTGGTGCCAGTGCACTCTCTGGACTCACTGCACTGCATCCCCAGTGGTGCCAGTGCACTCTCTGGACTCACTGCACTGCATCCCCAGTGGTGCCAGTGCACTCTCTGGACTCACTGCACTGCATCCCCAGTGGTGCCAGTGCACTCTCTGGACTCACTGCACTGCATCCCCAGTGGTGCCAGTGCACTCTCTGGACTCACTGCACTGCATCCCCAGTGGTGCCAGTGCACTCTCTGGACTCACTGCAGTGCATCCCCAGTGGTGCCAGTGCACTCTCTGGACTCACTGCACTGCATCCCCAGTGGTGCCAGTGCACTCTCTGGACTCACTGCACTGCATCCCCAGTGGTGCCAGTGCACTCTCTGGACTCACTGCACTGCATCCCCAGTGGTGCCAGTGCACTCTCTGGACTCACTGCACTGCATCCCCAGTGGTGCCAGTGCACTCTCTGGACTCACTGCACTGCATCCCCAGTGGTGCCAGTGCACTCTCTGGACTCACTGCAGTGCATCCCCAGTGGTGCCAGTGCACTCTCTGGACTCACTGCACTGCATCCCCAGTGGTGCCAGTGCACTCTCTGGACTCACTGCACTGCATCCCCAGTGGTGCCAGTGCACTCTCTGGACTCACTGCACTGCATCCCCAGTGGTGCCAGTGCACTCTCTGGACTCACTGCAGTGCATCCCCAGTGGTGCCAGTGCACTCTCTGGACTCACTGCACTGCATCCCCAGTGGTGCCAGTGCACTCTCTGGACTCACTGCACTGCATCCCCAGTGGTGCCAGTGCACTCTCTGGACTCACTGCAGTGCATCCCCAGTGGTGCCAGTGCACTCTCTGGACTCACTGCACTGCATCCCCAGTGGTGCCAGTGCACTCTCTGGACTCACTGCACTGCATCCCCAGTGGTGCCAGTGCACTCTCTGGACTCACTGCACTGCATCCCCAGTGGTGCCAGTGCACTCTCTGGAGTCACTGCAGTGCATCCCCAGTGGTGCCAGTGCACTCTCTGGACTCACTGCAGTGCATCCCCAGTGGTGCCAGTGCACTCTCTGGACTCACTGCAGTGCATCCCCAGTGGTGCCAGTGCACTCTCTGGACTCACTGCAGTGCATCCCCAGTGGTGCCAGTGCACTCTCTGGACTCACTGCAGTGCATCCCCAGTGGTGCCAGTGCACTCTCTGGACTCACTGCACTGCATCCCCAGTGGTGCCAGTGCACTCTCTGGACTCACTGCACTGCATCCCCAGTGGTGCCAGTGCACTCTCTGGACTCACTGCACTGCATCCCCAGTGGTGCCAGTGCACTCTCTGGACTCACTGCACTGCATCCCCAGTGGTGCCAGTGCACTCTCTGGACTCACTGCACTGCATCCCCAGTGGTGCCAGTGCACTCTCTGGACTCACTGCACTGCATCCCCAGTGGTGCCAGTGCACTCTCTGGACTCACTGCACTGCATCCCCAGTGGTGCCAGTGCACTCTCTGGACTCACTGCAGTGCATCCCCAGTGGTGCCAGTGCACTCTCTGGACTCACTGCACTGCATCCCCAGTGGTGCCAGTGCACTCTCTGGACTCACTGCACTGCATCCCCAGTGGTGCCAGTGCACTCTCTGGACTCACTGCACTGCATCCCCAGTGGTGCCAGTGCACTCTCTGGACTCACTGCAGTGCATCCCCAGTGGTGCCAGTGCACTCTCTGGACTCACTGCAGTGCATCCCCAGTGGTGCCAGTGCACTCTCTGGACTCACTGCACTGCATCCCCAGTGGTGCCAGTGCACTCTCTGGACTCACTGCACTGCATCCCCAGTGGTGCCAGTGCACTCTCTGGACTCACTGCACTGCATCCCCAGTGGTGCCAGTGCACTCTCTGGACTCACTGCAGTGCATCCCCAGTGGTGCCAGTGCACTCTCTGGACTCACTGCACTGCATCCCCAGTGGTGCCAGTGCACTCTCTGGACTCACTGCACTGCATCCCCAGTGGTGCCAGTGCACTCTCTGGACTCACTGCACTGCATCCCCAGTGGTGCCAGTGCACTCTCTGGACTCACTGCAGTGCATCCCCAGTGGTGCCAGTGCACTCTCTGGACTCACTGCACTGCATCCCCAGTGGTGCCAGTGCACTCTCTGGACTCACTGCACTGCATCCCCAGTGGTGCCAGTGCACTCTCTGGACTCACTGCAGTGCATCCCAGTGGTGCCAGTGCACTCTCTGGACTCACTGCACTGCATCCCCAGTGGTGCCAGTGCACTCTCTGGACTCACTGCAGTGCATCCCCAGTGGTGCCAGTGCACTCTCTGGACTCACTGCACTGCATCCCCAGTGGTGCCAGTGCACTCTCTGGAGTCACTGCAGTGCATCCCCAGTGGTGCCAGTGCACTCTCTGGACTCACTGCACTGCATCCCCAGTGGTGCCAGTGCACTCTCTAGAGTCACTGCACTGCATCCCAGTGGTGCCAGTGCACTCTCTGGACTCACTGCACTGCATCCCCAGTGGTGCCAGTGCACTCTCTGGACTCACTGCAGTGCATCCCCAGTGGTGCCAGTGCACTCTCTGGACTCACTGCACTGCATCCCCAGTGGTGCCAGTGCACTCTCTGGACTCACTGCAGTGCATCCCCAGTGGTGCCAGTGCACTCTCTGGACTCACTGCACTGCATCCCCAGTGGTGCCAGTGCACTCTCTAGAGTCACTGCAGTGCATCCCCAGTGGTGCCAGTGCACTCTCTGGACTCACTGCACTGCATCCCCAGTGGTGCCAGTGCACTCTCTGGACTCACTGCAGTGCATCCCCAGTGGTGCCAGTGCACTCTCTGGACTCACTGCACTGCATCCCCAGTGGTGCCAGTGCACTCTCTAGAGTCACTGCAGTGCATCCCCAGTGGTGCCAGTGCACTCTCTGGACTCACTGCACTGCATCCCCAGTGGTGCCAGTGCACTCTCTGGACTCACTGCACTGCATCCCCAGTGGTGCCAGTGCACTCTCTGGACTCACTGCACTGCATCCCCAGTGGTGCCAGTGCACTCTCTGGACTCACTGCACTGCATCCCCAGTGGTGCCAGTGCACTCTCTGGACTCACTGCACTGCATCCCCAGTGGTGCCAGTGCACTCTCTGGACTCACTGCACTGCATCCCCAGTGGTGCCAGTGCACTCTCTGGACTCACTGCAGTGCATCCCCAGTGGTGCCAGTGCACTCTCTGGACTCACTGCACTGCATCCCCAGTGGTGCCAGTGCACTCTCTGGACTCACTGCACTGCATCCCCAGTGGTGCCAGTGCACTCTCTGGACTCACTGCAGTGCATCCCCAGTGGTGCCAGTGCACTCTCTGGACTCACTGCACTGCATCCCCAGTGGTGCCAGTGCACTCTCTGGACTCACTGCACTGCATCCCCAGTGGTGCCAGTGCACTCTCTGACTCACTGCACTGCATCCCCAGTGGTGCCAGTGCACTCTCTGGACTCACTGCAGTGCATCCCCAGTGGTGCCAGTGCACTCTCTGGACTCACTGCACTGCATCCCCAGTGGTGCCAGTGCACTCTCTGGACTCACTGCACTGCATCCCCAGTGGTGCCAGTGCACTCTCTGGACTCACTGCACTGCATCCCCAGTGGTGCCAGTGCACTCTCTGGACTCACTGCAGTGCATCCCCAGTGGTGCCAGTGCACTCTCTGGACTCACTGCACTGCATCCCCAGTGGTGCCAGTGCACTCTCTGGACTCACTGCACTGCATCCCCAGTGGTGCCAGTGCACTCTCTGGACTCACTGCAGTGCATCCCCAGTGGTGCCAGTGCACTCTCTGGACTCACTGCACTGCATCCCCAGTGGTGCCAGTGCACTCTCTGGACTCACTGCACTGCATCCCCAGTGGTGCCAGTGCACTCTCTGGACTCACTGCAGTGCATCCCCAGTGGTGCCAGTGCACTCTCTGGACTCACTGCACTGCATCCCCAGTGGTGCCAGTGCACTCTCTGGACTCACTGCAGTGCATCCCCAGTGGTGCCAGTGCACTCTCTGGACTCACTGCAGTGCATCCCCAGTGGTGCCAGTGCACTCTCTGGACTCACTGCACTGCATCCCCAGTGGTGCCAGTGCACTCTCTGGACTCACTGCACTGCATCCCCAGTGGTGCCAGTGCACTCTCTGGACTCACTGCAGTGCATCCCCAGTGGTGCCAGTGCACTCTCTGGACTCACTGCACTGCATCCCCAGTGGTGCCAGTGCACTCTCTGGACTCACTGCACTGCATCCCCAGTGGTGCCAGTGCACTCTCTGGACTCACTGCACTGCATCCCCAGTGGTGCCAGTGCACTCTCTGGACTCACTGCACTGCATCCCCAGTGGTGCCAGTGCACTCTCTGGACTCACTGCACTGCATCCCCAGTGGTGCCAGTGCACTCTCTGGACTCACTGCACTGCATCCCCAGTGGTGCCAGTGCACTCTCTGGACTCACTGCACTGCATCCCCAGTGGTGCCAGTGCACTCTCTGGACTCACTGCAGTGCATCCCCAGTGGTGCCAGTGCACTCTCTGGACTCACTGCACTGCATCCCCAGTGGTGCCAGTGCACTCTCTGGACTCACTGCACTGCATCCCCAGTGGTGCCAGTGCACTCTCTGGACTCACTGCACTGCATCCCCAGTGGTGCCAGTGCACTCTCTGGACTCACTGCAGTGCATCCCCAGTGGTGCCAGTGCACTCTCTGGACTCACTGCAGTGCATCCCCAGTGGTGCCAGTGCACTCTCTGGACTCACTGCACTGCATCCCCAGTGGTGCCAGTGCACTCTCTGGACTCACTGCAGTGCATCCCCAGTGGTGCCAGTGCACTCTCTGGACTCACTGCACTGCATCCCCAGTGGTGCCAGTGCACTCTCTGGACTCACTGCACTGCATCCCCAGTGGTGCCAGTGCACTCTCTGGACTCACTGCACTGCATCCCCAGTGGTGCCAGTGCACTCTCTGGACTCACTGCACTGCATCCCCAGTGGTGCCAGTGCACTCTCTGGACTCACTGCACTGCATCCCCAGTGGTGCCAGTGCACTCTCTGGACTCACTGCACTGCATCCCCAGTGGTGCCAGTGCACTCTCTGGAGTCACTGCAGTGCATCCCCAGTGGTGCCAGTGCACTCTCTGGACTCACTGCACTGCATCCCCAGTGGTGCCAGTGCACTCTCTGGACTCACTGCAGTGCATCCCCAGTGGTGCCAGTGCACTCTCTGGACTCACTGCACTGCATCCCCAGTGGTGCCAGTGCACTCTCTGGACTCACTGCACTGCATCCCCAGTGGTGCCAGTGCACTCTCTGGACTCACTGCAGTGCATCCCCAGTGGTGCCAGTGCACTCTCTGGACTCACTGCACTGCATCCCCAGTGGTGCCAGTGCACTCTCTGGACTCACTGCACTGCATCCCCAGTGGTGCCAGTGCACTCTCTGGACTCACTGCACTGCATCCCCAGTGGTGCCAGTGCACTCTCTGGACTCACTGCACTGCATCCCCAGTGGTGCCAGTGCACTCTCTGGACTCACTGCACTGCATCCCCAGTGGTGCCAGTGCACTCTCTGGACTCACTGCACTGCATCCCCAGTGGTGCCAGTGCACTCTCTGGACTCACTGCAGTGCATCCCCAGTGGTGCCAGTGCACTCTCTGGACTCACTGCACTGCATCCCCAGTGGTGCCAGTGCACTCTCTGGACTCACTGCAGTGCATCCCCAGTGGTGCCAGTGCACTCTCTGGACTCACTGCAGTGCATCCCCAGTGGTGCCAGTGCACTCTCTGGACTCACTGCACTGCATCCCCAGTGGTGCCAGTGCACTCTCTGGACTCACTGCACTGCATCCCCAGTGGTGCCAGTGCACTCTCTGGACTCACTGCAGTGCATCCCCAGTGGTGCCAGTGCACTCTCTGGACTCACTGCACTGCATCCCCAGTGGTGCCAGTGCACTCTCTGGACTCACTGCAGTGCATCCCCAGTGGTGCCAGTGCACTCTCTGGACTCACTGCACTGCATCCCCAGTGGTGCCAGTGCACTCTCTGGACTCACTGCACTGCATCCCCAGTGGTGCCAGTGCACTCTCTGGACTCACTGCACTGCATCCCCAGTGGTGCCAGTGCACTCTCTGGACTCACTGCAGTGCATTCCCAGTGGTGCCAGTGCACTCTCTGGACTCACTGCACTGCATCCCCAGTGGTGCCAGTGCACTCTCTGGACTCACTGCACTGCATCCCCAGTGGTGCCAGTGCACTCTCTGGACTCACTGCACTGCATCCCCAGTGGTGCCAGTGCACTCTCTGGAGTCACTGCAGTGCATCCCCAGTGGTGCCAGTGCACTCTCTGGACTCACTGCACTGCATCCCCAGTGGTGCCAGTGCACTCTCTGGACTCACTGCAGTGCATCCCCAGTGGTGCCAGTGCACTCTCTGGACTCACTGCACTGCATCCCCAGTGGTGCCAGTGCACTCTCTGGACTCACTGCAGTGCATCCCCAGTGGTGCCAGTGCACTCTCTGGACTCACTGCAGTGCATCCCCAGTGGTGCCAGTGCACTCTCTAGAGTCACTGCAGTGCATCCCCAGTGGTGCCAGTGCACTCTCTGGACTCACTGCAGTGCATCCCCAGTGGTGCCAGTGCACTCTCTGGACTCACTGCAGTGCATCCCCAGTGGTGCCAGTGCACTCTCTGGACTCACTGCACTGCATCCCCAGTGGTGCCAGTGCACTCTCTGGACTCACTGCACTGCATCCCCAGTGGTGCCAGTGCACTCTCTGGACTCACTGCACTGCATCCCCAGTGGTGCCAGTGCACTCTCTGGACTCACTGCACTGCATCCCCAGTGGTGCCAGTGCACTCTCTGGACTCACTGCACTGCATCCCCAGTGGTGCCAGTGCACTCTCTGGACTCACTGCAGTGCATCCCCAGTGGTGCCAGTGCACTCTCTGGACTCACTGCAGTGCATCCCCAGTGGTGCCAGTGCACTCTCTGGACTCACTGCACTGCATCCCCAGTGGTGCCAGTGCACTCTCTGGACTCACTGCAGTGCATCCCCAGTGGTGCCAGTGCACTCTCTGGACTCACTGCACTGCATCCCCAGTGGTGCCAGTGCACTCTCTGGAGTCACTGCAGTGCATCCCCAGTGGTGCCAGTGCACTCTCTGGACTCACTGCACTGCATCCCCAGTGGTGCCAGTGCACTCTCTGGACTCACTGCAGTGCATCCCCAGTGGTGCCAGTGCACTCTCTGGACTCACTGCAGTGCATCCCCAGTGGTGCCAGTGCACTCTCTGGACTCACTGCACTGCATCCCCAGTGGTGCCAGTGCACTCTCTGGACTCACTGCACTGCATCCCCAGTGGTGCCAGTGCACTCTCTGGACTCACTGCACTGCATCCCCAGTGGTGCCAGTGCACTCTCTGGACTCACTGCACTGCATCCCCAGTGGTGCCAGTGCACTCTCTGGACTCACTGCACTGCATCCCCAGTGGTGCCAGTGCACTCTCTGGACTCACTGCAGTGCATCCCCAGTGGTGCCAGTGCACTCTCTGGACTCACTGCACTGCATCCCCAGTGGTGCCAGTGCACTCTCTGGACTCACTGCAGTGCATCCCCAGTGGTGCCAGTGCACTCTCTGGACTCACTGCAGTGCATCCCCAGTGGTGCCAGTGCACTCTCTGGACTCACTGCACTGCATCCCCAGTGGTGCCAGTGCACTCTCTGGACTCACTGCAGTGCATCCCCAGTGGTGCCAGTGCACTCTCTGGACTCACTGCACTGCATCCCCAGTGGTGCCAGTGCACTCTCTGGACTCACTGCACTGCATCCCCAGTGGTGCCAGTGCACTCTCTGGACTCACTGCACTGCATCCCCAGTGGTGCCAGTGCACTCTCTGGACTCACTGCAGTGCATCCCCAGTGGTGCCAGTGCACTCTCTGGACTCACTGCACTGCATCCCCAGTGGTGCCAGTGCACTCTCTGGACTCACTGCACTGCATCCCCAGTGGTGCCAGTGCACTCTCTGGACTCACTGCAGTGCATCCCCAGTGGTGCCAGTGCACTCTCTGGACTCACTGCACTGCATCCCCAGTGGTGCCAGTGCACTCTCTGGAGTCACTGCAGTGCATCCCCAGTGGTGCCAGTGCACTCTCTGGACTCACTGCAGTGCATCCCCAGTGGTGCCAGTGCACTCTCTGGACTCACTGCACTGCATCCCCAGTGGTGCCAGTGCACTCTCTAGAGTCACTGCAGTGCATCCCCAGTGGTGCCAGTGCACTCTCTGGAGTCACTGTAGTGCATCCCCAGTAGCCAGTGCACTCTCTAGAGTCACTGCAGTGCATACCCAGTGGTGCCAGTGTACTCTCTGGAGTCACTGCAGTGCATCCCCAGTGGTGCCAGTGCACTCTCTGGACTTGCTGCAGTGCATCCCCAGTGGTGCCAGTGCACTCTGTGGACTCACTGTACTGCATGCCCAGTGGTGCCAGTGCCCTCTCTGGACTCACTGCACTGCATCCCCAGTGGTGCCAGTGCACTCTCTGGACTCACTGCAGTGCATCCCTAGTGGTGCCAGAGCACTCTCTAGACTCACAGCACTGCATCGCCAGTGGTGCCAGTGCACTCTCTGGACTCACTGCACTGCATCCCCAGTGGTGCCAGTGCACTCTCTGGACTCACTGCACTGCATCCCTAGTGGTGCCAGTGCACTCTCTAGAGTCACTGCAGTGCATCCCCAGTGGTGCCAGTGCACTCTCTGGACTCACTGCACTGCATCACCAGTGGTGCCAGTGCACTCTCTGGAGTCACTGCAGTGCATCCCCAATGGTGCCAGTGCACTCTCTGGACTCACTGCACTGCATCCCCACTGGTGCCAGCCTGTGCACTCTCTGGAGTCACTGCAGTGCATCCCCAGTGGTGCCAGTGCACTCTGTGGACTCACTGTACTGCATCCCCAGTGGTGCCAGTGCACTCTCTAGAGTCACTGCACTGCATCCCCAGTGGTGCCAGTGCACTCTCTGGACTCACTGCAGTGCATCCCCAGTGGTGCCAGTGCACTCTCTGGACTCACTGCAGTGCATCCCCAGTGGTGCCAGTGCACTCTCTGGACTCACTGCAGTGCATCCCCAGTGGTGCCAGTGCACTCTCTGGACTCACTGCACTGCATCCCCAGTGGTGCCAGTGCACTCTCTGGACTCACTGCACTAAATCCCCAGTGGTGCCAGTGCACTCTCTGGACTCACTGCAGTGCATCCCCAGTGGTGCCAGTGCACTCTCTGGACTCACTGCAGTGCATCCCCAGTGGTGCCACTGCACTCTCTGGACTCACTGCACTGCATCCCCAGTGGTGCCAGTGCACTCTCTGGACTCACTGCACTGCATCACCATTGGTGCCAGGGCACTCTCCGGACTCACTGCAGTGCATCCGCAGTGGTGCCAGTGCACTCTTTTGAGTCACTGCACTGCATCCCCATTACTGCCATTGCATTCTCTGGACTCACTGCAGTGCATCCCCAGTGGTGCCAGTGCACTCTCTGGACTCACTGCACTGCATCCCCACTGGTGCCAGTGCACTCTCTGGACTCACTGCAGTGCATCCCCAGTGGTGCCAGTGCACTCTGTGGACTCACTGTACTGCATCCCCAGTGGTGCCAGTGCACTCTCTAGAGTCACTGCACTGCATCCCAGTGGTGCCAGTGCCCTCTCTGCACTCACTGCACTGCATCCCCAGTGGTGCCAGTGCACTCTCTGGATTCACTGCAGTGCATTCCCCGTGGTGCCAGTGCACTCTCTGGACTCACTGCACTGCATCCCCAGTGGTGCCAGTGCACTCTCTGGACTCACTGCAGTGCATCCCCAGTGGTGCCAGTGCACTCTCTGGACTCACTGCACTGCATCCCCAGTGGTGCCAGTGCACTCTCTGGAGTCACTGCAGTGCATCCCCAGTGGTGCCAGTGCACTCTCTGGACTCACTGCACTGCATCCCCAGTGGTGCCAGTGCACTCTCTGGACTCACTGCACTGCATCCCCAGTGGTGCCAGTGCACTCTCTGGACTCACTGCACTGCATCCCCAGTGGTGCCAGTGCACTCTCTGGACTCACTGCAGTGCATCCCCAGTGGTGCCAGTGCACTCTCTGGACTCACTGCACTGCATCCCCAGTGGTGCCAGTGCACTCTCTGGACTCACTGCACTGCATCCCCAGTGGTGCCAGTGCACTCTCTGGACTCACTGCACTGCATCCCCAGTGGTGCCAGTGCACTCTCTGGACTCACTGCACTGCATCCCCAGTGGTGCCAGTGCACTCTCTGGACTCACTGCAGTGCATCCCCAGTGGTGCCAGTGCACTCTCTGGACTCACTGCACTGCATCCCCAGTGGTGCCAGTGCACTCTCTGGACTCACTGCACTGCATCCCCAGTGGTGCCAGTGCACTCTCTGGCACTCACTGCAGTGCATCCCCAGTGGTGCCAGTGCACTCTCTGGACTCACTGCACTGCATCCCCAGTGGTGCCAGTGCACTCTCTGGACTCACTGCACTGCATCCCCAGTGGTGCCAGTGCACTCTCTGGACTCACTGCACTGCATCCCCAGTGGTGCCAGTGCACTCTCTGGACTCACTGCAGTGCATCCCCAGTGGTGCCAGTGCACTCTCTGGACTCACTGCAGTGCATCCCCAGTGGTGCCAGTGCACTCTCTGGACTCACTGCACTGCATCCCCAGTGGTGCCAGTGCACTCTCTGGACTCACTGCAGTGCATCCCCAGTGGTGCCAGTGCACTCTCTGGACTCACTGCAGTGCATCCCCAGTGGTGCCAGTGCACTCTCTGGACTCACTGCACTGCATCCCCAGTGGTGCCAGTGCACTCTCTGGACTCACTGCACTGCATCCCCAGTGGTGCCAGTGCACTCTCTGGACTCACTGCACTGCATCCCCAGTGGTGCCAGTGCACTCTCTGGACTCACTGCACTGCATCCCCAGTGGTGCCAGTGCACTCTCTGGACTCACTGCACTGCATCCCCAGTGGTGCCAGTGCACTCTCTGGACTCACTGCAGTGCATCCCCAGTGGTGCCAGTGCACTCTCTGGACTCACTGCACTGCATCCCCAGTGGTGCCAGTGCACTCTCTGGACTCACTGCAGTGCATCCCCAGTGGTGCCAGTGCACTCTCTGGACTCACTGCAGTGCATCCCCAGTGGTGCCAGTGCACTCTCTGGACTCACTGCACTGCATCCCCAGTGGTGCCAGTGCACTCTCTGGACTCACTGCACTGCATCCCCAGTGGTGCCAGTGCACTCTCTGGACTCACTGCAGTGCATCCCCAGTGGTGCCAGTGCACTCTCTGGACTCACTGCAGTGCATCCCCAGTGGTGCCAGTGCACTCTCTGGACTCACTGCACTGCATCCCCAGTGGTGCCAGTGCACTCTCTGGACTCACTGCACTGCATCCCCAGTGGTGCCAGTGCACTCTCTGGACTCACTGCACTGCATCCCCAGTGGTGCCAGTGCACTCTCTGGACTCACTGCAGTGCATCCCCAGTGGTGCCAGTGCACTCTCTGGACTCACTGCAGTGCATCCCCAGTGGTGCCAGTGCACTCTCTGGACTCACTGCACTGCATCCCCAGTGGTGCCAGTGCACTCTCTGGACTCACTGCACTGCATCCCCAGTGGTGCCAGTGCACTCTCTGGACTCACTGCAGTGCATCCCCAGTGGTGCCAGTGCACTCTCTGGACTCACTGCAGTGCATCCCCAGTGGTGCCAGTGCACTCTCTGGACTCACTGCACTGCATCCCCAGTGGTGCCAGTGCACTCTCTGGACTCACTGCACTGCATCCCCAGTGGTGCCAGTGCACTCTCTGGACTCACTGCACTGCATCCCCAGTGGTGCCAGTGCACTCTCTGGACTCACTGCAGTGCATCCCCAGTGGTGCCAGTGCACTCTCTGGACTCACTGCACTGCATCCCCAGTGGTGCCAGTGCACTCTCTGGACTCACTGCACTGCATCCCCAGTGGTGCCAGTGCACTCTCTGGACTCACTGCAGTGCATCCCCAGTGGTGCCAGTGCACTCTCTGGACTCACTGCACTGCATCCCCAGTGGTGCCAGTGCACTCTCTGGACTCACTGCACTGCATCCCCAGTGGTGCCAGTGCACTCTCTGGACTCACTGCACTGCATCCCCAGTGGTGCCAGTGCACTCTCTGGACTCACTGCAGTGCATCCCCAGTGGTGCCAGTGCACTCTCTGGACTCACTGCACTGCATCCCCAGTGGTGCCAGTGCACTCTCTGGTGTCACTGCAGTGCATCCCCAGTGGTGCCAGTGCACTCTCTGGACTCACTGCAGTGCATCCCCAGTGGTGCCAGTGCACTCTCTGGACTCACTGCACTGCATCCCCAGTGGTGCCAGTGCACTCTCTGGACTCACTGCAGTGCATCCCCAGTGGTGCCAGTGCACTCTCTGGACTCACTGCACTGCATCCCCAGTGGTGCCAGTGCACTCTCTGGACTCACTGCAGTGCATCCCCAGTGGTGCCAGTGCACTCTCTGGACTCACTGCACTGCATCCCCAGTGGTGCCAGTGCACTCTCTGGACTCACTGCAGTGCATCCCCAGTGGTGCCAGTGCACTCTCTGGACTCACTGCACTGCATCCCCAGTGGTGCCAGTGCACTCTCTGGACTCACTGCACTGCATCCCCAGTGGTGCCAGTGCACTCTCTGGACTCACTGCACTGCATCCCCAGTGGTGCCAGTGCACTCTCTGGACTCACTGCACTGCATCCCCAGTGGTGCCAGTGCACTCTCTGGACTCACTGCAGTGCATCCCCAGTGGTGCCAGTGCACTCTCTGGACTCACTGCACTGCATCCCCAGTGGTGCCAGTGCACTCTCTGGACTCACTGCACTGCATCCCCAGTGGTGCCAGTGCACTCTCTGGACTCACTGCACTGCATCCCCAGTGGTGCCAGTGCACTCTCTGGACTCACTGCAGTGCATCCCCAGTGGTGCCAGTGCACTCTCTGGACTCACTGCACTGCATCCCCAGTGGTGCCAGTGCACTCTCTGGACTCACTGCAGTGCATCCCCAGTGGTGCCAGTGCACTCTCTGGACTCACTGCACTGCATCCCCAGTGGTGCCAGTGCACTCTCTGGACTCACTGCACTGCATCCCCAGTGGTGCCAGTGCACTCTCTGGACTCACTGCACTGCATCCCCAGTGGTGCCAGTGCACTCTCTGGACTCACTGCACTGCATCCCCAGTGGTGCCAGTGCACTCTCTGGACTCACTGCAGTGCATCCCCAGTGGTGCCAGTGCACTCTCTGGACTCACTGCAGTGCATCCCCAGTGGTGCCAGTGCACTCTCTGGACTCACTGCACTGCATCCCCAGTGGTGCCAGTGCACTCTCTGGACTCACTGCACTGCATCCCCAGTGGTGCCAGTGCACTCTCTGGACTCACTGCAGTGCATCCCCAGTGGTGCCAGTGCACTCTCTGGACTCACTGCACTGCATCCCCAGTGGTGCCAGTGCACTCTCTGGACTCACTGCAGTGCATCCCCAGTGGTGCCAGTGCACTCTCTGGACTCACTGCACTGCATCCCCAGTGGTGCCAGTGCACTCTCTGGACTCACTGCAGTGCATCCCCAGTGGTGCCAGTGCACTCTCTGGACTCACTGCACTGCATCCCCAGTGGTGCCAGTGCACTCTCTGGACTCACTGCAGTGCATCCCCAGTGGTGCCAGTGCACTCTCTGGACTCACTGCACTGCATCCCCAGTGGTGCCAGTGCACTCTCTGGACTCACTGCACTGCATCCCCAGTGGTGCCAGTGCACTCTCTGGACTCACTGCACTGCATCCCCAGTGGTGCCAGTGCACTCTCTGGACTCACTGCAGTGCATCCCCAGTGGTGCCAGTGCACTCTCTGGACTCACTGCAGTGCATCCCCAGTGGTGCCAGTGCACTCTCTGGACTCACTGCACTGCATCCCCAGTGGTGCCAGTGCACTCTCTGGACTCACTGCACTGCATCCCCAGTGGTGCCAGTGCACTCTCTGGACTCACTGCAGTGCATCCCCAGTGGTGCCAGTGCACTCTCTGGACTCACTGCACTGCATCCCCAGTGGTGCCAGTGCACTCTCTGGACTCACTGCACTGCATCCCCAGTGGTGCCAGTGCACTCTCTGGACTCACTGCACTGCATCCCCAGTGGTGCCAGTGCACTCTCTGGACTCACTGCAGTGCATCCCAGTGGTGCCAGTGCACTCTCTGGACTCACTGCACTGCATCCCCAGTGGTGCCAGTGCACTCTCTGGACTCACTGCAGTGCATCCCCAGTGGTGCCAGTGCACTCTCTGGACTCACTGCACTGCATCCCCAGTGGTGCCAGTGCACTCTCTGGACTCACTGCAGTGCATCCCCAGTGGTGCCAGTGCACTCTCTGGACTCACTGCACTGCATCCCCAGTGGTGCCAGTGCACTCTCTGGACTCACTGCACTGCATCCCCAGTGGTGCCAGTGCACTCTCTGGACTCACTGCAGTGCATCCCCAGTGGTGCCAGTGCACTCTCTGGACTCACTGCACTGCATCCCCAGTGGTGCCAGTGCACTCTCTGGACTCACTGCAGTGCATCCCCAGTGGTGCCAGTGCACTCTCTGGACTCACTGCAGTGCATCCCCAGTGGTGCCAGTGCACTCTCTGGACTCACTGCACTGCATCCCCAGTGGTGCCAGTGCACTCTCTGGACTCACTGCACTGCATCCCCAGTGGTGCCAGTGCACTCTCTGGACTCACTGCAGTGCATCCCCAGTGGTGCCAGTGCACTCTCTGGACTCACTGCACTGCATCCCCAGTGGTGCCAGTGCACTCTCTGGACTCACTGCACTGCATCCCCAGTGGTGCCAGTGCACTCTCTGGACTCACTGCACTGCATCCCCAGTGGTGCCAGTGCACTCTCTGGAGTCACTGCAGTGCATCCCCAGTGGTGCCAGTGCACTCTCTGGACTCACTGCACTGCATCCCCAGTGGTGCCAGTGCACTCTCTGGACTCACTGCAGTGCATCCCCAGTGGTGCCAGTGCACTCTCTGGACTCACTGCAGTGCATCCCCAGTGGTGCCAGTGCACTCTCTGGACTCACTGCACTGCATCCCCAGTGGTGCCAGTGCACTCTCTGGACTCACTGCACTGCATCCCCAGTGGTGCCAGTGCACTCTCTGGACTCACTGCACTGCATCCCCAGTGGTGCCAGTGCACTCTCTGGACTCACTGCAGTGCATCCCCAGTGGTGCCAGTGCACTCTCTGGACTCACTGCACTGCATCCCCAGTGGTGCCAGTGCACTCTCTGGACTCACTGCAGTGCATCCCCAGTGGTGCCAGTGCACTCTCTGGACTCACTGCACTGCATCCCCAGTGGTGCCAGTGCACTCTCTGGACTCACTGCAGTGCATCCCCAGTGGTGCCAGTGCACTCTCTGGACTCACTGCACTGCATCCCCAGTGGTGCCAGTGCACTCTCTGGACTCACTGCACTGCATCCCCAGTGGTGCCAGTGCACTCTCTGGACTCACTGCAGTGCATCCCCAGTGGTGCCAGTGCACTCTCTGGACTCACTGCACTGCATCCCCAGTGGTGCCAGTGCACTCTCTGGACTCACTGCAGTGCATCCCCAGTGGTGCCAGTGCACTCTCTGGACTCACTGCAGTGCATCCCCAGTGGTGCCAGTGCACTCTCTAGAGTCACTGCAGTGCATCCCCAGTGGTGCCAGTGCACTCTCTGGACTCACTGCAGTGCATCCCCAGTGGTGCCAGTGCACTCTCTGGACTCACTGCAGTGCATCCCCAGTGGTGCCAGTGCACTCTCTGGACTCACTGCACTGCATCCCCAGTGGTGCCAGTGCACTCTCTGGACTCACTGCACTGCATCCCCAGTGGTGCCAGTGCACTCTCTGGACTCACTGCACTGCATCCCCAGTGGTGCCAGTGCACTCTCTGGACTCACTGCACTGCATCCCCAGTGGTGCCAGTGCACTCTCTGGACTCACTGCAGTGCATCCCCAGTGGTGCCAGTGCACTCTCTGGACTCACTGCACTGCATCCCCAGTGGTGCCAGTGCACTCTCTGGAGTCACTGCAGTGCATCCCCAGTGGTGCCAGTGCACTCTCTGGACTCACTGCACTGCATCCCCAGTGGTGCCAGTGCACTCTCTGGACTCACTGCAGTGCATCCCCAGTGGTGCCAGTGCACTCTCTGGACTCACTGCACTGCATCCCCAGTGGTGCCAGTGCACTCTCTGGAGTCACTGCACTGCATCCCCAGTGGTGCCAGTGCACTCTCTGGACTCACTGCAGTGCATCCCCAGTGGTGCCAGTGCACTCTCTGGACTCACTGCAGTGCATCCCCAGTGGTGCCAGTGCACTCTCTGGACTCACTGCAGTGCATCCCCAGTGGTGCCAGTGCACTCTCTGGACTCACTGCACTGCATCCCCAGTGGTGCCAGTGCACTCTCTGGACTCACTGCACTGCATCCCCAGTGGTGCCAGTGCACTCTCTGGACTCACTGCAGTGCATCCCCAGTGGTGCCAGTGCACTCTCTGGACTCACTGCAGTGCATCCCCAGTGGTGCCAGTGCACTCTCTGGACTCACTGCACTGCATCCCCAGTGGTGCCAGTGCACTCTCTGGACTCACTGCACTGCATCCCCAGTGGTGCCAGTGCACTCTCTGGACTCACTGCAGTGCATCCCCAGTGGTGCCAGTGCACTCTCTGGACTCACTGCACTGCATCCCCAGTGGTGCCAGTGCACTCTCTGGACTCACTGCACTGCATCCCCAGTGGTGCCAGTGCACTCTCTGGACTCACTGCAGTGCATCCCCAGTGGTGCCAGTGCACTCTCTGGACTCACTGCACTGCATCCCCAGTGGTGCCAGTGCACTCTCTGGAGTCACTGCACTGCATCCCCAGTGGTGCCAGTGCACTCTCTGGACTCACTGCACTGCATCCCCAGTGGTGCCAGTGCACTCTCTAGAGTCACTGCAGTGCATCCCCAGTGGTGCCAGTGCACTCTCTGGACTCACTGCAGTGCATCCCCAGTGGTGCCAGTGCACTCTCTGGACTCACTGCAGTGCATCCCCAGTGGTGCCAGTGCACTCTCTGGACTCACTGCACTGCATCCCCAGTGGTGCCAGTGCACTCTCTGGACTCACTGCACTGCATCCCCAGTGGTGCCAGTGCACTCTCTGGACTCACTGCACTGCATCCCCAGTGGTGCCAGTGCACTCTCTGGACTCACTGCACTGCATCCCCAGTGGTGCCAGTGCACTCTCTGGACTCACTGCACTGCATCCCCAGTGGTGCCAGTGCACTCTCTGGACTCACTGCAGTGCATCCCCAGTGGTGCCAGTGCACTCTCTGGACTCACTGCACTGCATCCCCAGTGGTGCCAGTGCACTCTCTGGACTCACTGCAGTGCATCCCCAGTGGTGCCAGTGCACTCTCTGGACTCACTGCACTGCATCCCCAGTGGTGCCAGTGCACTCTCTGGACTCACTGCACTGCATCCCCAGTGGTGCCAGTGCACTCTCTGGACTCACTGCAGTGCATCCCCAGTGGTGCCAGTGCACTCTCTGGACTCACTGCAGTGCATCCCCAGTGGTGCCAGTGCACTCTCTGGACTCACTGCACTGCATCCCCAGTGGTGCCAGTGCACTCTCTGGACTCACTGCAGTGCATCCCCAGTGGTGCCAGTGCACTCTCTGGACTCACTGCACTGCATCCCCAGTGGTGCCAGTGCACTCTCTGGACTCACTGCAGTGCATCCCCAGTGGTGCCAGTGCACTCTCTGGACTCACTGCACTGCATCCCCAGTGGTGCCAGTGCACTCTCTGGACTCACTGCACTGCATCCCCAGTGGTGCCAGTGCACTCTCTAGACTCACTGCAGTGCATCCCCAGTGGTGCCAGTGCACTCTCTGGACTCACTGCAGTGCATCCCCAGTGGTGCCAGTGCACTCTCTGGACTCACTGCACTGCATCCCCAGTGGTGCCAGTGCACTCTCTGGACTCACTGCACTGCATCCCCAGTGGTGCCAGTGCACTCTCTGGACTCACTGCACTGCATCCCCAGTGGTGCCAGTGCACTCTCTGGACTCACTGCACTGCATCCCCAGTGGTGCCAGTGCACTCTCTGGACTCACTGCACTGCATCCCAGTGGTGCCAGTGCACTCTCTGGACTCACTGCACTGCATCCCCAGTGGTGCCAGTGCACTCTCTGGAGTCACTGCAGTGCATCCCCAGTGGTGCCAGTGCACTCTCTGGACTCACTGCAGTGCATCCCCAGTGGTGCCAGTGCACTCTCTGGACTCACTGCACTGCATCCCCAGTGGTGCCAGTGCACTCTCTGGACTCACTGCACTGCATCCCCACTGGTGCCAGTGCACTCTCTGGACTCACTGCAGTGCATCCCCAGTGGTGCCAGTGCACTCTCTGCACTCACTGCACGTGCATCCCCAGTGGTGCCAGTGCACTCTCTGGAGTCACTGCAGTGCATCCCCAGTGGTGCCAGTGCACTCTCTGGACTCACTGCACTGCATCCCCAGTGGTGCCAGTGCACTCTCTGGAGTCACTGCAGTGCATCCCAAGTGGTGCCAGTGCACTCTCTGGACTCACTGCACTGCATCCCCAGTGGTGCCAGTGCACTCTCTGGACTCACTGCACTGCATCCCCAGTGGTGCCAGTGCACTCTCTGGACTCACTGCAGTGCATCCCCAGTGGTGCCAGTGCACTCTGTGTACTCACTGTACTGCATCCGCAGTGGTGCCAGTGCACTCTCTGGACTCACTGCACTGCATCCCCAGTGGTGCCAGTGCACTCTCTGGACTCACTGCAGTGCATCCCCAGTGGTGCCAGTGCACTCTCTAGAGTCACTGCAGTGCATCCCCAGTGGTGCCAGTGCACTCTCTGGAGTCACTGCAGTGCATCCCCAGTGGTGCCAGTGCACTCTCTGGAGTCACTGCAGTGCATCCCCAGTGGTGCCAGTGCACTCTCTGGACTCACTGCACTGCATCCCCAGTGGTGCCAGTGCACTCTCTGGACTCACTGCACTGCATCCCTAGTGGTGCCAGTGCACTCTCTGGACTCACAGCACTGCATTGCCAGTGGTGCTAGTGCACTCTGTGGACTCACTGCACTGCATCCCCAGTGGTGCCAGTGCACTCTCTGGACTCACTGCACTGCATCCCTAGTGGTGCCAGTGCACTCTCTAGAGTCACTGCAGTGCATCCCCAGTGGTGCCAGTGCACTCTCTGGACTCACTGCACTGCATCACCAGTGGTGCCAGTGCACTCTCTGGACTCACTGCAGTGCATCCCCAGTGGTGCCAGTGCACTCTCTAGAGTCACTGCAGTGCATCCCCAGTGGTGCCAGTGCACTCTCTGGACTCACTGCACTGCATTACCAGTGGTGCCAGTGCACTCTCTGGAGTCACTGCAGTGCATCCCCAGTGGTGCCAGTACACTCTCTGGACTCACTGCAGTGCATCCCCAGTGGTGCCAGTGCACTCTCTGGACTCACTGCACTGCATCCCCAGTGGTGCCAGTGCACTCTCTGGAGTCACTGCAGTGCATCCCCAGTGGTGCCAGTGCACTCTCTGCACTCACTGCAGTGCATCCCCTGTGGTGCCAGTGCACTCTCTGGACTCACTGCACTGCATCCCCAGTGGTGCCAGTGCACTCTCTGGACTCACTGCAGTGCATCCCCAGTGGTGCCAGTGCACTCTCTGGACTCACTGCACTGCATCCCCAGTGGTGCCAGTGCACTCTCTGGACTCACTGCACTGCATCCCCAGTGCTGCCAGTGCCCTCTCTGGAGTCACTGCAGTGCATCCCCAGTGGTGACAGTGCACTCCCTGCACTCACTGCACTGCATCCCCAGTGGTGCCAGTGCACTCTCTGGACTCACTGCACTGCATCCCCAGTGCTGCCAGTGCCCTCTCTGGAGTCACTGCAGTGTATCCCCAGTGGTGACAGTGCACTCCCTGCACTCACTGCACTGCATCCCCAGTGGTGCCAGTGTACTCTCTGCACTCACTGCAGTTAATCCCCAGTGGTGCCAGTGCACTCTGTGGACTCACTGCAGTGCATCCCCAGTGGTGCCAGTGCACTCTCTGGACTCACTGCACTGCATCCCCAGTGGTGCCAGTGCACTCTCTGGACTCACTGCACTGCATCCCCAGCGGTGCCAGTGCACTCTCTGGACTCACTGCGCTGCATCCTAATTGCTGCCATTGCCCTCTCTGGAGTCACTGTAGTGCATCCCCATTGGTGCCAGTGTACTCTCTGCACTCACTGCAGTGCATCCCCTGTGGTGCCATTGCACTCTGTGGGCTGACTGCACTGCATACCCAGTGGTGCCAGTGCACTCTCTGGACTCACTGCAGTGCATCCCCAGTGGTGCCAGTGCACTCTCTGGACTCACTGCACCGCATCCCCAGTGGTGCCAGTGCACTCTCTGGACTCACTGCACTGCATCCCCAGTGGTGCCAGTGCACTCTCTGCACTGACTCCAGTGCAGCCCCAGTGGTGCCAGTGCACTCTCTGGACTCACTGCACTGCTCCAGCCGCGGCAGCCGCTCCAGCCGCACCAGCCGCGGCATCCGCTCCAGCCTCGGCATCCGCTCCAGCCGCGGTAGCCGCTCCAGCCGCGACAGCCGCTCCAGCCGCTCCAACCGCGGCAACCGCTCCAGCCGCCGTAGCCGCTCCAGCCGCTCCAGCCGCGGCAGCCGCTCTTGCCGCGGCAGCCGCTCCAGCCGCTACCGAGTGGAGCGGCTGCCACGGCTGGAGCGGCTGCCGCGGTTGGAGCGGCTGCCGCGGCTGGAGCGGCTGGGGCGGCTGGAGCGGTGCCGCGGCAGGAGCGTCTGGCGCGGTTGGAGCGGCTGCTGCGGATGCCGCTGCTGGAGCTGCTGGAGAGGCTGCCGCGGTTGGAGGGGCTACCGCGGCTGGAGCGGAAAACGCGGCTGGGGCGGCTGCCGCGGCTGGAGCGGATGCCGCGGCTAAGCGGCTGGAGCGGCTGCCGCAGCTGGAGCAGTGCAGTGAGTCCAGAGAGTGCTAAGGCACCAGTGGGGATGGAGTGCAGTGAGTCCAGAGACTGCACTGGCACCACTGGGGATGCAGTGCAGTGAGTCCAGAGAGTGCACTGGCACCACTGGGGATTCACTGCAGTGAGTCCAGAGAGTCCACTGGCACGACTGGCTATGCACTGCAGTGAGTCCAGAGAGTTCACTGGCACCTCAGGACCTGCACTGCAGTGAGTCTAGAGAGTGCACTGGCACCACTGGGGATGCACTGCATTGAGTTAAGAGAGTGCACTGGCACCACTGGGGATGCACTGCAGTGAGTCCAGAGAGTGCACTGGCACCACTGGGGATGCACTGCAGTGACTCTAGAGAGTGCACTGGCACCACTGGGGATGCACTGCAGTGACTCCAGAGAGTGCACTGGCACCACTGGTGATGCAGTGCAGTGAGTCCAGAGAGTGCACTGGCACCACTGGGGATGCAGTGCAGTGAGTCCAGAGAGTGCACTGGCACCACTGCGGATGCACCCCGATGATTCCAGAGAGTGCACTGGCACCACTGGGGATGCAGTGCAGTAACTCCAGAGAGTGCACTGGCGCCACTGGGGATGCAGTGCAGTGAGTCCAGAGAGTGCACTGGCACCACTGGGGATGCAGTTCAGTGAGTCCAGAGAGTGCACTGGCACCACTGGGGATGCACAGCAAGGAGTCCAGAGAGTGCACTGGCACCACTGGGGATGCAGTGCAGTGAGTCCACAGGATGCACTGGCTCCACTGGGGATGCAGTGCAGTGAGTCCAGAGAGTGCACTTGCACCACTGGGGATGCACTGCAGTGAGTGCAGAGACTGCACTTGAACAACTGGGGATGCAGTGCAGTGAGTCCAGAGACTGCACTGGTACCACTGGGGATGCAATGCAGTGAGTCCAGAGACTACACAGGCAACTCTGGGGATGCAGTGCAGTAGTCCAGAGAGTACACTGGCACCACTGGGGATGCAGTGCAGTGAGTGCACTGGCACCACTGGGGATGCACTGCAGTGACTCTGGAGAGTGCACTGGCACCACTGGGGATGCAGTGCAGTGAGTCCAGAGAGTGCACTGGCACCACTGGGGATGCAGTGCAGTGAGTCCAGAGAGTGCACTGTCACCACTGGGGATGCAGTGCAGTGAGTCCAGAGTGCCACTGTCATCACTGGGGATGCAGTGCAGTGAGTCCAGAGAGTGCACTGTCAGCACTGGGGATGCAGTGCAGGGAGTCCATAGAGTGCACTGGCACACTGGGGATGCAATGCAGTGAGTCCAGAGAGTGCACTGGCACCACTGGGGATGCAGTGCAGTGAGTCCAGAGAGTACACTGGCACCACTGGGGATGCAGTGCAGTGAGTCCAGAGAGTGCACTGGCACCACTGGGGATGCACTGCAGTGAGTCCAGAGAGTGCACTGGCACCACTGGGGATGCACAGCAAGGAGTCCAGAGAGTGCACTGGCACCACTCGGGGTGCACTGCAGTGAGTCCAGAGAGTCCACTGGCACCACTGGGGATGCAATGCAGTGAGTCCAGAGAGTGCACTGGCACCACTGGGGATGCAGTGCAGTGAGTCCAGATAGTCCACTGGAACCACTGGGGAGGCAGTGCTGTGAGTCCAGAGAGTGCAATGGCACCACTGGGGATGCAGTACAGTGAGTCCAGAGAGTGCACTGGCACCACTGGGGATGCACTGCAGTGCGTGCAGAGAGTGCCCTGGCACCACTGGGGCTTTAGTGCAGTGAGTCGAGAGAGTGCACTGGCACCACTGGGGATGCAGTGCAGTGAGTCCAGAGAGTGCACTGGCACCACTGGGGATGCAGTGCTGTGAGTCTAGAGAGTGCACAGGCACCACTGGGGATGCACTGCAGTGAATCCAGAGAGTGCACTGGCACCACTGGGGATGCAGTGCAGTGAGTCCAGAGAGTGCACTTGCACCATTGGGGATGCATTGCACTGAGTCCAGAGAGTGCACTGGCACCACTGGAGATGCATTGCAGTGAGTCCAGAGAGTGCACTGGCACCACTGGGGATGCACTGCAGTGGGTCCAGAGAGTGCACTGGCACCACTGGAGATGCACTGCAGTGAGTGCAGAGACTGCACTGCACAACTGGGGATGCACTGCAGTGAGTCCAGAGACTGCACTGGCACCACTGGGGATGCAATGCAGTGAGTCCAGAGACTGCACAGGCAACTCTGGGGATGCAGTGCAGTAGTCCAGAGAGTACACTGGCACCACTGGGGATGCAGTGCAGTGATTCCAGAGAGTGCACTGGCACCACTGGGGATGCACTGCAGTCAGTCCAGAGAGTGCGCTGGCACCAACAGGGATTCAGTGCAGTGAGTCCAGAGAGTGCACTGGCACCACTGGGAATGCACTGCAGTGAGTCCGGAGAGTGCACAGGCACCACTGGGGATGCAGTGCAGTGAGTCCAGAGAGTGCACTGGCACCACTGGGGATGCAGTGCAGTGAGTCCAGAGAGTGCACTGGCACCACTGGGGATGCACTGCGGTGAGTCCACAGACAGCACTGGCACCACTGGTGATGCAGTTAAGTGACTCCAGAGAGTGCACTGGCACCACTGGGGATGCAGTGCAGTGAGTCCAGAGAGTGCACTGTCACCACTGGGGATGCAGTGCAGTGAGTCCAGAGTGCCACTGTCATCACTGGGGATGCAGTGCAGTGAGTCCAGAGAGTGCACTGGCACCACTGGCGATGCAGTGCAGTGAGTCCAGAGAGTGCACTGGCACCACTGGGGATGCAGTGCAGTGAGTCCAGAGAGTGCACTGGCACCACTGGGGATGCAGTGCAGTGAGTCCAGAGAGTGCACTGGCACCACTGGGGTTGCAGTGCAGTGAGTCCAGAGAGTGCACTGGCACCACTGGGGATGCAGTGCAGTGAGTCCAGAGAGTGCACTGGCACCACTGGGGATGCACTGCAGTGAGTCCAGAGAGTGCACTGGCACCACTGGGGATGCAGTGCAGTGAGTCCAGAGTGCCACTGTCATCACTGGGGATGCAGTGCAGTGAGTCCAGAGAGTGCACTGGCACCACTGGGGATGCACTGCAGTGACTCCAGAGAGTGCACTGGCACCACTGGGGATGCAGTGCAGTGAGTCCAGAGTGCCACTGTCATCACTGGGGATGCAGTGCAGTGAGTCCAGAGAGTGCACTGGCACAATTGGAGATGCACTGCAGTGATTCCATAGAGTGCACTGGCACACTGGGGATGCAATGCAGTGAGTCCAGAGAGTGCACTGGCACCACTGGGGATGCAGTGCAGTGAGTCCAGAGAGTACACTGGCACCACTGGGGATGCAGTGCAGTGAGTCCAGAGAGTGCACTGGTACCACTCGGGATGCAGTGCAGTGAGTCCAGAGAGTGCACTGGCACCACTGGGGATGCACTGCAGTGAGTCCAGAGAGTGCACTGGCACCACTGGGGATGCAGTGCAGTGAGTCCAGAGAGTGCACTTGCACCACTGGGGATGCACTGCAGTGAGTCCAGAGACTGCACTGGCACAACTGGGGATGCACTGCAGTGAGTCCAGAGACTGCACTGGCACCACTGGGGATGCAATGCAGTGAGTCCAGAGACTACACTGGCAACTCTGGGGATGCAGTGCAGTGAGTCCAGAGAGTGCACTGGCACCACTGGGGATGCAGTGCAGTTCCAGAGTGCACTGGCACCACTGGGGATGCACTGCAGTGAGTCCAGAGAGTGCACTGGCACCACTGGGGATGCAGTGCAGTGAGTCCAGAGAGTGCACTGGCACCACTGGGGATGCAGTGCAGTGAGTCCAGAGAGTGCACTGGCACCACTGGGGATGCAGTGCAGTGAGTCCAGAGTGTGCACTGTCATCACTGGGGATGCAGTGCAGTGAGTCCAGAGAGTGCACTGGCAGCACTGGGGATGCAGTGCAGTGAGTCCATAGAGTGCACTGGCACACTGGGGATGCAATGCAGTGAGTCCAGAGAGTGCACTGGCACCACTGGGGATGCAGTGCAGTGAGTCCAGAGAGTACACTGGCACCACTGGGGATGCAGTGCAGTGAGTCCAGAGAGTGCACTGGCACCACTGGGGATGCAGTGCAGTGAGTCCAGAGAGTGCACTGGCACCACTGGGGATGCACTGCAGTGAGTCCAGAGAGTGCACTGGCACCACTGGG
Organism: Anser cygnoides; assembly: GCF_040182565.1. Classification (NCBI taxonomy): domain Eukaryota; kingdom Metazoa; phylum Chordata; class Aves; order Anseriformes; family Anatidae; genus Anser; species Anser cygnoides. The sequence continues at coordinate 12,038,032 of NC_089911.1, forward strand.
GATGCAGTGCAGTGAGTCCAGAGAGTGCACTGGCACCACTGGGGATGCACTGCAGTGAGTCCAGAGAGTGCACTGGCACCACTGGGGATGCAGTGCAGTGAGTCCAGAGAGTGCACTGGCACCACTGGGGATGCACTGCAGTGAGTCCAGAGAGTGCACTGGCACCACTGGGGATGCACTGCAGTGAGTGCAGAGAGTGCACTGGCACCACTGGGATGCAGTGCAGTGAGTCAGAGAGTGCACTGGCACCACTGGGGATGCAGTGCAGTGAGTCCAGAGAGTGCACTGGCACCACTGGGGATGCAGTTCAGTGAGTCTAGAGAGTGCACTGGCACCACTGGGGATGCACTGCAGTGAATCCAGAGAGTGCACTGGCACCACTGGGATGCAGTGCAGTGAGTCCAGAGAGTGCACTGGCACCACTGGGGATGCAGTGCAGTGAGTCCAGAGAGTGCACTGGCACCACTGGGGATGCAGTGCAGTGAGTCCAGAGAGTGCACTGGCACCACTGGGGATGCAGTGCAGTGAGTCCAGAGAGTGCACTGGCACCACTGGGGATGCAGTGCAGTGAGTCCAGAGAGTGCACTGGCACCACTGGGGATGCAGTGCAGTGAGTCCAGAGAGTGCACTGGCACCACTGGGGATGCACTGCAGTGAGTCCAGAGAGTGCACTGGCACCACTGGGGATGCAGTGCAGTGAGTCCAGAGAGTGCACTGGCACCACTGGGGATGCAGTGCAGTGAGTCCAGAGAGTGCACTGGCACCACTGGGGATGCAGTGCAGTGAGTCCAGAGAGTGCACTGGCACCACTGGGGATGCAGTGCAGTGAGTCCAGAGAGTGCACTGGCACCACTGGGGATGCAGTGCAGTGAGTCCAGAGAGTGCACTGGCACCACTGGGGATGCACTGCAGTGAGTCCAGAGAGTGCACTGGCACCACTGGGGATGCACTGCAGTGAGTCCAGAGAGTGCACTGGCACCACTGGGGATGCAGTGCAGTGAGTCCAGAGAGTGCACTGGCACCACTGGGGATGCACTGCAGTGAGTCCAGAGAGTGCACTGGCACCACTGGGGATGCAGTGCAGTGAGTCCAGAGAGTGCACTGGCACCACTGGGGATGCAGTGCAGTGAGTCCAGAGAGTGCACTGGCACCACTGGGGATGCAGTGCAGTGAGTCCAGAGAGTGCACTGGCACCACTGGGGATGCAGTGCAGTGAGTCCAGAGAGTGCACTGGCACCACTGGGGATGCAGTGCAGTGAGTCCAGAGAGTGCACTGGCACCACTGGGGATGCACTGCAGTGAGTCCAGAGAGTGCACTGGCACCACTGGGGATGCACTGCAGTGAGTCCAGAGAGTGCACTGGCACCACTGGGGATGCAGTGCAGTGAGTCCAGAGAGTGCACTGGCACCACTGGGGATGCACTGCAGTGAGTCCAGAGAGTGCACTGGCACCACTGGGGATGCACTGCAGTGAGTCCAGAGAGTGCACTGGCACCACTGGGGATGCACTGCAGTGAGTCCAGAGAGTGCACTGGCACCACTGGGAATGCAGTGCAGTGAGTCCAGAGAGTGCACTGCACCACTGGGGATGCAGTGCAGTGAGTCCAGAGAGTGCACTGGCACCACTGGGGATGCACTGCAGTGAGTCCAGAGAGTGCACTGGCACCACTGGGGATGCAGTGCAGTGAGTCCAGAGAGTGCACTGGCACCACTGGGGATGCACTGCAGTGAGTCCAGAGAGTGCACTGGCACCACTGGGGATGCAGTGCAGTGAGTCCAGAGAGTGCACTGGCACCACTGGGGATGCACTGCAGTGAGTCCAGAGAGTGCACTGGCACCACTGGGGATGCACTGCAGTGAGTCCAGAGAGTGCACTGGCACCACTGGGGATGCACTGCAGTGAGTCCAGAGAGTGCACTGGCACCACTGGGGATGCAGTGCAGTGAGTCCAGAGAGTGCACTGGCACCACTGGGGATGCAGTGCAGTGAGTCCAGAGAGTGCACTGGCACCACTGGGGATGCAGTGCAGTGAGTCCAGAGAGTGCACTGGCACCACTGGGGATGCAGTGCAGTGAGTCCAGAGAGTGCACTGGCACCACTGGGGATGCACTGCAGTGAGTCCAGAGAGTGCACTGGCACCACTGGGGATGCAGTGCAGTGAGTCCAGAGAGTGCACTGGCACCACTGGGGATGCACTGCAGTGAGTCCAGAGAGTGCACTGGCACCACTGGGGATGCAGTGCAGTGAGTCCAGAGAGTGCACTGGCACCAACTGGGATGCAATGCAGTGAGTCCAGAGACTGCACTGGCACCACTGGGGATGCAGTGCAGAGAGTCCAGAGACACTGGCACCACTGGGGATGCACTGCAGTGAGTCCAGAGAGTGCACTGGCACCACTGGTGATGCAGTGCAGTGAGTCCAGAGAGTGCACTGGCACCACTGGGGATGCAGTGCAGTGAGTCCAGAGAGTGCACTGGCACCACTGGGGATGCAGTTCAGTGAGTCCAGAGAGTGCACTGGCACCACTGGTGATGCACCTGCAGTGAGTCCAGAGAGTGCACTGACAACACTGGGGATGCAGTGCAGTGAGTCCAGAGAGTGCACTGGCACCACTGGGGATGCAGTGCAGTGAGTCCAGAGAGTGCACTGGCACCACTGGGGATGCAGTGCAGTGAGTCCAGAGAGTGCACTGGCCACACTGGGGATGCAGTGCTGTGAGTAGAGAGAGTGCACTGGCACCTTGGGGATGCAGTGCAGTGAGTCCAGAGAGTGCATTGGCACCACTGGGGATGCAGTGCAGTGAGTCCTGAGAGTGCACTGCTACCACTGGGGATGCACTGCAGTAAGTGCAGAGAGTGCACTGGCACCACTGGGGCTTTAGTGCAGTGAGTCGAGAGAGTGCACTGGCACCACTGGGGATGCACTGCAGTGAGACCAGAGAGTGCACTGGCACCACTGGGGATGCACTGCAGTGAGTCCAGAGAGTGCACTGGCACCACTGGGGATGCACTGCGGTGAGTCCAGAGATTGCACTGGCATCACTGGAGATGTAGTGCAGTGAGTCCAGAGAGTGCACTGGCAGAACAGGGGATGCACTGCAGTGACTCCAGAGAGTGCACTGGCACCACTTTGGATGCAGTGCAGTGAGTCCAGAGAGTGCACTGGTACCACTGGGGCTTTAGTGCAGTGACTCTAGAGAGTGCACTGGCACCACTGGGGATGCACTGCAGTGACTCCAGAGATTGCACTGGCACCACTGGGGATGCAGTTCAGTGAGTCTAGAGAGTGCACAGGCACCACTGGGGATACACTGCAGTGAATCCAGAGAGTGCACTGGCACCACTGGGGATGCAGTGCAGTAAGTCCAGGGACTGCAATGGCACCAACTGGAGCTGCAATGCAGTGAATCAGAGACTGCACTAGCACCACTGGGGATGCAGTGTAGAGAGTCCAGAGACTACCCTGGCACCACTGGGGATGCACTGCAGTGACTCTAGAGAGTGCACTGGCACCACTGGGGATGCAGTGCAGTGAGTCCAGAGAGTGCACTGGCACCACTGGGGATGCAGTGCAGTGAGTGCAGAGAGTGCACTGGCACCACTGGGGATGCAGTTCAGTGAGTCTAGAGAGTGCACAGGCACCACTGGGGTTGCACCTCGGTGAGTCCAGAGAGTGCACTGGGAACACTGGGGATGCAGTGCAGTGAGTGCAGAGAGTGCACTGGCACTGGGGATGCACTGGGGATGCTGGCACCACGCAGTGACTACAGAGAGTGCACTGGCACTACTGGCGCTGCACTGCAGTGAGTCCAGAGAGTGCACTGGCACCACTGGGGATGCACTGCAGTGGGTCCAGAGAGTGCACTGGCAGCTCTGGAGATGCACTGCAGTGAGTGCAGAGACTGCACTTGCACAACTGGGGATGCACTGCAGTGAGTCCAGAGACTGCAATGGCACCACTGGGGATGCAATGCAGTGAGTCCAGAGACTGCACAGGCAACTCTGGGGATGCAGTGCAGTAGTCCAGAGAGTACACTGGCACCACTGGGGATGCAGTGCAGTGATTCCAGAGAGTGCACTGGCACCCCTGGTGATGCACTCCAGTGAGTCCAGAGAGTGCACTGGCAACTCAGGGGCTGCACCTCGGTGAGTCCAGAGAGTGCACTGGGAACACTGGGGATGCAGTGCAGTGAGTGCAGAGAGTGCACTGGCACCACTGGGGATGCAGTGCAGTGAGTCCAGGGAGTTCACTGGCACCACTGGGGATGCACTGCAGTGAGTCCAGAGACTGCACAGGCACCACTGGAGATGCACTGCAGTGAGTCCAGAGAGTGCACTGGAACCACTGGGATGCAGTGCAGTGAGTCCAGAGAGTGCACTGGCACCACTGGGGATGCACTGCAGTGACTCCAGAGAGTGCACTGGCACTACTGGGGATGCACTGCAGTGACTCCAGAGAGTGCACTGGCACCACTGGAGATGCACTGCAGTGAGTCCAGATAGTCCACTGGCACCACTGGGGATGCAGTGCAGTGAGTCCAGAGAGTGCACTGGCACCTTGGGGATGCAGTGCAGTGTGTCCAGAGAGTGCACCGGGAACGCTGGAGATGTAGTGCAGTGAGTGCAGAGAGTGCACTGTCACCGCTGGGGATGCAGTGCAGTGAGTCCAGAGAGTGCACTGGCACCACTGGGGATGCACTGCAGTGAGTCCAGAGAGTGCACTGGCACCACTGGGGATGCACTGCAGTGACTACAGAGAGTGCACTGGCACCACTGGGGATGCACTGCAGTGAGTCCAGAGAGTGCACTGGCACCACTGGGGATGCACTGTAGTGAGTCCAGAGAGTGCACTGGCACCACTGGGGATGCAGTGCAGTGAGTCCAGAGAGTGCACTGGCACCACTGGGGATGCAGTGCAGTGAGCCCAGAGAGTGCACTGGCACCACTGGGGATGCACTGCAGTGAGTCCAGAGAGTGCACTGGCACCACTGTTGATGCAGTGCAGTGAGTCCAGAGAGTGCAGTGGCACCACTGGGGATGCACTGCAGTGAGTCCAGAGACTGCACTGGCACCACTGGGGATGCAGTGCAGTGAGTCCAGAGAGTGCACTGGCACCACTGGGGATGCACTGCAGTGAGTCCAGAGAGAGTGCACTGGCACCACTGGGGATGCAGTGCAGTGAGTCCAGAGAGTGCACTGGCACCAATGGGGATGCACTGCAGTGAGTGCAGAGAGTGCACTGGCAACACTGGGGATCCAGAGAGTGCACTGGCACCACTGGGGATGCAGTGCAGTGAGTCCAGAGACTGCACTGGCACCAACTGGAGCTGCACTGCAGTGAGTCCTGAGATTGCACTGGCACTACTGGGGATGCAGTGCAATGAGTCCAGAGAGTGCACTGGCACCACTGGGAATGCAGTGCAGTGACTCAGAGAGTGCACAGGCACCACTGGGGATGCACTGCAGTGAGTCCAGAGAGTGCACTGGCACCACTGGGGATGCAGTGCAGTGAGTCCAGAGAATGCACTGGCACCACTGGGGATGCAGTGCAGTGAGTCCAGAGAGTGCACTGGACACCACTGGGGATGCACTGCAGTGAGTCCAGAGAGTGCACTGGCACCACTGGCGATGCAGTGCAGTGAGTCTAGAGAGTGCACTGGCACCACTGGGGTTGCACTGCAGTGAGTCCAGAGAATGCACTGGCACTAATGGGGATGCAGTGCAGTGACTCGAAAAAGTGCACTGGCACCACTGCGGATGCACTGCAGTGAGTCTAGAGAGTGCACTGGCACCACTGGGGATGCAGTGCAGTGAGTCCAGAGAGTGCACTGGCACCACTGGGGATGCAGTGCAGTGAGTCCAGAGAGTGCACTGGCAACACTGGGGATGCAGTGCAGTGAGTCCAGAGAGTGCACTGGCACCACTGGGGATGCACTGCAGTGAGTCCAGAGAGTGCACTGGCACCACTGGGGATGCAGTGCAGTGAGTCCAGAGAGTGCACTGGCACCACTGGGGATGCAGTGCAGTGAGTCCAGAGAATGCACTGGCACCACTGGGGATGCACTGCATTGAGTCCAGAGAGTGCACTGGCACCACTGGGGATGCAGTTCATTTGAGTCCAGAGAGTGCACTGGCACCTTGGGGATACAGTGCAGTGAGTCCAGAGAGTGCACTGGCACCAGTGGGGATGCAGTGCAGTGACTCCAGAGAGTGCACTGGCACCGCCAGGGATGCACTGCAGTGAGTCCAGAGAGTGCACTGGCACCACTGGGGATGCACTGCAGTGAGTCCAGAGAGTTCACTGGCACCAATGGGGATGCACTGCAGTGACTCCAGAGAGTGCACTGGCACCACTGGGGATGCAGTGCTGAAAGTCCAGAGAGTGCACTGGCAGCACTGGGGATGCAGTGCAGTGAGTCCAGAGAGTGCACTAGCACCACTGGGGATGCAGTGCAGTGAGTCCAGAGAGTGCACTGGCACCACTGGGGATGCACTGCAGTGAGTCCAGAGAGTGCACTGGCACCACTGGGAATGCAGTGCAGTGACTCAGAGAGTGCACTGGCACCTTGGGGATGCAGTGCAGTGAGTCCAGATAGTGCACTGGCACCACTGGGGATGCAGTGCAGTGAGTGCAGAGAGTGCACTGGCACCACTGGGGATGCAGTGCAGTGACTCCAGAGAGTGCACTGACACCACTGGGGATGCAGTGCAGTGAGTCCAGAGAGTGTGCACTGGCACAACAGTGGATGCACTGCAGTGAGTCCAGAGAGTGCACTGGCACCACTGGGGATGCAGTGCAGTGAGTCTAGAGAGTGCACTGGCACCACTGTGGTTGCACTGCAGTGAGTCCAGAGAAAGCACTGGCACTAATGGGGATGCAGTGCAGTGACTCGATAAACTGCACTGGCACCACTGGGGATGCACTGCAGTGAGTCCAGAAGGTGCACTGGCACAACTGGGGTTTTAGTGGCACCAATGGTGATGCAGTGCAGTGAGAGTGCACTGGCACCACTGGGGATGCAGTGCAGTGACTCCAGAGAGTGCACTGGCACCACTGGGGATGCACTGCAGTGAGTCCAGAGAGTGCACTGGCACCACTGGGGATGCACTGCAGTGAGTCCAGACAGTGCACTGGCACCACTGGGGATGCAGTGCAGTGAGTCCATAGAGGGCACTGGCAGAACTGGGGATGCAGTGCAGTGAGTGCAGAGAGTACACTGGCACTGCATCCCCAGTGGTGCCAGTGCACTCTCTGGACTCACTGCACTGCATCCCCAGTGGTGCCAGTGCACTCTCTGGACTCATTGCAGTGCATCCCCAGTGGTGCCAGTGCACTCTCTGGACTCACTGCACTGCATCCCCAGTGGTGCCAGTGCACTCTCTGGACTCACTGCACTGCATCCCCAGTGGTGCCAGTGCACTCTCTGGACTCACTGCACTAAATCCCCAGTGGTGCCAGTGCACTCTCTGGACTCACTGCAGTGCATCCCCAGTGGTGCCAGTGCACTCTCTGGACTCACTGCACTGCATCCCCAGGGGTGCCAGTACACTCTCTGGACTCACTGCACTGCATCCCCAGTGGTGCCAGTGCCCTCTCTGGACTCACTGCACTGCATCCCCAGTGGTGCCAGTGCACTCTCTGGACTCACTGCAGTGCATTCCCCGTGGTGCCAGTGCACTCTCTGCACTCACTGCACTGCATCCCCATTGGTGCCAGTGCACTCTCTGGAGTCACTGCAGTGCATCCCCAGTGGTGCCAGTGCACTCTCTGGACTCACTGCACTGCATCCCCAGTGGTGCCAGTGCACTCTCTAGACTCACTGCAGTGCATCCCAAGTGGTGCCAGTGCACTCTCTGGACTCACTGCACTGCATCCCCAGTGGTGCCATTGCACTCTCTGGACTCACTGCACTGCATCCCCAGTGGTGCCAGTGTACTCTCTGCACTCACTGCAGTGCATCCCCAGTGGTGCCAATGCACTCTCTGTACTCACTGTACTGCATCCCCAGTGGTGCCAGTGCACTCTCTGGAGTCACTGCAGTGCATCCCCATTGGTGCCAGTGCACTCTCTGGACTCACTGCAGTGCATCCCCAGTGGTGCCAGTGCACTCTCTGGACTCACTGTACTGCATGCCCAGTGGTGCCAGTGCCCTCTCTGGACTCACTGCACTGCATCCCCAGTGGTGCCAGTGCACTCTCTGGACTCACTGCAGTGCATCCCTAGTGGTGCCAGTGCACTCTCTGGACTCACAGCACTGCATGCCAGTGGTGCCAGTGCACTCTGTGGACTCACTGCACTGCATCCCCAGTGGTGCCAGTGCACTCTCTGGACTCACTGCACTGCATCCCTAGTGGTGCCAGTGCACTCTCTAGAGTCACTGCAGTGCATCCCCAGTGGTGCCAGTGCACTCTCTGGACTCACTGCACTGCATCCCCAGTGGTGCCAGTGCACTCTCTGGAGTCACTGCAGTGCATCCCCAGTGGTGCCAGTGCACTCTCTAGACTCACTGCAGTGCATCCCCAGTGGTGCCAGTGCACTCTCTGGACTCACTGCACTGCATACCAGTGGTGCCAGTGCACTCTCTGGAGTCACTGCAGTGCATCCTCAGTGGTGCCAGTGCACTCTCTGGACTCACTGCACTGCATCCCCAGTGGTGCCAGTGCACTCTCTGGACTCACTGCAGTGCATCCCCAGTGGTGCCAGTGCACTCTCTGGACTCACTGCACTGAATGAACTATGGTGCCAGTGCACTATCTGGAGTCACTGCAGTGCCTCCCCAGTGGTGCCAGTGCACTCTCTGCACTCACTGCACTGCATCCCGAGTGGTGCCAGTGCACTCTCTGCACTCACTGCAGTGCGCCACCAGTGGTGCCAGTGCACTCTGTGGACTCAATGTACTGCATACCCAGTGGTGTCAGTGCACTCTCTGGACTCACTGCACTGCATCCCCAGTGGTGCCAGTGCACTCTCTGGACTCACTGCAGTGCATCCCCAGTGGTGCCAGTGCACTCTCTGGAGTCACTGCAGTGCATCCCCAGTGGTGCCAGTGCACTCTCTAGAGTCACTGCACTGCATCCCCAGTGGTGCCAGTGCACTCTCTGGAGTCACTGCAGTGCATCCCCAGTTTAGCCAGTGCACTCTCTAGAGTCACTGCAGTGCATACCCAGTGGTGCCAGTGCACTCTCTGGAGTCACTGCAGTGCATCCCCAGTGGTGCCAGTGCACTCTCTGGACTCACTGCAGTGCATCCCCAGTGGTGCCAGTGCACTCTCTGGACTCACTGCACTGCATCCCCAGTGGTGCCAGTGCCCTCTCTGGACTCACTGCACTGCATCCCCAGTGGTGCCAGTGCACTCTCTGGACTCACTGCAATGCATCCCTAGTGGTGCCAGTGCACTCTCTGGACTCACTGCACTGCATCCCTAGTGGTGCCAGTGCACTCTCTAGAGTCACTGCAGTGCATCCCCAGTGGTGCCAGTGCACTCTCTGGACTCACTGCACTGCATCACCAGTGGTGCCAGTGCACTCTCTGGAGTCACTGCAGTGCATCCCCAATGGTGCCAGTGCACTCTCTGGACTCACTGCACTGCATCCCAACTGGTGCCAGTGTTCACTCTCTGGACTCACTGCAGTGCATCCCCAGTGGTGCCAGTGCACTCTGTGGACTCACTGTACTGCATCCCCAGTGGTGCCAGTGCACTCTCTAGAGTCACTGCACTGCATCCCCAGTGGTGCCAGTGCACTCTCTGGACTCACTGCAGTGCATCCCCAGTGGTGCCAGAGCACTCTCTGGACTCACTGCAGTGCATCCCCAGTGGTGCCAGTGCACTCTCTGGACTCACTGCAGTGCATCCCCAGTGGTGCCAGTGCACTCTCTGTACTCACTGCACTGCATCCCCAGTGGTGCCAGTGCACTCTCTGGACTCACTGCACTAAATCCCCAGTGGTGCCAGTGCACTCTCTGGACTCACTGCAGTGCATCTCCCAGTGGTGCCAGTGCACTCTCTGGACTCACTGCAGTGCATCCCTAGTGGTGCCACTGCACTCTCTGGACTCACTGCACTGCATCCCCATTGGTGCCAGTGCACTCTCTGGACTCACTGCACTGCATCACCATTGGTGCTAGGGCACTCTCCGGACTCACTGCAGTGCATCCCCAGTGGTGCCAGTGCACTCTGTGGACTCACTGCACTGCATCCCCAGTGGTGCCAGTGCCCTCCCTGCACTCACTGCACTGCATTCCCACTGGTGCCAGTGCACTCTCTGGACTCACTGCAGTGCATTCCCCGTGGTGCCAGTGCACTCTCTGCACTCACTGCACGTCATCCCCAGTGGTGCCAGTGCACTCTCTGGAGTTACTGCACTGCATCCCCAGTGGTGCCAGTGCACTCTCTGGACTCACTGCACTGCATCCCCAGTGGTGCCAGTGCACTCTCTAGAGTCACTGCAGTGCATCCCAAGTGGGGCCAGTGCACTCTATGGACTCACTGCACTGCATCCCCAGTGCTGCCAGTGCACTCTCTGGAGTCACTGCAGTGCATCCCCAGTGGTGCCAGTGCACTCTGTGGACTCACTGTACTGCATGCCCAGTGGTGCCAGTGCCCTCTCTGGACTCACTGCACTGCATCCCCAGTGGTGCCAGTGCACTCTCTGGACTCACTGCACTGCATTGCCAGTGGTGCTAGTGCACTCTCTGGACTCACTGCACTGAATCCCCAGTGGTGCCAGTGCACTCTCTGGACTCACTGCACTGCATCCCTAGTGGTGCCAGTGCACTCTCTAGAGTCACTGCACTGCATCCCCAGTGGTGCCAGTGCACTCTCTGGACTCACTGCACTGCATCACCAGTGGTGCCAGTGCACTCTCTGGAGTCACTGCAGTGCATCCCCAGTGGTGCCAGTGCACTCTGTGGACTCACTGTACTGCATCCCCAGTGGTGCCAGTGCACTCTCTAGAGTCACTGCACTGCATCCCCTGTGGTGCCAGTGCACTCTCTGGACTCACTGCAGTGCATCCCCAGTGGTGCCAGAGCACTCTCTGAACTCACTGCAGTGCATCCCCAGTGGTGCCAGTGCACTCTCTGGACTCACTGCACTGCATCCCCATGGTGCCATTGCACTCTCTGGACTCACTGCAGTGCATCCCCAGTGGTGCCAGTGCACTCTCTGGACTCACTGCACTGCATCCCCAGTGGTGCCAGTGCACTCTCTGGACTCACTGCAGTGCATCCCATGTGTTGCCAGTGCACTCTCTGGACTCACTGCATTGCATCCCCAGTGGTGCCACTGCACTCTCTGGACTCACTGCCCTGCATCCCCAGTGGTGCCAGTGCACTCTCTAGATTCACTGCAGTGCATCCCCATTGGTGCCAGTGCACTCTCTGGACTCACTGCAGTGCATCCCCAGTGGTTCCAGTGCACTCTGTGGACTCACTGTACTGCATCCCCAGTGGTGCCAGTGCACTCTCTGGACTCACTGCACTGCATCCCCAGAGGTGCCAGTGCACTTTCTGGACTCACAGCACTGCATCCCCATTGGTGTCAGTGCACTCTCTGGACTCACTGCACTGCATCCACAGTGGTGCCAGTGCACTCTCTGGACTCACTGCACTGCATCACCAGTGGTGCCAGTGCACTCTCTGGACTCACTGCACTGCATCCCCAGTGGTGCCAGTGCACTCTCTGGAGTCACTGCAGTGCATCCCCATTGGTGCCAGTGCACTCTGTGGACTCACTGCAGTGCATCCCCAGTGGGGCCAGTACACTCTCTGGACTCACCGCACTACATCCCCAGTGGTGCCAGTGCCCTCTCTGCACTCACTGCACTGCATCCCCACTGGTGCCAGTGCACTCTCTGGACTCACTGCAGTGCATTCCCCGTGGTGCCAGTGCACTCTCTGCACTGACTGCACGTCATCCCCAGTGGTGCCAGTGCACTCTCTGGAGTTACTGCAGTGCATCCCCAGTGGTGCCAGTGCACTCTCCGCACTCACTCCATTGCATCCCCAGTGGTGCCGGTGCACTCTCTAGAGTCACTGCAGTGCATCCCAAGTGGTGCCAGTGCACTCTATGGACTCACTGCACTGCATCCCCAGTGCTGCCATTGCACTCTCTGGACTCACTGCACTGCATCCCCAGTGGTACCAGTGTACTCTCTGCACTCACTGCAGTGCATCCCCAGTGGTGCCAATGCACTCTGTGTACTCACTGTACTGCATCCGCAGTGGTGCCAGTGCACTCTCTGGACTCACTGCACTGCATCCCCAGTGGTGCCAGTGCACTCTCTGGACTCACTGCAGTGCATCCCCAGTGGTGCCAGTGCACTCTCTAGAGTCACTGCAGTGCATACCCAGTGGTGCCAGTGTACTCTCTGGAGTCACTGCAGTGCATCCCCATTGGTGCCAGTGCACTCTCTGGAGTCACTGCAGTGCATCCCCAGTGGTGCCAGTGCACTCTCTGGACTCACTGTACTGCATGCCCAGTGGTGCCAGTGCCCTCTCTGGACTCACTGCACTGCATCCCTAGTGGTGCCAGTGCACTCTCTGGACTAAGAGCACTGCATTGCCAGTGGTGCTAGTGCACTCTGTGGACTCACTGCACTGCCTCCCCAGTGGTGCCAGTGCACTCTCTGGACTCACTGTACTGCATCCCTAGTGGTGCCAGTGCACTCTCTAGAGTCACTGCAGTGCATCCCCAGTGGTGCCAGTGCACTCTCTGGACTCACTGCACTGCATCACCAGTGGTGCCAGTGCACTCTCTGGACTCACTGCAGTGCATCCCCAGTGGTGCCAGTGCACTCTCTAGAGTCACTGCAGTGCATCCCCAGTGGTGCCAGTGCACTCTCTGGACTCACTGCACTGCATTACCAGTGGTGCCAGTGCACTCTCTGGAGTCACTGCAGTGCATCCCCACTGTTCCCATTACACTCTCTGGACTCACTGCAGTGCATCCCCAGTGGTGCCAGTGCACTCTCTGGACTCACTGCGCTGCATCCTAATTGCTGCCATTGCCCTCTCTGGAGTCACTGCAGTGCATCCCCATTGGTGCCAGTGTACTCTCTGCACTCACTGCAGTGCATCCCCTGTGGTGCCATTGCACTCTGTGGGCTGACTGCACTGCATACCCAGTGGTGCCAGTGCACTCTCTGGACTCACTGCAGTGCATCCCCAGTGGTGCCAGTGCACTCTCTGGACTCACTGCACCGCATCCCCAGTGGTGCCAGTGCACTCTCTGGACTCACTGCACTGCATCCCCAGTGCTGCCAGTGCCCTCTCTGGAGTCACTGCAGTGTATCCCCAGTGGTGACAGTGCACTCCCTGCACTCACTGCACTGCATCCCCAGTGGTGCCAGTGCACTCTCTGGACTCACTGCACTGCATCCCCAGTGCTGCCAGTGCCCTCTCTGGAGTCACTGCAGTGTATCCCCAGTGGTGACAGTGCACTCCCTGCACTCACTGCACTGCATCCCCAGTGGTGCCAGTGTACTCTCTGCACTCACTGCAGTTAATCCCCAGTGGTGCCAGTGCACTCTGTGGACTCACTGCAGTGCATCCCCAGTGGTGCCAGTGCACTCTCTGGACTCACTGCACTGCATCCCCAGTGGTGCCAGTGCACTCTCTGGACTCACTGCACTGCATCCCCAGCGGTGCCAGTGCACTCTCTGGACTCACTGCGCTGCATCCTAATTGCTGCCATTGCCCTCTCTGGAGTCACTGTAGTGCATCCCCATTGGTGCCAGTGTACTCTCTGCACTCACTGCAGTGCATCCCCTGTGGTGCCATTGCACTCTGTGGGCTGACTGCACTGCATACCCAGTGGTGCCAGTGCACTCTCTGGACTCACTGCAGTGCATCCCCAGTGGTGCCAGTGCACTCTCTGCACTGACTCCAGTGCAGCCCCAGTGGTGCCAGTGCACTCTCTGGACTCACTGCACTGCTCCAGCCGCGGCAGCCGCTCCAGCCGCACCAGCCGCGGCATCCGCTCCAGCCTCGGCATCCGCTCCAGCCGCGGTAGCCGCTCCAGCCGCGACAGCCGCTCCAGCCGCTCCAACCGCGGCAACCGCTCCAGCCGCCGTAGCCGCTCCAGCCGCTCCAGCCGCGGCAGCCGCTCTTGCCGCGGCAGCCGCTCCAGCCGCTACCGAGTGGAGCGGCTGCCACGGCTGGAGCGGCTGCCGCGGTTGGAGCGGCTGCCGCGGCTGGAGCGGCTGGGGCGGCTGGAGCGGTGCCGCGGCAGGAGCGTCTGGCGCGGTTGGAGCGGCTGCTGCGGATGCCGCTGCTGGAGCTGCTGGAGAGGCTGCCGCGGTTGGAGGGGCTACCGCGGCTGGAGCGGAAAACGCGGCTGGGGCGGCTGCCGCGGCTGGAGCGGATGCCGCGGCTAAGCGGCTGGAGCGGCTGCCGCAGCTGGAGCAGTGCAGTGAGTCCAGAGAGTGCTAAGGCACCAGTGGGGATGGAGTGCAGTGAGTCCAGAGACTGCACTGGCACCACTGGGGATGCAGTGCAGTGAGTCCAGAGAGTGCACTGGCACCACTGGGGATTCACTGCAGTGAGTCCAGAGAGTCCACTGGCACGACTGGCTATGCACTGCAGTGAGTCCAGAGAGTTCACTGGCACCTCAGGACCTGCACTGCAGTGAGTCTAGAGAGTGCACTGGCACCACTGGGGATGCACTGCATTGAGTTAAGAGAGTGCACTGGCACCACTGGGGATGCACTGCAGTGAGTCCAGAGAGTGCACTGGCACCACTGGGGATGCACTGCAGTGACTCTAGAGAGTGCACTGGCACCACTGGGGATGCACTGCAGTGACTCCAGAGAGTGCACTGGCACCACTGGTGATGCAGTGCAGTGAGTCCAGAGAGTGCACTGGCACCACTGGGGATGCAGTGCAGTGAGTCCAGAGAGTGCACTGGCACCACTGCGGATGCACCCCGATGATTCCAGAGAGTGCACTGGCACCACTGGGGATGCAGTGCAGTAACTCCAGAGAGTGCACTGGCGCCACTGGGGATGCAGTGCAGTGAGTCCAGAGAGTGCACTGGCACCACTGGGGATGCAGTTCAGTGAGTCCAGAGAGTGCACTGGCACCACTGGGGATGCACAGCAAGGAGTCCAGAGAGTGCACTGGCACCACTGGGGATGCAGTGCAGTGAGTCCACAGGATGCACTGGCTCCACTGGGGATGCAGTGCAGTGAGTCCAGAGAGTGCACTTGCACCACTGGGGATGCACTGCAGTGAGTGCAGAGACTGCACTTGAACAACTGGGGATGCAGTGCAGTGAGTCCAGAGACTGCACTGGCACCACTGGGGATGCAATGCAGTGAGTCCAGAGACTACACAGGCAACTCTGGGGATGCAGTGCAGTAGTCCAGAGAGTACACTGGCACCACTGGGGATGCAGTGCAGTGAGTGCACTGGCACCACTGGGGATGCACTGCAGTGACTCAGAGAGTGCACTGGCACCACTGGGGATGCAGTGCAGTGAGTCCAGAGAGTGCACTGGCACCACTGGGGATGCAGTGCAGTGAGTCCAGAGAGTGCACTGGCACCACTGGGGATGCAGTGCAGTGAGTCCAGAGTGCACTGGCATCACTGGGGATGCAGTGCAGTGAGTCCAGAGAGTGCACTGGCACCACTGGGGATGCAGTGCAGTGAGTCCATAGAGTGCACTGGCACACTGGGGATGCAATGCAGTGAGTCCAGAGAGTGCACTGGCACCACTGGGGATGCAGTGCAGTGAGTCCAGAGAGTGCACTGGCACCACTGGGGATGCAGTGCAGTGAGTCCAGAGAGTGCACTGGCACCACTGGGGATGCACTGCAGTGAGTCCAGAGAGTGCACTGGCACCACTGGGGATGCAGTGCAGTGAGTCCAGAGAGTGCACTGGCACCACTGGGGATGCACTGCAGTGAGTCCAGAGAGTGCACTGGCACCACTGGGGATGCAATGCAGTGAGTCCAGAGAGTGCACTGGCACCACTGGGGATGCAGTGCAGTGAGTCCAGAGAGTCCACTGGCACCACTGGGGATGCAGTGCAGTGAGTCCAGAGAGTGCACTGGCACCACTGGGGATGCAGTGCAGTGAGTCCAGAGAGTGCACTGGCACCACTGGGGATGCACTGCAGTGAGTCCAGAGAGTGCACTGGCACCACTGGGGATGCAGTGCAGTGAGTCCAGAGAGTGCACTGGCACCACTGGGGATGCAGTGCAGTGAGTCCAGAGAGTGCACTGGCACCACTGGGGATGCAGTGCAGTGAGTCTAGAGAGTGCACAGGCACCACTGGGGATGCACTGCAGTGAATCCAGAGAGTGCACTGGCACCACTGGGGATGCAGTGCAGTGAGTCCAGAGAGTGCACTGGCACCACTGGGGATGCATTGCAGTGAGTCCAGAGAGTGCACTGGCACCACTGGGGATGCATTGCAGTGAGTCCAGAGAGTGCACTGGCACCACTGGGGATGCACTGCAGTGAGTCCAGAGAGTGCACTGGCACCACTGGGATGCACTGCAGTGAGTGCAGAGAGTGCACATGCACACTGGGGATGCACTGCAGTGAGTCCAGAGAGTGCACTGGCACCACTGGGGATGCACTGCAGTGAGTCCAGAGAGTGCACTGGCACCACTGGGGATGCAGTGCAGTCCAGAGTCCAGAGAGTGCACTGGCACCACTGGGGATGCAGTGCAGTGATTCCAGAGAGTGCACTGGCACCACTGGGGATGCACTGCAGTGAGTCCAGAGAGTGCACTGGCACCAACTGGGGATTCAGTGCAGTGAGTCCAGAGAGTGCACTGGCACCACTGGGAATGCACTGCAGTGAGTCCAGAGAGTGCACAGGCACCACTGGGGATGCAGTGCAGTGAGTCCAGAGAGTGCACTGGCACCACTGGGGATGCAGTGCAGTGAGTCCAGAGAGTGCACTGGCACCACTGGGGATGCAGTGCAGTGAGTCCAGAGAGTGCACTGGCACCACTGGGGATGCAGTGCAGTGAGTCCAGAGAGTGCACTGGCACCACTGGGGATGCAGTGCAGTGAGTCCAGAGAGTGCACTGGCACCACTGGGGATGCAGTGCAGTGAGTCCAGAGAGTGCACTGGCATCACTGGGGATGCAGTGCAGTGAGTCCAGAGAGTGCACTGGCACCACTGGGGATGCAGTGCAGTGAGTCCAGAGAGTGCACTGGCACCACTGGGGATGCAGTGCAGTGAGTCCAGAGAGTGCACTGGCACCACTGGGGATGCAGTGCAGTGAGTCCAGAGAGTGCACTGGCACCACTGGGGATGCAGTGCAGTGAGTCCAGAGAGTGCACTGGCACCACTGGGGATGCAGTGCAGTGAGTCCAGAGAGTGCACTGGCACCACTGGGGATGCACTGCAGTGAGTCCAGAGAGTGCACTGGCACCACTGGGGATGCAGTGCAGTGAGTCCAGAGAGTGCACTGTCACCACTGGGGATGCAGTGCAGTGAGTCCAGAGAGTGCACTGGCACCACTGGGGATGCAGTGCAGTGACTCCAGAGAGTGCACTGGCACCACTGGGGATGCAGTGCAGTGAGTCCAGAGAGTGCACTGGCATCACTGGGGATGCAGTGCAGTGAGTCCAGAGAGTGCACTGGCACCACTGGGGATGCACTGCAGTGATTCCATAGAGTGCACTGGCACACTGGGGATGCAATGCAGTGAGTCCAGAGAGTGCACTGGCACCACTGGGGATGCAGTGCAGTGAGTCCAGAGAGTGCACTGGCACCACTGGGGATGCAGTGCAGTGAGTCCAGAGAGTGCACTGGCACCACTGGGGATGCAGTGCAGTGAGTCCAGAGAGTGCACTGGCACCACTGGGGATGCACTGCAGTGAGTCCAGAGAGTGCACTGGCACCACTGGGGATGCAGTGCAGTGAGTCCAGAGAGTGCACTGGCACCACTGGGGATGCACTGCAGTGAGTCCAGAGAGTGCACTGGCACACTGGGGATGCACTGCAGTGAGTCCAGAGAGTGCACTGGCACCACTGGGGATGCAGTGCAGTGAGTCCAGAGAGTGCACTGGCACCACTGGGGATGCAGTGCAGTGAGTCCAGAGAGTGCACTGGCACCACTGGGGATGCAGTGCAGTCCAGAGAGTGCACTGGCACCACTGGGGATGCACTGCAGTGAGTCCAGAGAGTGCACTGGCACCACTGGGGATGCAGTGCAGTGAGTCCAGAGAGTGCACTGGCACCACTGGGGATGCAGTGCAGTGAGTCCAGAGAGTGCACTGGCACCACTGGGGATGCAGTGCAGTGAGTCCAGAGAGTGCACTGGCACCACTGGGGATGCAGTGCAGTGAGTCCAGAGAGTGCACTGGCACCACTGGGGATGCAGTGCAGTGAGTCCAGAGAGTGCACTGGCACCACTGGGGATGCACTGCAGTGAGTCCAGAGAGTGCACTGGCACCACTGGGGATGCAGTGCAGTGAGTCCAGAGAGTGCACTGGCACCACTGGGGATGCAGTGCAGTGAGTCCAGAGAGTGCACTGGCACCACTGGGGATGCAGTGCAGTGAGTCCAGAGAGTGCACTGGCACCACTGGGGATGCAGTGCAGTGAGTCCAGAGAGTGCACTGGCACCACTGGGGATGCAGTGCAGTGAGTCCAGAGAGTGCACTGGCACCACTGGGGATGCACTGCAGTGAGTCCAGAGAGTGCACTGGCACCACTGGGGATGCAGTGCAG
The DNA here is from genome assembly GCF_040182565.1 of Anser cygnoides. NCBI lineage: Eukaryota > Metazoa > Chordata > Aves > Anseriformes > Anatidae > Anser > Anser cygnoides. Next base: position 12,056,725 of record NC_089911.1, read on the forward strand.
TGAGTCCAGAGAGTGCACTGGCACCACTGGGGATGCACTGCAGTGAGTCCAGAGAGTGCACTGGCACCACTGGGGATGCACTGCAGTGAGTCCAGAGAGTGCACTGGCACCACTGGGGATGCAGTGCAGTGAGTCCAGAGAGTGCACTGGCACCACTGGGGATGCAGTGCAGTGAGTCCAGAGAGTGCACTGGCACCACTGGGGATGCAGTGCAGTGAGTCCAGAGAGTGCACTGGCACCACTGGGGATGCACTGCAGTGAGTCCAGAGAGTGCACTGGCACCACTGGGGATGCAGTGCAGTGAGTCCAGAGAGTGCACTGGCACCACTGGGGATGCAGTGCAGTGAGTCCAGAGAGTGCACTGGCACCACTGGGGATGCACTGCAGTGAGTCCAGAGAGTGCACTGGCACCACTGGGGATGCAGTGCAGTGAGTCCAGAGAGTGCACTGGCACCACTGGGGATGCAGTGCAGTGAGTCCAGAGAGTGCACTGGCACCACTGGGGATGCAGTGCAGTGAGTCCAGAGAGTGCACTGGCACCACTGGGGATGCACTGCAGTGAGTCCAGAGAGTGCACTGGCACCACTGGGGATGCAGTGCAGTGAGTCCAGAGAGTGCACTGGCACCACTGGGGATGCAGTGCAGTGAGTCCAGAGAGTGCACTGGCACCACTGGGGATGCAGTGCAGTGAGTCCAGAGAGTGCACTGGCACCACTGGGGATGCAGTGCAGTGAGTCCAGAGAGTGCACTGGCACCACTGGGGATGCAGTGCAGTGAGTCCAGAGAGTGCACTGGCACCACTGGGGATGCACTGCAGTGAGTCCAGAGAGTGCACTGGCACCACTGGGGATGCACTGCAGTGAGTCCAGAGAGTGCACTGGCACCACTGGGGATGCAGTGCAGTGAGTCCAGAGAGTGCACTGGCACCACTGGGGATGCACTGCAGTGAGTCCAGAGAGTGCACTGGCACCACTGGGGATGCAGTGCAGTGAGTCCAGAGAGTGCACTGGCACCACTGGGGATGCAGTGCAGTGAGTCCAGAGAGTGCACTGGCACCACTGGGGATGCAGTGCAGTGAGTCCAGAGAGTGCACTGGCACCACTGGGGATGCAGTGCAGTGAGTCCAGAGAGTGCACTGGCACCACTGGGGATGCAGTGCAGTGAGTCCAGAGAGTGCACTGGCACCACTGGGGATGCACTGCAGTGAGTCCAGAGAGTGCACTGGCACCACTGGGGATGCACTGCAGTGAGTCCAGAGAGTGCACTGGCACCACTGGGGATGCAGTGCAGTGAGTCCAGAGAGTGCACTGGCACCACTGGGGATGCAGTGCAGTGAGTCCAGAGAGTGCACTGGCACCACTGGGGATGCAGTGCAGTGAGTCCAGAGAGTGCACTGGCACCACTGGGGATGCACTGCAGTGAGTCCAGAGAGTGCACTGGCACCACTGGGGATGCAGTGCAGTGAGTCCAGAGAGTGCACTGGCACCACTGGGGATGCAGTGCAGTGAGTCCAGAGAGTGCACTGGCACCACTGGGGATGCACTGCAGTGAGTCCAGAGAGTGCACTGGCACCACTGGGGATGCAGTGCAGTGAGTCCAGAGAGTGCACTGGCACCACTGGGGATGCACTGCAGTGAGTCCAGAGAGTGCACTGGCACCACTGGGGATGCAGTGCAGTGAGTCCAGAGAGTGCACTGGCACCACTGGGGATGCAGTGCAGTGAGTCCAGAGAGTGCACTGGCACCACTGGGGATGCACTGCAGTGAGTCCAGAGAGTGCACTGGCACCACTGGGGATGCAGTGCAGTGAGTCCAGAGAGTGCACTGGCACCACTGGGGATGCAGTGCAGTGAGTCCAGAGAGTGCACTGGCACCACTGGGGATGCACTGCAGTGAGTCCAGAGAGTGCACTGGCACCACTGGGGATGCAGTGCAGTGAGTCCAGAGAGTGCACTGGCACCACTGGGGATGCAGTGCAGTGAGTCCAGAGAGTGCACTGGCACCACTGGGGATGCACTGCAGTGAGTCCAGAGAGTGCACTGGCACCACTGGGGATGCAGTGCAGTGAGTCCAGAGAGTGCACTGGCACCACTGGGGATGCACTGCAGTGAGTCCAGAGAGTGCACTGGCACCACTGGGGATGCACTGCAGTGAGTCCAGAGAGTGCACTGGCACCACTGGGGATGCAGTGCAGTGAGTCCAGAGAGTGCACTGGCACCACTGGGGATGCAGTGCAGTGAGTCCAGAGAGTGCACTGGCACCACTGGGGATGCACTGCAGTGAGTCCAGAGAGTGCACTGGCACCACTGGGGATGCACTGCAGTGAGTCCAGAGAGTGCACTGGCACCACTGGGGATGCAGTGCAGTGAGTCCAGAGAGTGCACTGGCACCACTGGGGATGCAGTGCAGTGAGTCCAGAGAGTGCACTGGCACCACTGGGGATGCACTGCAGTGAGTCCAGAGAGTGCACTGGCACCACTGGGGATGCAGTGCAGTGAGTCCAGAGAGTGCACTGGCACCACTGGGGATGCAGTGCAGTGAGTCCAGAGAGTGCACTGGCACCACTGGGGATGCAGTGCAGTGAGTCCAGAGAGTGCACTGGCACCACTGGGGATGCAGTGCAGTGAGTCCAGAGAGTGCACTGGCACCACTGGGGATGCAGTGCAGTGAGTCCAGAGAGTGCACTGGCACCACTGGGGATGCAGTGCAGTGAGTCCAGAGAGTGCACTGGCACCACTGGGGATGCACTGCAGTGAGTCCAGAGAGTGCACTGGCACCACTGGGGATGCAGTGCAGTGAGTCCAGAGAGTGCACTGGCACCACTGGGGATGCACTGCAGTGAGTCCAGAGAGTGCACTGGCACCACTGGGGATGCACTGCAGTGAGTCCAGAGAGTGCACTGGCACCACTGGGGATGCACTGCAGTGAGTCCAGAGAGTGCACTGGCACCACTGGGATGCAGTGCAGTGAGTCCAGAGAGTGCACTGGCACCACTGGGGATGCACTGCAGTGAGTCCAGAGAGTGCACTGGCACCACTGGGGATGCAGTGCAGTGAGTCCAGAGAGTGCACTGGCACCACTGGGGATGCAGTGCAGTGAGTCCAGAGAGTGCACTGGCACCACTGGGGATGCACTGCAGTGAGTCCAGAGAGTGCACTGGCACCACTGGGGATGCAGTGCAGTGAGTCCAGAGAGTGCACTGGCACCACTGGGGATGCACTGCAGTGAGTCCAGAGAGTGCACTGGCACCACTGGGGATGCAGTGCAGTGAGTCCAGAGACTGCACTGGCACCAACTGGAGATGCAATGCAGTGAGTCAGAGACTGCACTGGCACCACTGGGGATGCAGTGCAGAGAGTCCAGAGACTACCCTGGCACCACTGGGGATGCACTGCAGTGACTCTAGAGAGTGCACTGGCACCACTGGGGATGCAGTGCAGTGAGTCCAGAGAGTGCACTGGCACCACTGGGGATGCAGTGCAGTGAGTCCAGAGAGTGCACTGGCACCACTGGGGATGCAGTGCAGTGAGTCCAGAGAGTGCACAGGCACCACTGGGGATGCACCTCAGTGAGTCCAGAGAGTGCACTGGGAACACTGGGGATGCAGTGCAGTGAGTGAGTCCAGAGAGTGCACTGGCACCACTGGGGATGCAGTGCAGTGAGTCCAGAGAGTGCACTGGCACCACTGGGGATGCACTGCAGTGAGTCCAGAGAGTGCACTGGCACCACTGGGGATGCACTGCAGTGGGTCCAGAGAGTGCACTGGCACCACTGGAGATGCACTGCAGTGAGTGCAGAGAGTGCACTGGCACAACTGGGGATGCACTGCAGTGAGTCCAGAGACTGCAATGGCACCACTGGGGATGCAGTGCAGTGAGTCCAGAGACTGCACAGGCAACTCTGGGGATGCAGTGCAGTAGTCCAGAGAGTACACTGGCACCACTGGGGATGCAGTGCAGTGATTCCAGAGAGTGCACTGGCACCCCTGGTGATGCACTGCAGTGAGTCCAGAGAGTGCACTGGCAACTCACTGGGGATGCACTGCAGTGAGTCCAGAGAGTGCACTGGCACCACTGGGGATGCAGTGCAGTGAGTCCAGAGAGTGCACTGGCACCACTGGGGATGCAGTGCAGTGAGTCCAGAGAGTGCACTGGCACCACTGGGGATGCAGTGCAGTGAGTCCAGAGAGTGCACTGGCACCACTGGGGATGCACTGCAGTGAGTCCAGAGAGTGCACTGGCACCACTGGGGATGCAGTGCAGTGAGTCCAGAGAGTGCACTGGCACCACTGGGGATGCACTGCAGTGAGTCCAGAGAGTGCACTGGCACCACTGGGGATGCACTGCAGTGACTCCAGAGAGTGCACTGGCACCACTGGAGATGCACTGCAGTGAGTCCAGATAGTGCACTGGCACCACTGGGGATGCAGTGCAGTGAGTCCAGAGAGTGCACTGGCACCTTGGGGATGCAGTGCAGTGTGTCCAGAGAGTGCACTGGAACGCTGGAGATGTAGTGCAGTGAGTGCAGAGAGTGCACTGCACTGGGGATGCAGTGCAGTGAGTCCAGAGAGTGCACTGGCACCACTGGGGATGTGCAGTGAGTCCAGAGAGTGCACTGGCACCACTGGGGATGCACTGCAGTGACTCCAGAGAGTGCACTGTCACCACTGGGGATGCACTGCAGTGAGTCCAGAGAGTGCACTGGCACCACTGGGGATGCACTGTAGTGAGTCCAGAGAGTGCACTGGCACCACTGGGGATGCAGTGCAGTGAGTCCAGAGAGTGCACTGGCACCACTGGGGATGCAGTGCAGTGAGTCCAGAGAGTGCACTGGCACCACTGGGGATGCAGTGCAGTGAGTCCAGAGAGTGCACTGGCACCACTGGGGATGCACTGCAGTGAGTCCAGAGAGTGCACTGGCACCACTGGGGATGCACTGCAGTGAGTCCAGAGAGTGCACTGGCACCACTGGGGATGCAGTGCAGTGAGTCCAGTGCGTCCAGAGTGCACTGGCACCACTGGGGATGCACTGCAGTGAGTCCAGAGAGTGCACTGGCACCACTGGGGATGCAGTGCAGTGAGTCCAGAGAGTGCACTGGCACCACTGGGGATGCAGTGCAGTGAGTCCAGAGAGTGCACTGGCACCACTGGGGATGCAGTGCAGTGAGTCCAGAGAGTGCACTGGCACCACTGGGGATGCACTGCAGTGAGTCCAGAGAGTGCACTGGCACCACTGGGGATGCACTGCAGTGAGTCCAGAGAGTGCACTGGCACACTGGGGATGCAGTGCAGTGAGTCCAGAGAGTGCACTGGCACCACTGGGAATGCAGTGCAGTGACTCAGAGAGTGCACAGGCACCACTGGGGATGCACTGCAGTGAGTCCAGAGAGTGCACTGGCACCACTGGGGATGCAGTGCAGTGAGTCCAGAGAATGCACTGGCACCACTGGGGATGCAGTGCGGTGAGTCCAGAGAGTGCAGTGGCACAGTGAGTGCAGAGAGTGCACTGAGTCCAGGGGATGCACTGCAGTGAGTCCAGAGAGTGCACTGGCACCACTGGCGATGCAGTGCAGTGAGTCCAGAGAGTGCACTGGCACCACTGGGGATGCACTGCAGTGAGTCCAGAGAATGCACTGGCAGTACTGGGGATGCAGTGCAGTGACTCGAAAAAGTGCACTGGCACCACTGCGGATGCACTGCAGTGAGTCCAGAGAGTGCCCTGGCACCAATGGTGATGCAGTGCAGTGAGTCCAGAGAGTGCACTGGCACCACTGGGGATGCAGTGCAGTGAGTCCAGAGAGTGCACTGGCACCACTGGGGATGCAGTGCAGTGAGTCCAGAGAGTGCACTGGCACCACTGGGGATGCAGTGCAGTGAGTCCAGAGAGTGCACTGGCACCACTGGGGATGCACTGCAGTGATTCCAAAGAGTGCACTGGCACCACTGGGGATGCAGTGCAGTGACTCCAGAGAATGCACTGGCACCACTGGGGATGCACTGCAGTGAGTCCAGAGAGTGCACTGGCACCACTGGGGATGCAGTTCATTTGAGTCCAGAGAGTGCACTGGCACCTTGGGGATACAGTGCAGTGAGTCCAGAGAGTGCACTGGCACCAGTGGGGATGCAGTGCAGTGACTCCAGAGAGTGCACTGGCACCGCCAGGGATGCACTGCAGTGAGTCCAGAGAGTGCACTGGCACCACTGGGGATGCACTGCAGTGAGTCCAGAGAGTTCACTGGCACCAATGGGGATGCACTGCAGTGACTCCAGAGAGTGCACTGGCACCACTGGGGATGCAGTGCTGAAAGTCCAGAGAGTGCACTGGCAGCACTGGGGATGCAGTGCAGTGAGTCCAGAGAGTGCACTAGCACCACTGGGGATGCAGTGCAGTGAGTCCAGAGAGTGCACTGGCACCACTGGGGATGCACTGCAGTGAGTCCAGAGAGTGCACTGGCACCACTGGGAATGCAGTGCAGTGACTCAGAGAGTGCACTGGCACCTTGGGGATGCAGTGCAGTGAGTCCAGATAGTGCACTGGCACCACTGGGGATGCAGTGCAGTGAGTGCAGAGAGTGCACTGGCACCACTGGGGATGCAGTGCAGTGACTCCAGAGAGTGCACTGACACCACTGGGGATGCAGTGCAGTGAGTCCAGAGAGTGTGCACTGGCACAACAGTGGATGCACTGCAGTGAGTCCAGAGAGTGCACTGGCACCACTGGGGATGCAGTGCAGTGAGTCTAGAGAGTGCACTGGCACCACTGTGGTTGCACTGCAGTGAGTCCAGAGAAAGCACTGGCACTAATGGGGATGCAGTGCAGTGACTCGATAAACTGCACTGGCATCACTGCGGATGCACTGCAGTGAGTCCGGAGAGTGTCCTGGCACCAATGGTGATGCAGTGCAGTGAGTCCAGAGACTGCACAGGCACCACTGGGGATGCAGTGCAGTGACTCCAAAGAGTGCACTGGCACCACTGGGGATGCAATGCAGTGAGTCCAGAGAGTGCACTGGCACCACTGGGGATGCACTGCAGTGAGTCCAGACAGTGCACTGGCACCACTGGGGATGCAGTGCAGTGAGTCCATAGAGGGCACTGGCAGAACTGGGGATGCAGTGCAGTGAGTGCAGAGAGTACACTGGCACTGCATCCCCAGTGGTGCCAGTGCACTCTCTGGACTCACTGCACTGCATACCCAGTGGTGCCAGTGCACTCTCTGGACTCACTGCAGTTCGTCCCCAGTGGTGGCAGTGCACTCACTGGACTCACTGCACTGCATCCCCAGTGGAGCCAGTGCGCTCTCTGGACTCACTGCAGTGCATCTGGACCAGTGCAGTGCATAGTGGTGCCAGTGCACTCTCTGGACTCACTGCAGTGCATCCCCAGTGGTGCCAGTGCACTCTCTGGAGTCACTGCACTGCATCCCCAGTGGTGCCAGTGCACTCTCTGGACGCAGTGCACTAAAACCCCAGTTGTGCCAGTGCACCTTCTGGACTCACTGCAGTGCATCCCCAGTGGTGCCAGTGCACTCTCTGGAATCACTGCAGTGCATCCCCTGTGGTGCCAGTGCACTCTCTGCACTCACTGCACTGCATCCCCAGTGGTGCCTGTGCAGTCTCTGGACTCACTGCACTGCATCCCCAGTGGTGCCAGTGCACTCTCTGGACTCACTGCACTGCATCCCCAGTGGTGCCAGTGCACTCTCTGGACTCACTGCACTGCATCCCCAGTGGTGCCAGTGCACTCTCTGGACTCACTGCACTGCATCCCCCCCAGTGGTGCAGTGCACTCTCTGGACTCACTGCACTGCATCCCCAGTGGTGCCCTGTGGTGCAGTGCACTCTCTGGACTCACTGCACTGCATCCCCAGTGGTGCCACTGCACTCTCTGGACTCACTGCACTGCATCCCCAGTGCCAGTGCACTCTCTGTCACTGCAGTGCATCCCCAGTGGTGCCAGTGCACTCTCTGCACTCACTGCACTGCATCCCCAGTGGTGCCTGTGCACTCTCTGGACTCACTGCACTGCATCCCCAGTGGTGCCAGTGCACTCTCTGGACTCACTGCACTGCATCCCCAGTGGTGCCAGTGCACTCTCTGGACTCACTGCACTGCATCCCCAGTGGTGCCAGTGCACTCTCTGGACTCACTGCACTGCATCCCCAGTGGTGCCAGTGCACTCTCTGGACTCACTCACTGTAGTACATCCCCAGTGGTAGCAGTGCGCTCTCTAGACTCACTGCACTGCATCCCCAGTGGTGCCTGTGCAGTCTCTGGACTCACTGCAGTGCTTCCCCAGTGGTGCTAGTGCACTCTCTGCACTCACTGCACTGCATCCCCAGTGGTGCCAGTGCACTCTCTGGACTCACTGCACTGCATCCCCAGTGGTGCCAGTGCACTCTCTGGACTCACTGCAGTGCATCCCCAGTGGTGCCACTGCACTCTCTGGACTCACTGCACTGCATCAACAGTGGTGCCAGTGCACTCTCTGGACTCACTGCAGTGCATCCCCAGTGCTGCCAGTGCAATCTCTGGACTCACTGCAGTGCAGCTCCAGTGGTGCCAGTGCACTCTCTGGACTCACTGCACTGCATCCCCAGTGGTGCCAGTGGACTCTCAGGACTCACTGCACTGCATCCCCAGTGGTGCCAGTGCCCTCTCTGGAGTCACTGCAGTGTATCCCCAGTGGTTCCAGTGCACTCTCTGGACTCACTGAACTGCATGCCCAGGGGTGCCAGGGCACTCTCCGGACTCACTGCAGTGCATCCCCAGTGGTGCCAGTGCACTCTTTCGAGTCACTGCACTGCATCCCCATTAGAGCCAGTGCATTCTCTGGACTCACTGCACTGCATCCCCAGTGGTGACAGTGGCTCTCTGGACTCACTGCACTGCATCCCCAGTGGTGCCAGTGCACTCTCTGGAGTCACTGCACTGCATCCCCAGTGGTGCCTGTGCAGTTTCTGGACTCACTGCACTGCATCACCATTGGTGCCAGGGTACTCTCCGGACTCACTGCAGTGCAACCCCAGTGGTGCCAGTGCACTCTCTAGACTCACTGCACTGCATCTGCAGTGGTGCCAGTGCACTCTCTGACTCACTGCACTGCATCCCCAGTGGTGCCAGTGCACTCTCTGGACTCACTGCACTGCATCCCCAGTGGTGCCAGTGCACTCTCTGGACTCACTGCTGCATCCCCAGTGGTGCCAGTGCACTCTCTGGAGTCACTGCAGTGCATACCCTGTTGTGCCAGTGCACTCTCTGGACTCACTGCACTGCATCCCCAGTGGTGCCACTGCACTCTCTGGACTCACTGCACTGCATCCCCAGTGGTGCCAGTGCACTCTCTGGAGTCACTGCAGTGCATACCCTGTTGTGCCAGTGCACTCTCTGCACTCACTGCACTGCATCCCCAGTGGTGCCACTGCACTCTCTGGACTCACTGCACTGCATCCCCAGTGGTGACAGTGCACTCTCTGTAGTCACTGCGCTGCATCACCAGTGGTGCCAGTGCACTCTCTGGACTCACTGCACTGCATCCCCAGTGGTGCCAGTGCACTCTCTGGACTCACTGCACTGCATCCCCAGTGGTGACAGTGGCTCTCTGGACTCACTGCACTGCATCCCCAGTGGTGCCAGTGCACTCTCTGGACTCACTGCACTGCATCCCCAGTGGTGCCAGTGCACTCTCTGGAGTCACTGCACTGCATCCCCAGTGGTGCCAGTGCACTCTCTGGACTCACTGCACTGCATCCCCAGTGGTGCCAGTGGACTATCTGGACTCACTGCACTGCATCCCCAGTGGTGCCAGTGCACTCTCTGAGTCACTGCACTGCATTCCCAGTAGTGCCAGTGCACTCTCTGGAGTCACTGCACTGCATCCCCAGTGGTGCCAGTGCACTCTCTGGACTCACTGAACTGCATCCCCAGTGGTGCCAGTGCACTCTCTGGAGTCACTGCAGTGCATCCCCAGTGGTGCCAGTGCACTCTCTGGACTCACTGCACTGCATCCCCAGTGGTGCCAGTGCACTCTCTGGACTCACTGCACTGCATCCCCAGTGGTGCCAGTGCACTCTCTGGACTCACTGCACTGCATCCCCAGTGGTGCCAGTGCACTCTCTAGAGTCACTGCAGTGCATCCCCAGTGGTGCCAGTGCACTCTCTGGACTCACTGCACTGCATCCCTCAGTGCTGCCATTGCCCTCTCTGGAGTCACTGCAGTGCATCCCCAGTGGTGCCAGTGCACTCTCTGGACTCACTGCACTGCATCCCCAGTGGTGCCAGTGCACTCTCTGGACTCACTGCAGTGCATCCCCAGTGGTGCCAGTGCACTCTCTGGACTCACTGCACTGCATCCCCAGTGGTGCCAGTGCACTCTCTGGAGTCACTGCACTGCATCCCCAGTGGTGCCAGTGCACTCTCTGGACTCACTGCACTGCATCCCCAGTGGTGCCAGTGCACTCTCTGGACTCACTGCACTGCATCCCCAGTGGTGCCAGTGCACTCTCTGGACTCACTGCACTGCATCCCCAGTGGTGCCAGTGCACTCTCTGGACTCACTGCACTGCATCCCCAGTGGTGCCAGTGCACTCTCTGGAGTCACTGCAGTGCATCCCCAGTGGTGCCAGTGCACTCTCTGGACTCACTGCACTGCATCCCCAGTGGTGCCAGTGCACTCTCTGGACTCACTGCACTGCATCCCCAGTGGTGCCAGTGCACTCTCTGGACTCACTGCACTGCATCCCCAGTGGTGCCAGTGCACTCTCTGGACTCACTGCAGTGCATCCCCAGTGGTGCCAGTGCACTCTCTGGACTCACTGCAGTGCATCCCCAGTGGTGCCAGTGCACTCTCTGGACTCACTGCACTGCATCCCCAGTGGTGCCAGTGCACTCTCTGGAGTCACTGCACTGCATCCCCAGTGGTGCCAGTGCACTCTCTGGAGTCACTGCACTGCATCCCCAGTGGTGCCAGTGCACTCTCTGGACTCACTGCACTGCATCCCCAGTGGTGCCAGTGCACTCTCTGGACTCACTGCACTGCATCCCCAGTGGTGCCAGTGCACTCTCTGGACTCACTGCACTGCATCCCCAGTGGTGCCAGTGCACTCTCTGGACTCACTGCAGTGCATCCCCAGTGGTGCCAGTGCACTCTCTGGACTCACTGCACTGCATCCCCAGTGGTGCCAGTGCACTCTCTGGACTCACTGCACTGCATCCCCAGTGGTGCCAGTGCACTCTCTGGACTCACTGCACTGCATCCCCAGTGGTGCCAGTGCACTCTCTGGACTCACTGCAGTGCATCCCCAGTGGTGCCAGTGCACTCTTTCGAGTCACTGCACTGCATCCCCATTGGTGCCAGTGCACTCTCTGGACTCACTGCACTGCATCCCCAGTGGTGCCAGTGCACTCTCTGGACTCACTGCACTGCATCCCCAGTGGTGCCAGTGCACTCTCTGGACTCACTGCACTGCATCCCCAGTGGTGCCAGTGCACTCTCTGGACTCACTGCACTGCATCCCCATTGGTGCCAGTGCACTCTCTGGACTCACTGCAGTGCATCCCCAGTGGTGCCAGTGCACTCTCTGGACTCACTGCACTGCATCCCCAGTGGTGCCAGTGCACTCTCTGGACTCACTGCACTGCATCCCCAGTGGTGCCAGTGCACTCTCTGGACTCACTGCACTGCATCCCCAGTGGTGCCAGTGCACTCTCTGGACTCACTGCAGTGCATCCCCAGTGGTGCCAGTGCACTCTCTGGAGTCACTGCAGTGCATCCCCAGTGGTGCCAGTGCACTCTCTGGACTCACTGCACTGCATCCCCAGTGGTGCCAGTGCACTCTCTGGACTCACTGCACTGCATCCCCAGTGGTGCCAGTGCACTCTCTGGACTCACTGCAGTGCATACCCTGTTGTGCCAGTGCACTCTCTGACTCACTGCAGTGCATCCCCAGTGGTGCCAGTGCACTCTCTGGACTCACTGCACTGCATCCCCAGTGGTGCCAGTGCACTCTCTGGAGTCACTGTGCTGCATCCCCAGTGGTGCCAGTGCACTCTCTGGACTCACTGCACTGCATCCCCAGTGGTGCCAGTGCACTCTCTGGACTCACTGCACTGCATCCCCAGTGGTGCCAGTGCACTCTCTGGACTCACTGCACTGCATCCCCAGTGGTGCCAGTGCACTCTCTGGACTCACTGCACTGCATCCCCAGTGGTGCCAGTGCACTCTCTGGACTCACTGCACTGCATCCCCAGTGGTGCCAGTGCACTCTCTGGACTCACTGCACTGCATCCCCAGTGGTGCCAGTGCACTCTCTGGACTCACTGCACTGCATCCCCAGTGGTGCCAGTGCACTCTCTGGACTCACTGCACTGCATCCCCAGTGGTGCCAGTGCACTCTCTGGACTCACTGCAGTGCATCCCCAGTGGTGCCAGTGCACTCTCTGGACTCACTGCACTGCATCCCCAGTGGTGCCAGTGCACTCTCTGGACTCACTGCACTGCATCCCCAGTGGTGCCAGTGCACTCTCTGGACTCACTGCACTGCATCCCCAGTGGTGCCAGTGCACTCTCTGGAGTCACTGCACTGCATCCCCAGTGGTGCCAGTGCACTCTCTGGACTCACTGCACTGCATCCCCAGTGGTGCCAGTGCACTCTCTGGAGTCACTGCAGTGCATCCCCAGTGGTGCCAGTGCACTCTCTGGACTCACTGCACTGCATCCCCAGTGGTGCCAGTGCACTCTCTGGACTCACTGCAGTGCATCCCCAGTGGTGCCAGTGCACTCTCTGGACTCACTGCACTGCATCCCCAGTGGTGCCAGTGCACTCTCTGGACTCACTGCAGTGCATCCCCAGTGGTGCCAGTGCACTCTCTGGACTCACTGCACTGCATCCCCAGTGCTGCCAGTGCACTCTCTGGAGTCACTGCAGTGCATCCCCAGTGGTGCCAGTGCACTCTCTGGACTCACTGCACTGCATCCCCAGTGGTGCCAGTGTACTCTCTGGACTCACTGCAGTGCATCCCCAGTGGTGCCAGTGCACTCTCTGGACTCACTGCACTGCATCCCCAGTGGTGCCAGTGCACTCTCTGGACTCACTGCACTGCATCCCCAGTGGTGCCAGTGCACTCTCTGGACTCACTGCACTGCATCCCCAGTGGTGCCAGTGCACTCTCTGGACTCACTGCAGTGCATCCCCAGTGGTGCCAGTGCACTCTCTGGAGTCACTGCAGTGCATCCCCAGTGGTGCCAGTGCACTCTCTGGACTCACTGCACTGCATCCCCAGTGGTGCCAGTGCACTCTCTGGACTCACTGCACTGCATCCCCAGTGGTGCCAGTGCACTCTCTGGACTCACTGCACTGCATCCCCAGTGGTGCCAGTGCACTCTCTGGAGTCACTGCAGTGCATCCCCAGTGGTGCCAGTGCACTCTCTGGACTCACTGCAGTGCATCCCCAGTGGTGCCAGTGCACTCTCTGGACTCACTGCAGTGCATCCCCAGTGGTGCCAGTGCACTCTCTGGACTCACTGCACTGCATCCCCAGTGGTGCCAGTGCACTCTCTGGACTCACTGCACTGCATCCCCAGTGGTGCCAGTGTCGAGTCACTGCACTGCATCCCCATTGGTGCCAGTGCACTCTCTGGACTCACTGCAGTGCATCCCCAGTGGTGCCCAGTGCACTCTCTGGACTCACTGCACTGCATCCCCAGTGGTGCCAGTGCACTCTCTGGACTCACTGCACTGCATCCCCAGTGGTGCCAGTGCACTCTCTGGACTCACTGCAGTGCATCCCAGTGGTGCCAGTGCACTCTCTGGAGTCACTGCACTGCATCCCCAGTGGTGCCAGTGCACTCTCTGGACTCACTGCACTGCATCCCCAGTGGTGCCAGTGCACTCTCTGGACTCACTGCACTGCATCCCCAGTGGTGCCAGTGCACTCTCTGGACTCACTGCACTGCATCCCCAGTGGTGCCAGTGCACTCTCTGGACTCACTGCACTGCATCCCCAGTGGTGCCAGTGCACTCTCTGGACTCACTGCACTGCATCCCCAGTGGTGCCAGTGCACTCTCTGGACTCACTGCACTGCATCCCCAGTGGTGCCAGTGCACTCTCTGGACTCACTGCACTGCATCCCCAGTGGTGCCAGTGCACTCTCTGGACTCACTGCACTGCATCCCCAGTGGTGCCAGTGCACTCTCTGGACTCACTGCACTGCATCCCCAGTGGTGCCAGTGCACTCTCTGGACTCACTGCACTGCATCCCCAGTGGTGCCAGTGCACTCTCTGGACTCACTGCACTGCATCCCCAGTGGTGCCAGTGCACTCTCTGGACTCACTGCACTGCATCCCCAGTGGTGCCAGTGCACTCTCTGGACTCACTGCACTGCATCCCCAGTGGTGCCAGTGCACTCTCTGGACTCACTGCACTGCATCCCCAGTGGTGCCAGTGCACTCTCTGGACTCACTGCAGTGCATCCCCAGTGGTGCCAGTGCACTCTCTGGACTCACTGCAGTGCATCCCCAGTGGTGCCAGTGCACTCTCTGGACTCACTGCACTGCATCCCCAGTGGTGCCAGTGCACTCTCTGGACTCACTGCACTGCATCCCCAGTGGTGCCAGTGCACTCTCTGGACTCACTGCAGTGCATCCCCAGTGGTGCCAGTGCACTCTCTGGACTCACTGCAGTGCATCCCCAGTGGTGCCAGTGCACTCTCTGGACTCACTGCAGTGCATCCCCAGTGGTGCCAGTGCACTCTCTGGACTCACTGCACTGCATCCCCAGTGGTGCCAGTGCACTCTCTGGACTCACTGCACTGCATCCCCAGTGGTGCCAGTGCACTCTCTGGACTCACTGCACTGCATCCCCAGTGGTGCCAGTGCACTCTCTGGACTCACTGCACTGCATCCCCAGTGGTGCCAGTGCACTCTCTGGACTCACTGCACTGCATCCCCAGTGGTGCCAGTGCACTCTCTGGACTCACTGCACTGCATCCCCAGTGGTGCCAGTGCACTCTCTGGACTCACTGCAGTGCATCCCCAGTGGTGCCAGTGCACTCTCTGGAGTCACTGCACTGCATCCCCAGTGGTGCCAGTGCACTCTCTGGACTCACTGCACTGCATCCCCAGTGGTGCCAGTGCACTCTCTGGACTCACTGCACTGCATCCCCAGTGGTGCCAGTGCACTCTCTGGACTCACTGCAGTGCATCCCCAGTGGTGCCAGTGCACTCTCTCGAGTCACTGCACTGCATCCCCATTAGTGCCAGTGCACTCTCTGGACTCACTGCACTGCATCCCCAGTGGTGCCAGTGCACTCTCTGGACTCACTGCACTGCATCCCCAGTGGTGCCAGTGCACTCTCTGGACTCACTGCACTGCATCCCCAGTGGTGCCAGTGCACTCTCTGGACTCACTGCACTGCATCCCCAGTGGTGCCAGTGCACTCTCTGGACTCACTGCAGTGCATCCCCAGTGGTGCCAGTGCACTCTCTGGACTCACTGCACTGCATCCCCAGTGGTGCCAGTGCACTCTCTGGACTCACTGCAGTGCATCCCCAGTGGTGCCAGTGCACTCTCTGGACTCACTGCAGTGCATCCCCAGTGGTGCCAGTGCACTCTCTGGACTCACTGCAGTGCATCCCCAGTGGTGCCAGTGCACTCTCTGGAGTCACTGCAGTGCATACCCTGTTGTGCCAGTGCACTCTCTGGACTCACTGCACTGCATCCCCAGTGGTGCCAGTGCACTCTCTGGACTCACTGCACTGCATCCCCAGTGGTGCCAGTGCACTCTCTGGACTCACTGCAGTGCATCCCCAGTGGTGCCAGTGCACTCTCTGGACTCACTGCAGTGCATCCCCAGTGGTGCCACTGCACTCTCTGGACTCACTGCACTGCATCCCCAGTGGTGCCAGTGCACTCTCTGTAGTCACTGCGCTGCATCCCCAGTGGTGCCAGTGCACTCTCTGGACTCACTGCACTGCATCCCCAGTGGTGCCAGTGCACTCTCTGGACTCACTGCACTGCATCCCCAGTGGTGCCAGTGCACTCTCTGGACTCACTGCACTGCATCCCCAGTGGTGCCAGTGCACTCTCTGGACTCACTGCACTGCATCCCCAGTGGTGCCAGTGCACTCTCTGGACTCACTGCACTGCATCCCCAGTGGTGCACTCTCAGACTCACTGCACTGCATCCCCAGTGGTGCCAGTGCACTCTCTGGACTCACTGCACTGCATCCCCAGTGGTGCCAGTGCACTCTCTGGACTCACTGCACTGCATCCCCAGTGGTGCCAGTGCACTCTCTGGAGTCACTGCAGTGCATCCCCAGTGGTGCCAGTGCACTCTCTGGACTCACTGCACTGCATCCCCAGTGGTGCCAGTGCACTCTCTGGACTCACTGCACTGCATCCCCAGTGGTGCCAGTGCACTCTCTGACTCACTGCACTGCATTCCCAGTAGTGCCAGTGCACTCTCTGGAGTCACTGCACTGCATCCCCAGTGGTGCCAGTGCACTCTCTGGACTCACTGCACTGCATCCCCAGTGGTGCCAGTGCACTCTCTGGAGTCACTGCAGTGCATCCCCAGTGGTGCCAGTGCACTCTCTGGACTCACTGCACTGCATCCCCAGTGGTGCCAGTGCACTCTCTGGACTCACTGCACTGCATCCCCAGTGGTGCCAGTGCACTCTCTGGACTCACTGCACTGCATCCCCAGTGGTGCCAGTGCACTCTCTGGACTCACTGCAGTGCATCCCCAGTGGTGCCAGTGCACTCTCTGGACTCACTGCACTGCATCCCCAGTGGTGCCAGTGCACTCTCTGGACTCACTGCAGTGCATCCCCAGTGGTGCCAGTGCACTCTCTGGACTCACTGCACTGCATCCCCAGTGGTGCCAGTGCACTCTCTGGACTCACTGCAGTGCATCCCCAGTGGTGCCAGTGCACTCTCTGGACTCACTGCACTGCATCCCCAGTGGTGCCAGTGCACTCTCTGGACTCACTGCACTGCATCCCCAGTGGTGCCAGTGCACTCTCTGGACTCACTGCAGTGCATCCCCAGTGGTGCCAGTGCACTCTCTGGACTCACTGCAGTGCATCCCCAGTGGTGCCAGTGCACTCTCTGGACTCACTGCACTGCATCCCCAGTGGTGCCAGTGCACTCTCTGGACTCACTGCACTGCATCCCCAGTGGTGCCAGTGCACTCTCTGGACTCACTGCACTGCATCCCCAGTGGTGCCAGTGCACTCTCTGGAGTCACTGCAGTGCATCCCCAGTGGTGCCAGTGCACTCTCTGGACTCACTGCAGTGCATCCCCAGTGGTGCCAGTGCACTCTCTGGACTCACTGCACTGCATCCCCAGTGGTGCCAGTGCACTCTCTGGACTCACTGCACTGCATCCCCAGTGGTGCCAGTGCACTCTCTGGACTCACTGCACTGCATCCCCAGTGGTGCCAGTGCACTCTCTGGAGTCACTGCACTGCATCCCCAGTGGTGCCAGTGCACTCTCTGGACTCACTGCACTGCATCCCCAGTGGTGCCAGTGCACTCTCTGGACTCACTGCAGTGCATCCCCAGTGGTGCCAGTGCACTCTCTGGACTCACTGCACTGCATCCCCAGTGGTGCCAGTGCACTCTCTGGACTCACTGCACTGCATCCCCAGTGGTGCCAGTGCACTCTCTGGACTCACTGCAGTGCATCCCCAGTGGTGCCAGTGCACTCTCTGGACTCACTGCAGTGCATCCCCAGTGGTGCCAGTGCACTCTCTGGACTCACTGCACTGCATCCCCAGTGGTGCCAGTGCACTCTCTGGACTCACTGCAGTGCATCCCCAGTGGTGCCAGTGCACTCTCTGGACTCACTGCACTGCATCCCCAGTGGTGCCAGTGCACTCTCTGGACTCACTGCAGTGCATCCCCAGTGGTGCCAGTGCACTCTCTGGACTCACTGCACTGCATCCCCAGTGGTGCCAGTGCACTCTCTGGACTCACTGCAGTGCATCCCCAGTGGTGCCAGTGCACTCTCTGGACTCACTGCACTGCATCCCCAGTGGTGCCAGTGCACTCTCTGGACTCACTGCAGTGCATCCCCAGTGGTGCCAGTGCACTCTCTGGACTCACTGCACTGCATCCCCAGTGGTGCCAGTGCACTCTCTGGACTCACTGCACTGCATCCCCAGTGGTGCCAGTGCACTCTCTGGACTCACTGCACTGCATCCCCAGTGGTGCCAGTGCACTCTCTAGAGTCACTGCAGTGCATCCCCAGTGGTGCCAGTGCACTCTCTGGACTCACTGCACTGCATCCCCAGTGGTGCCAGTGCACTCTCTGGAGTCACTGCAGTGCATCCCCAGTGGTGCCAGTGCACTCTCTGGACTCACTGCACTGCATCCCCAGTGGTGCCAGTGCACTCTCTGGAGTCACTGCACTGCATCCCCAGTGGTGCCAGTGCACTCTCTGGACTCACTGCACTGCATCCCCAGTGGTGCCAGTGCACTCTCTGGACTCACTGCAGTGCATCCCCAGTGGTGCCAGTGCACTCTCTGGACTCACTGCACTGCATCCCCAGTGGTGCCAGTGCACTCTCTGGACTCACTGCACTGCATCCCCAGTGGTGCCAGTGCACTCTCTGGACTCACTGCACTGCATCCCCAGTGGTGCCAGTGCACTCTCTGGACTCACTGCAGTGCATCCCCAGTGGTGCCAGTGCACTCTCTGGACTCACTGCAGTGCATCCCCAGTGGTGCCAGTGCACTCTCTGGACTCACTGCACTGCATCCCCAGTGGTGCCAGTGCACTCTCTGGACTCACTGCAGTGCATCCCCAGTGGTGCCAGTGCACTCTCTGGACTCACTGCACTGCATCCCCAGTGGTGCCAGTGCACTCTCTGGACTCACTGCAGTGCATCCCCAGTGGTGCCAGTGCACTCTCTGGACTCACTGCACTGCATCCCCAGTGGTGCCAGTGCACTCTCTGGAGTCACTGCACTGCATCCCCAGTGGTGCCAGTGCACTCTCTGGACTCACTGCACTGCATCCCCAGTGGTGCCAGTGCACTCTCTGGACTCACTGCAGTGCATCCCCAGTGGTGCCAGTGCACTCTCTGGACTCACTGCAGTGCATCCCCAGTGGTGCCAGTGCACTCTCTGGACTCACTGCAGTGCATCCCCAGTGGTGCCAGTGCACTCTCTGGACTCACTGCAGTGCATCCCCAGTGGTGCCAGTGCACTCTCTGGACTCACTGCACTGCATCACCATTGGTGCCAGTGCACTCTCTGGACTCACTGCAGTGCATCCCCAGTGGTGCCAGTGCACTCTCTGGACTCACTGCACTGCATCCCCAGTGGTGCCAGTGCACTCTCTGGACTCACTGCACTGCATCCCCAGTGGTGCCAGTGCACTCTCTGGACTCACTGCAGTGCATCCCCAGTGGTGCCAGTGCACTCTCTGGACTCACTGCACTGCATCCCCAGTGGTGCCAGTGCACTCTCTGGACTCACTGCACTGCATCCCCAGTGGTGCCAGTGCACTCTCTAGAGTCACTGCAGTGCATCCCCAGTGGTGCCAGTGCACTCTCTGGACTCACTGCACTGCATCCCCAGTGGTGCCAGTGCACTCTCTGGAGTCACTGCAGTGCATCCCCAGTGGTGCCAGTGCACTCTCTGGACTCACTGTACTGCATCCCCAGTGGTGCCAGTGCACTCTCTAGAGTCACTGCAGTGCATCCCCAGTGGTGCCAGTGCACTCTCTGGACTCACTGCACTGCATCCCCAGTGGTGCCAGTGCACTCTCTGGACTCACTGCAGTGCATCCCCAGTGGTGCCAGTGCACTCTCTGGACTCACTGCACTGCATCCCCAGTGGTGCCAGTGCACTCTCTGGACTCACTGCACTGCATCCCCAGTGGTGCCAGTGCACTCTCTGGACTCACTGCACTGCATCCCCAGTGGTGCCAGTGCACTCTCTAGAGTCACTGCAGTGCATCCCCAGTGGTGCCAGTGCACTCTCTGGACTCACTGCACTGCATCCCCAGTGGTGCCAGTGCACTCTCTGGACTCACTGCACTGCATCCCCAGTGGTGCCAGTGCACTCTCTGGAGTCACTGCAGTGCATCCCCAGTGGTGCCAGTGCACTCTCTGGACTCACTGCAGTGCATCCCCAGTGGTGCCAGTGCACTCTCTGGACTCACTGCACTGCATCCCCAGTGGTGCCAGTGCACTCTCTGGAGTCACTGCAGTGCATCCCCAGTGGTGCCAGTGCACTCTCTGGACTCACTGCACTGCATCCCCAGTGGTGCCAGTGCACTCTCTGGACTTTCAGCACTGCATCCCCAGTGGTGCCAGTGCACTCTCTGGAGTCACTGCAGTGCATCCCCATTGGTGCCAGTGCACTCTCTGGACTCACTGCACTGCATCCCCAGTGGTGCCAGTGCACTCTCTGGACTCACTGCAGTGCATCCCCAGTGGTGCCAGTGCACTCTCTGGACTCACTGCACTGCATCACCATTGGTGCCAGTGCACTCTCCGGACTCACTGCAGTGCATCCGCAGTGGTGCCAGTGCACTCTTTCGAGTCACTGCACTGCATCCCCATTACTGCCAGTGCATTCTCTGGACTCACTGCAGTGCATCCCCAGTGGTGCCAGTGCACTCTCTGGACTCACTGCAGTGCATCCCCAGTGGTGCCAGTGCACTCTCGGGACTCACTGCACTGCATCCCCAGTGGTGCCACTGCACTCTCTGGACTCACTGCACTGCATCCCCAGTGGTGCTAGTGCACTCTCTAGAGTCACTGCAGTGCATCCCCAGTGGTGCCAGTGCACTCTCTGGACTCACTGCACTGCATCCCCACTGGTGCCAGTGCACTCTCTGGAGTCACTGCAGTGCATCCCCAGTGGTGCCAGTGCACTCTGTGGACTCACTGTACTGCATCCCCAGTGGTGCCAGTGCACTCTCTAGAGTCACTGCACTGCATCCCAGTGGTGCCAGTGCCCTCTCTGCACTCACTGCACTGCATCCCCAGTGGTGCCAGTGCACTCTCTGGACTCACTGCAGTGCATTCCCCGTGGTGCCAGTGCACTCTCTGGACTCACTGCACTGCATCCCCAGTGGTGCCAGTGCACTCTCTGGACTCACTGCACTGCATCCCCAGTGGTGCCAGTGCACTCTCTGGAGTCACTGCAGTGCATCCCCAGTGGTGCCAGTGCACTCTCTGGACTCACTGCAGTGCATCCCCAGTGGTGCCAGTGCACTCTCTGGACTCACTGCAGTGCATCCCCAGTGGTGCCAGTGCACTCTCTGGAGTCACTGCAGTGCATCCCCAGTGGTGCCAGTGCACTCTCTGGACTCACTGCAGTGCATCCCCAGTGGTGCCAGTGCACTCTCTGGACTCACTGCACTGCATCCCCAGTGGTGCCAGTGCACTCTCTGGACTCACTGCACTGCATCCCCAGTGGTGCCAGTGCACTCTCTGGAGTCACTGCAGTGCATCCCCAGTGGTGCCAGTGCACTCTCTGGACTCACTGCAGTGCATCCCCAGTGGTGCCAGTGCACTCTCTGGACTCACTGCAGTGCATCCCCAGTGGTGCCAGTGCACTCTCTGGACTCACTGCACTGCATCCCCAGTGGTGCCAGTGCACTCTCTGGACTCACTGCAGTGCATCCCCAGTGGTGCCAGTGCACTCTCTGGAGTCACTGCACTGCATCCCCAGTGGTGCCAGTGCACTCTCTGGACTCACTGCAGTGCATCCCCAGTGGTGCCAGTGCACTCTCTGGACTCACTGCAGTGCATCCCCAGTGGTGCCAGTGCACTCTCTGGACTCACTGCACTGCATCCCCAGTGGTGCCAGTGCACTCTCTGGACTCACTGCACTGCATCCCCAGTGGTGCCAGTGCACTCTCTGGACTCACTGCACTGCATCCCCAGTGGTGCCAGTGCACTCTCTGGACTCACTGCACTGCATCCCCAGTGGTGCCAGTGCACTCTTGGACTCACTGCACTGCATCCCCAGTGGTGCCAGTGCACTCTCTGGACTCACTGCAGTGCATCCCCAGTGGTGCCAGTGCACTCTCTGGACTCACTGCACTGCATCCCCAGTGGTGCCAGTGCACTCTCTGGACTCACTGCAGTGCATCCCCAGTGGTGCCAGTGCACTCTCTGGACTCACTGCAGTGCATCCCCAGTGGTGCCAGTGCACTCTCTGGACTCACTGCACTGCATCCCCAGTGGTGCCAGTGCACTCTCTGGACTCACTGCACTGCATCCCCAGTGGTGCCAGTGCACTCTCTGGACTCACTGCACTGCATCCCCAGTGGTGCCAGTGCACTCTCTGGACTCACTGCAGTGCATCCCCAGTGGTGCCAGTGCACTCTCTGGACTCACTGCACTGCATCCCCAGTGGTGCCAGTGCACTCTCTGGACTCACTGCACTGCATCCCCAGTGGTGCCAGTGCACTCTCTGGACTCACTGCAGTGCATCCCCAGTGGTGCCAGTGCACTCTCTGGACTCACTGCACTGCATCCCCAGTGGTGCCAGTGCACTCTCTGGACTCACTGCACTGCATCCCCAGTGGTGCCAGTGCACTCTCTGGACTCACTGCAGTGCATCCCCAGTGGTGCCAGTGCACTCTCTGGACTCACTGCAGTGCATCCCCAGTGGTGCCAGTGCACTCTCTGGACTCACTGCACTGCATCACCATTGGTGCCAGGGCACTCTCCGGACTCACTGCAGTGCATCCCCAGTGGTGCCAGTGCACTCTCTCGAGTCACTGCACTGCATCCCCAGTGGTGCCAGTGCACTCTCTGGACTCACTGCAGTGCATCCCCAGTGGTGCCAGTGCACTCTCTGGACTCACTGCAGTGCATCCCCAGTGGTGCCAGTGCACTCTCGGGACTCACTGCACTGCATCCCCAGTGGTGCCAGTGCACTCTCTGGACTCACTGCACTGCATCCCCAGTGGTGCCAGTGCACTCTCTAGAGTCACTGCAGTGCATCCCCAGTGGTGCCAGTGCACTCTCTGGACTCACTGCACTGCATCCCCAGTGGTGCCAGTGCACTCTCTGGAGTCACTGCAGTGCATCCCCAGTGGTGCCAGTGCACTCTGTGGACTCACTGTACTGCATCCCCAGTGGTGCCAGTGCACTCTCTAGAGTCACTGCAATGCATCCCAGTGGTGCCAGTGCCCTCTCTGCACTCACTGCACTGCATCCCCAGTGGTGCCAGTGCACTCTCTGGACTCACTGCAGTGCATTCCCCGTGGTGCCAGTGCACTCTCTGGACTCACTGCACTGCATCCCCAGTGGTGCCAGTGCACTCTCTGGACTCACTGCACTGCATCCCCAGTGGTGCCAGTGCACTCTCTGGACTCACTGCACTGCATCCCCAGTGGTGCCAGTGCACTCTCTGGAGTCACTGCAGTGCATCCCCAGTGGTGCCAGTGCACTCTCTGGACTCACTGCACTGCATCCCCAGTGGTGCCAGTGCACTCTCTGGACTCACTGCACTGCATCCCCAGTGGTGCCAGTGCACTCTCTGGACTCACTGTGCATCCCCAGTGGTGCCAGTGCACTCTCTGGACTCACTGCAGTGCATCCCCAGTGGTGCCAGTGCACTCTCTGGACTCACTGCAGTGCATCCCCAGTGGTGCCAGTGCACTCTCTGGACTCACTGCACTGCATCCCCAGTGGTGCCAGTGCACTCTCTGGACTCACTGCACTGCATCCCCAGTGGTGCCAGTGCACTCTCTGGACTCACTGCACTGCATCCCCAGTGGTGCCAGTGCACTCTCTGGACTCACTGCACTGCATCCCCAGTGGTGCCAGTGCACTCTCTGGAGTCACTGCAGTGCATCCCCAGTGGTGCCAGTGCACTCTCTGGACTCACTGCACTGCATCCCCAGTGGTGCCAGTGCACTCTCTGGACTCACTGCACTGCATCCCCAGTGGTGCCAGTGCACTCTCTGGACTCACTGCAGTGCATCCCCAGTGGTGCCAGTGCACTCTCTGGACTCACTGCACTGCATCCCCAGTGGTGCCAGTGCACTCTCTGGACTCACTGCAGTGCATCCCCAGTGGTGCCAGTGCACTCTCTGGACTCACTGCACTGCATCCCCAGTGGTGCCAGTGCACTCTCTGGACTCACTGCAGTGCATCCCCAGTGGTGCCAGTGCACTCTCTGGAGTCACTGCACTGCATCCCCAGTGGTGCCAGTGCACTCTCTGGACTCACTGCAGTGCATCCCCAGTGGTGCCAGTGCACTCTCTGGACTCACTGCAGTGCATCCCCAGTGGTGCCAGTGCACTCTCTGGACTCACTGCACTGCATCCCCAGTGGTGCCAGTGCACTCTCTGGACTCACTGCACTGCATCCCCAGTGGTGCCAGTGCACTCTCTGGACTCACTGCACTGCATCCCCAGTGGTGCCAGTGCACTCTCTAGAGTCACTGCACTGCATCCCCAGTGGTGCCAGTGCACTCTCTGGACTCACTGCACTGCATCCCCAGTGGTGCCAGTGCACTCTCTGGACTCACTGCAGTGCATCCCCAGTGGTGCCAGTGCACTCTCTGGACTCACTGCACTGCATCCCCAGTGGTGCCAGTGCACTCTCTGGACTCACTGCAGTGCATCCCCAGTGGTGCCAGTGCACTCTCTGGACTCACTGCACTGCATCCCCAGTGGTGCCAGTGCACTCTCTGGACTCACTGCAGTGCATCCCCAGTGGTGCCAGTGCACTCTCTGGACTCACTGCACTGCATCCCCAGTGGTGCCAGTGCACTCTCTGGACTCACTGCACTGCATCCCCAGTGGTGCCAGTGCACTCTCTGGACTCACTGCAGTGCATCCCCAGTGGTGCCAGTGCACTCTCTGGACTCACTGCACTGCATCCCCAGTGGTGCCAGTGCACTCTCTGGACTCACTGCAGTGCATCCCCAGTGGTGCCAGTGCACTCTCTGGACTCACTGCACTGCATCCCCAGTGGTGCCAGTGCACTCTCTGGACTCACTGCACTGCATCCCCAGTGGTGCCAGTGCACTCTCTGGACTCACTGCACTGCATCCCCAGTGGTGCCAGTGCACTCTCTGGACTCACTGCAGTGCATCCCCAGTGGTGCCAGTGCACTCTCTGGACTCACTGCACTGCATCCCCAGTGGTGCCAGTGCACTCTCTGGACTCACTGCAGTGCATCCCCAGTGGTGCCAGTGCACTCTCTGGACTCACTGCAGTGCATCCCCAGTGGTGCCAGTGCACTCTCTGGACTCACTGCACTGCATCCCCAGTGGTGCCAGTGCACTCTCTGGACTCACTGCAGTGCATCCCCAGTGGTGCCAGTGCACTCTCTGGACTCACTGCAGTGCATCCCCAGTGGTGCCAGTGCACTCTCTGGACTCACTGCAGTGCATCCCCAGTGGTGCCAGTGCACTCTCTGGACTCACTGCACTGCATCCCCAGTGGTGCCAGTGCACTCTCTGGACTCACTGCAGTGCATCCCCAGTGGTGCCAGTGCACTCTCTGGACTCACTGCACTGCATCCCCAGTGGTGCCAGTGCACTCTCTGGACTCACTGCACTGCATCCCCAGTGGTGCCAGTGCACTCTCTGGACTCACTGCACTGCATCCCCAGTGGTGCCAGTGCACTCTCTGGACTCACTGCAGTGCATCCCCAGTGGTGCCAGTGCACTCTCTGGACTCACTGCACTGCATCCCCAGTGGTGCCAGTGCACTCTCTGGACTCACTGCACTGCATCCCCAGTGGTGCCAGTGCACTCTCTGGACTCACTGCAGTGCATCCCCAGTGGTGCCAGTGCACTCTCTGGACTCACTGCACTGCATCCCCAGTGGTGCCAGTGCACTCTCTGGACTCACTGCACTGCATCCCCAGTGGTGCCAGTGCACTCTCTGGAGTCACTGCAGTGCATCCCCAGTGGTGCCAGTGCACTCTCTGGACTCACTGCAGTGCATCCCCAGTGGTGCCAGTGCACTCTCTGGACTCACTGCAGTGCATCCCCAGTGGTGCCAGTGCACTCTGTGTGACAGTGCACTCTCTGGACTCACTGCTGCATCCCCAGTGGTGCCAGTGCACTCTCTGGACTCACTGCACTGCATCCCCAGTGGTGCCAGTGCACTCTCTGGACTCACTGCACTGCATCCCCAGTGGTGCCAGTGCACTCTCTGGACTCACTGCAGTGCATCCCCAGTGGTGCCAGTGCACTCTCTGGACTCACTGCAGTGCATCCCCAGTGGTGCCAGTGCACTCTCTGGACTCACTGCAGTGCATCCCCAGTGGTGCCAGTGCACTCTCTGGACTCACTGCACTGCATCCCCAGTGGTGCCAGTGCACTCTCTGGACTCACTGCAGTGCATCCCCAGTGGTGCCAGTGCACTCTCTGGAGTCACTGCACTGCATCCCCAGTGGTGCCAGTGCACTCTCTGGACTCACTGCAGTGCATCCCCAGTGGTGCCAGTGCACTCTCTGGACTCACTGCAGTGCATCCCCAGTGGTGCCAGTGCACTCTCTGGACTCACTGCACTGCATCCCCAGTGGTGCCAGTGCACTCTCTGGACTCACTGCACTGCATCCCCAGTGGTGCCAGTGCACTCTCTGGACTCACTGCACTGCATCCCCAGTGGTGCCAGTGCACTCTCTGGACTCACTGCAGTGCATCCCCAGTGGTGCCAGTGCACTCTCTGGACTCACTGCACTGCATCCCCAGTGGTGCCAGTGCACTCTCTGGACTCACTGCACTGCATCCCCAGTGGTGCCAGTGCACTCTCTGGACTCACTGCACTGCATCCCCAGTGGTGCCAGTGCACTCTCTGGACTCACTGCACTGCATCCCCAGTGGTGCCAGTGCACTCTCTGGACTCACTGCAGTGCATCCCCAGTGGTGCCAGTGCACTCTCTGGACTCACTGCAGTGCATCCCCAGTGGTGCCAGTGCACTCTCTGGACTCACTGCAGTGCATCCCCAGTGGTGCCAGTGCACTCTCTGGACTCACTGCACTGCATCCCCAGTGGTGCCAGTGCACTCTCTGGACTCACTGCAGTGCATCCCCAGTGGTGCCAGTGCACTCTCTGGACTCACTGCACTGCATCCCCAGTGGTGCCAGTGCACTCTCTGGACTCACTGCACTGCATCCCCAGTGGTGCCAGTGCACTCTCTGGACTCACTGCACTGCATCCCCAGTGGTGCCAGTGCACTCTCTGGACTCACTGCAGTGCATCCCCAGTGGTGCCAGTGCACTCTCTGGACTCACTGCACTGCATCCCCAGTGGTGCCAGTGCACTCTCTGGACTCACTGCAGTGCATCCCCAGTGGTGCCAGTGCACTCTCTGGACTCACTGCACTGCATCCCCAGTGGTGCCAGTGCACTCTCTGGACTCACTGCAGTGCATCCCCAGTGGTGCCAGTGCACTCTCTGGACTCACTGCACTGCATCCCCAGTGGTGCCAGTGCACTCTCTAGAGTCACTGCAGTGCATCCCCAGTGGTGCCAGTGCACTCTCTGGACTCACTGCACTGCATCCCCAGTGGTGCCAGTGCACTCTCTGGACTCACTGCAGTGCATCCCCAGTGGTGCCAGTGCACTCTCTGGACTCACTGCAGTGCATCCCCAGTGGTGCCAGTGCACTCTCTGGACTCACTGCACTGCATCCCCAGTGGTGCCAGTGCACTCTCTGGACTCACTGCACTGCATCCCCAGTGGTGCCAGTGCACTCTCTGGACTCACTGCAGTGCATCCCCAGTGGTGCCAGTGCACTCTCTGGACTCACTGCAGTGCATCCCCAGTGGTGCCAGTGCACTCTCTGGACTCACTGCAGTGCATCCCCAGTGGTGCCAGTGCACTCTCTGGACTCACTGCACTGCATCACCATTGGTGCCAGGGCACTCTCTGGACTCACTGCAGTGCATCCCCAGTGGTGCCAGTGCACTCTTTCGAGTCACTGCACTGCATCCCCATTACTGCCAGTGCATTCTCTGGACTCACTGCAGTGCATCCCCAGTGGTGCCAGTGCACTCTCTGGACTCACTGCAGTGCATCCCCAGTGGTGCCAGTGCACTCTCTGGACTCACTGCACTGCATCCCCAGTGGTGCCAGTGCACTCTCTGGACTCACTGCACTGCATCCCCAGTGGTGCCAGTGCACTCTCTGGACTCACTGCAGTGCATCCCCAGTGGTGCCAGTGCACTCTCTGGACTCACTGCACTGCATCCCCAGTGGTGCCAGTGCACTCTCTGGACTCACTGCAGTGCATCCCCAGTGGTGCCAGTGCACTCTCTGGACTCACTGCAGTGCATCCCCAGTGGTGCCAGTGCACTCTCTGGACTCACTGCACTGCATCCCCAGTGGTGCCAGTGCACTCTCTCTCACAGCACTGCATCCCCAGTGGTGCCAGTGCACTCTCTGGAGTCACTGCAGTGCATCCCCATTGGTGCCAGTGCACTCTCTGGACTCACTGCAGTGCATCCCCAGTGGTGCCAGTGCACTCTCTGGACTCACTGCAGTGCATCCCCAGTGGTGCCAGTGCACTCTCTGGACTCACTGCACTGCATCCCCAGTGGTGCCAGTGCACTCTCTGGACTCACTGCAGTGCATCCCCAGTGGTGCCAGTGCACTCTCTCGAGTCACTGCACTGCATCCCCATTACTGCCAGTGCATTCTCTGGACTCACTGCACTGCATCCCCAGTGGTGCCAGTGCACTCTCTGGACTCACTGCAGTGCATCCCCAGTGGTGCCAGTGCACTCTCTGGACTCACTGCACTGCATCCCCAGTGGTGCCAGTGCACTCTCTAGAGTCACTGCAGTGCATCCCCAGTGGTGCCAGTGCACTCTCTGGACTCACTGCACTGCATCCCCAGTGGTGCCAGTGCACTCTCTGGAGTCACTGCAGTGCATCCCCAGTGGTGCCAGTGCACTCTGTGGACTCACTGTACTGCATCCCCAGTGGTGCCAGTGCACTCTCTAGAGTCACTGCACTGCATCCCAGTGGTGCCAGTGCCCTCTCTGGACTCACTGCACTGCATCCCCAGTGGTGCCAGTGCACTCTCTGGACTCACTGCAGTGCATCCCCAGTGGTGCCAGTGCACTCTCTGGACTCACTGCACTGCATCCCCAGTGGTGCCAGTGCACTCTCTGGACTCACTGCACTGCATCCCCAGTGGTGCCAGTGCACTCTCTGGACTCACTGCACTGCATCCCCAGTGGTGCCAGTGCACTCTCTGGAGTCACTGCAGTGCATCCCCAGTGGTGCCAGTGCACTCTCTGGACTCACTGCACTGCATCCCCAGTGGTGCCAGTGCACTCTCTGGACTCACTGCAGTGCATCCCCAGTGGTGCCAGTGCACTCTCTGGACTCACTGCAGTGCATCCCCAGTGGTGCCAGTGCACTCTCTGGAGTCACTGCACTGCATCCCCAGTGGTGCCAGTGCACTCTCTGGACTCACTGCACTGCATCCCCAGTGGTGCCAGTGCACTCTCTGGACTCACTGCAGTGCATCCCCAGTGGTGCCAGTGCACTCTCTGGACTCACTGCACTGCATCCCCAGTGGTGCCAGTGCACTCTCTGGACTCACTGCAGTGCATCCCCAGTGGTGCCAGTGCACTCTCTGGACTCACTGCAGTGCATCCCCAGTGGTGCCAGTGCACTCTCTGGACTCACTGCACTGCATCCCCAGTGGTGCCAGTGCACTCTCTGGACTCACTGCACTGCATCCCCAGTGGTGCCAGTGCACTCTCTAGACTCACTGCAGTGCATCCCCAGTGGTGCCAGTGCACTCTCTGGACTCACTGCAGTGCATCCCCAGTGGTGCCAGTGCACTCTCTGGACTCACTGCAGTGCATCCCCAGTGGTGCCAGTGCACTCTCTGGACTCACTGCACTGCATCCCCAGTGGTGCCAGTGCACTCTCTGGACTCACTGCAGTGCATCCCCAGTGGTGCCAGTGCACTCTCTGGACTCACTGCACTGCATCCCCAGTGGTGCCAGTGCACTCTCTGGACTCACTGCAGTGCATCCCCAGTGGTGCCAGTGCACTCTCTGGACTCACTGCAGTGCATCCCCAGTGGTGCCAGTGCACTCTCTGGACTCACTGCACTGCATCCCCAGTGGTGCCAGTGCACTCTCTGGACTCACTGCAGTGCATCCCCAGTGGTGCCAGTGCACTCTCTGGACTCACTGCACTGCATCCCCAGTGGTGCCAGTGCACTCTCTGGACTCACTGCAGTGCATCCCCAGTGGTGCCAGTGCACTCTCTGGACTCACTGCAGTGCATCACCATTGGTGCCAGGGCACTCTCCGGACTCACTGCACTGCATCCGCAGTGGTGCCAGTGCACTCTTTCGAGTCACTGCACTGCATCCCCATTACTGCCAGTGCATTCTCTGGACTCACTGCAGTGCATCCCCAGTGGTGCCAGTGCACTCTCTGGACTCACTGCAGTGCATCCCCAGTGGTGCCAGTGCACTCTCGGGACTCACTGCACTGCATCCCCAGTGGTGCCAGTGCACTCTCTGGACTCACTGCACTGCATCCCCAGTGGTGCCAGTGCACTCTCTAGAGTCACTGCAGTGCATCCCCAGTGGTGCCAGTGCACTCTCTGGACTCACTGCACTGCATCCCCAGTGGTGCCAGTGCACTCTCTGGACTCACTGCAGTGCATCCCCAGTGGTGCCAGTGCACTCTCTGGACTCACTGCACTGCATCCCCAGTGGTGCCAGTGCACTCTCTAGAGTCACTGCACTGCATCCCCAGTGGTGCCAGTGCACTCTCTGGACTCACTGCACTGCATCCCCAGTGGTGCCAGTGCACTCTCTGGACTCACTGCAGTGCATCCCCAGTGGTGCCAGTGCACTCTCTGGACTCACTGCACTGCATCCCCAGTGGTGCCAGTGCACTCTCTGGACTCACTGCACTGCATCCCCAGTGGTGCCAGTGCACTCTCTGGACTCACTGCAGTGCATCCCCAGTGGTGCCAGTGCACTCTCTGGAGTCACTGCACTGCATCCCCATTGGTGCCAGTGCACTCTCTGGACTCACTGCAGTGCATCCCCAGTGGTGCCAGTGCACTCTCTGGACTCACTGCAGTGCATCCCCAGTGGTGCCAGTGCACTCTCTGGACTCACTGCACTGCATCCCCAGTGGTGCCAGTGCACTCTCTGGAGTCACTGCAGTGCATCCCCAGTGGTGCCAGTGCACTCTCTGGACTCACTGCACTGCATCCCCAGTGGTGCCAGTGCACTCTCTGGAGTCACTGCACTGCATCCCCAGTGGTGCCAGTGCACTCTCTGGACTCACTGCACTGCATCCCCAGTGGTGCCAGTGCACTCTCTGGACTCACTGCAGTGCATCCCCAGTGGTGCCAGTGCACTCTCTGGACTCACTGCACTGCATCCCCAGTGGTGCCAGTGCACTCTCTGGACTCACTGCACTGCATCCCCAGTGGTGCCAGTGCACTCTCTGGACTCACTGCACTGCATCCCCAGTGGTGCCAGTGCACTCTCTAGAGTCACTGCAGTGCATCCCCAGTGGTGCCAGTGCACTCTCTGGACTCACTGCACTGCATCCCCAGTGGTGCCAGTGCACTCTCTGGACTCACTGCAGTGCATCCCCAGTGGTGCCAGTGCACTCTCTGGACTCACTGCAGTGCATCCCCAGTGGTGCCAGTGCACTCTCTGGACTCACTGCAGTGCATCCCCAGTGGTGCCAGTGCACTCTCTGGACTCACTGCAGTGCATCCCCAGTGGTGCCAGTGCACTCTCTGGACTCACTGCACTGCATCCCCAGTGGTGCCAGTGCACTCTCTGGACTCACTGCAGTGCATCCCCAGTGGTGCCAGTGCACTCTCTGGACTCACTGCACTGCATCCCCAGTGGTGCCAGTGCACTCTCTGGACTCACTGCAGTGCATCCCCAGTGGTGCCAGTGCACTCTCTGGACTCACTGCACTGCATCCCCAGTGGTGCCAGTGCACTCTCTGGACTCACTGCACTGCATCCCCAGTGGTGCCAGTGCACTCTCTGGAGTCACTGCACTGCATCCCCATTGGTGCCAGTGCACTCTCTGGACTCACTGCAGTGCATCCCCAGTGGTGCCAGTGCACTCTCTGGACTCACTGCACTGCATCCCCAGTGGTGCCAGTGCACTCTCGGGACTCACTGCACTGCATCCCCAGTGGTGCCAGTGCACTCTCTGGACTCACTGCACTGCATCCCCAGTGGTGCCAGTGCACTCTCTGGACTCACTGCAGTGCATCCCCAGTGGTGCCAGTGCACTCTCTGGACTCACTGCACTGCATCCCCAGTGGTGCCAGTGCACTCTCTGGACTCACTGCAGTGCATCCCCAGTGGTGCCAGTGCACTCTCTGGACTCACTGCACTGCATCCCCAGTGGTGCCAGTGCACTCTCTGGAGTCACTGCACTGCATCCCCCCAGTGGTGCCAGTGCCCTCTCTGGACTCACTGCACTGCATCCCCAGTGGTGCCAGTGCACTCTCTGGACTCACTGCAGTGCAGTGCACTCCCCACTGTGGTGCCAGTGCACTCTCTGGACTCACTGCACTGCATCCCCAGTGGTGCCAGTGCACTCTCTGGACTCACTGCACTGCATCCCCAGTGGTGCCAGTGCACTCTCTGGACTCACTGCAGTGCATCCCCAGTGGTGCCAGTGCACTCTCTGGACTCACTGCACTGCATCCCCAGTGGTGCCAGTGCACTCTCTGGACTCACTGCAGTGCATCCCCAGTGGTGCCAGTGCACTCTCTGGACTCACTGCAGTGCATCCCCAGTGGTGCCAGTGCACTCTCTGGACTCACTGCACTGCATCCCCAGTGGTGCCAGTGCACTCTCTGGACTCACTGCAGTGCATCCCCAGTGGTGCCAGTGCACTCTCTGGACTCACTGTACTGCATCCCCAGTGGTGCCAGTGCACTCTCTAGAGTCACTGCACTGCATCCCAGTGGTGCCAGTGCACTCTCTGCACTCACTGCACTGCATCCCCAGTGGTGCCAGTGCACTCTCTGGACTCACTGCAGTGCATCCCCAGTGGTGCCAGTGCACTCTCTGGACTCACTGCACTGCATCCCCAGTGGTGCCAGTGCACTCTCTGGACTCACTGCACTGCATCCCCAGTGGTGCCAGTGCACTCTCTGGACTCACTGCACTGCATCCCCAGTGGTGCCAGTGCACTCTCTGGACTCACTGCAGTGCATCCCCAGTGGTGCCAGTGCACTCTCTGGACTCACTGCACTGCATCCCCAGTGGTGCCAGTGCACTCTCTGGACTCACTGCAGTGCATCCCCAGTGGTGCCAGTGCACTCTCTGGACTCACTGCAGTGCATCCCCAGTGGTGCCAGTGCACTCTCTGGACTCACTGCACTGCATCCCCAGTGGTGCCAGTGCACTCTCTGG
The DNA here is from genome assembly GCF_040182565.1 of Anser cygnoides. Taxonomy (NCBI): domain Eukaryota; kingdom Metazoa; phylum Chordata; class Aves; order Anseriformes; family Anatidae; genus Anser; species Anser cygnoides. Next base: position 12,090,104 of record NC_089911.1, read on the forward strand.
ACTCACTGCACTGCATCCCCAGTGGTGCCAGTGCACTCTCTGGACTCACTGCAGTGCATCCCCAGTGGTGCCAGTGCACTCTCTGGACTCACTGCACTGCATCCCCAGTGGTGCCAGTGCACTCTCTGGACTCACTGCAGTGCATCCCCAGTGGTGCCAGTGCACTCTCTGGACTCACTGCAGTGCATCCCCAGTGGTGCCAGTGCACTCTCTGGACTCACTGCAGTGCATCCCCAGTGGTGCCAGTGCACTCTCTGGACTCACTGCACTGCATCCCCAGTGGTGCCAGTGCACTCTCTGGACTCACTGCAGTGCATCCCCAGTGGTGCCAGTGCACTCTCTGGAGTCACTGCACTGCATCCCCAGTGGTGCCAGTGCACTCTCTGGACTCACTGCAGTGCATCCCCAGTGGTGCCAGTGCACTCTCTGGACTCACTGCACTGCATCCCCAGTGGTGCCAGTGCACTCTCTGGACTCACTGCACTGCATCCCCAGTGGTGCCAGTGCACTCTCTGGACTCACTGCACTGCATCCCCAGTGGTGCCAGTGCACTCTCTGGACTCACTGCAGTGCATCCCCAGTGGTGCCAGTGCACTCTCTGGACTCACTGCACTGCATCCCCAGTGGTGCCAGTGCACTCTCTGGACTCACTGCACTGCATCCCCAGTGGTGCCAGTGCACTCTCTGGACTCACTGCAGTGCATCCCCAGTGGTGCCAGTGCACTCTCTGGACTCACTGCACTGCATCCCCAGTGGTGCCAGTGCACTCTCTGGACTCACTGCACTGCATCCCCAGTGGTGCCAGTGCACTCTCTGGACTCACTGCAGTGCATCCCCAGTGGTGCCAGTGCACTCTCTGGACTCACTGCAGTGCATCCCCAGTGGTGCCAGTGCACTCTCTGGACTCACTGCAGTGCATCCCCAGTGGTGCCAGTGCACTCTCTGGACTCACTGCAGTGCATCCCCAGTGGTGCCAGTGCACTCTCTGGAGTCACTGCAGTGCATCCCCAGTGGTGCCAGTGCACTCTCTGGACTCACTGCAGTGCATCCCCAGTGGTGCCAGTGCACTCTCTGGACTCACTGCACTGCATCCCCAGTGGTGCCAGTGCACTCTCTGGACTCACTGCACTGCATCCCCAGTGGTGCCAGTGCACTCTCTGGACTCACTGCAGTGCATCCCCAGTGGTGCCAGTGCACTCTCTGGACTCACTGCAGTGCATCCCCAGTGGTGCCAGTGCACTCTCTGGACTCACTGCACTGCATCACCATTGGTGCCAGGGCACTCTCTGGACTCACTGCAGTGCATCCGCAGTGGTGCCAGTGCACTCTTTCGAGTCACTGCACTGCATCCCCATTACTGCCAGTGCACTCTCTGGACTCACTGCAGTGCATCCCCAGTGGTGCCAGTGCACTCTCTGGACTCACTGCAGTGCATCCCCAGTGGTGCCAGTGCACTCTCTGGACTCACTGCACTGCATCCCCAGTGGTGCCAGTGCACTCTCTGGACTCACTGCACTGCATCCCCAGTGGTGCCAGTGCACTCTCTAGACTCACTGCAGTGCATCCCCAGTGGTGCCAGTGCACTCTCTGGACTCACTGCACTGCATCCCCCCAGTGCACTCTCTGGACTCACTGCAGTGCATCCCCAGTGGTGCCAGTGCACTCTCTGGACTCACTGCACTCACTGCCAGTGCATCCTCAGTGGTGCCAGTGCACTCTCTGGACTCACTGCACTGCATCCCCAGTGGTGCCAGTGCACTCTCTGGACTCACTGCAGTGCATCCCCAGTGGTGCCAGTGCACTCTCTGGACTCACTGCAGTGCATCCCCAGTGGTGCCAGTGCACTCTCTGGACTCACTGCAGTGCATCCCCAGTGGTGCCAGTGCACTCTCTGGACTCACTGCAGTGCATCCCCAGTGGTGCCAGTGCACTCTCTGGACTCACTGCACTGCATCCCCAGTGGTGCCAGTGCACTCTCTGGACTCACTGCACTGCATCCCCAGTGGTGCCAGTGCACTCTCTGGACTCACTGCAGTGCATCCCCAGTGGTGCCAGTGCACTCTCTGGACTCACTGCAGTGCATCCCCAGTGGTGCCAGTGCACTCTCTGGACTCACTGCAGTGCATCCCCAGTGGTGCCAGTGCACTCTCTGGACTCACTGCACTGCATCCCCAGTGGTGCCAGTGCACTCTCTGGAGTCACTGCAGTGCATCCCCAGTGGTGCCAGTGCACTCTGTGGACTCACTGCACTGCATCCCCAGTGGTGCCAGTGCACTCTCTAGAGTCACTGCACTGCATCCCAGTGGTGCCAGTGCCCTCTCTGCACTCACTGCACTGCATCCCCAGTGGTGCCAGTGCACTCTCTGGACTCACTGCAGTGCATTCCACGTGGTGCCAGTGCACTCTCTGGACTCACTGCACTGCATCCCCAGTGGTGCCAGTGCACTCTCTGGACTCACTGCAGTGCATCCCCAGTGGTGCCAGTGCACTCTCTGGACTCACTGCAGTGCATCCCCAGTGGTGCCAGTGCACTCTCTAGAGTCACTGCAGTGCATCCCCAGTGGTGCCAGTGCACTCTCTGGACTCACTGCACTGCATCCCCAGTGGTGCCAGTGCACTCTCTGGACTCACTGCAGTGCATCCCCAGTGGTGCCAGTGCACTCTCTGGACTCACTGCACTGCATCCCCAGTGGTGCCAGTGCACTCTCTGGACTCACTGCAGTGCATCCCCAGTGGTGCCAGTGCACTCTCTGGACTCACTGCAGTGCATCCCCAGTGGTGCCAGTGCACTCTCTGGACTCACTGCAGTGCATCCCCAGTGGTGCCAGTGCACTCTCTGGACTCACTGCACTGCATCCCCAGTGGTGCCAGTGCACTCTCTGGACTCACTGCACTGCATCCCCAGTGGTGCCAGTGCACTCTCTGGACTCACTGCACTGCATCCCCAGTGGTGCCAGTGCACTCTCTGGACTCACTGCAGTGCATCCCCAGTGGTGCCAGTGCACTCTCTGGACTCACTGCAGTGCATCCCCAGTGGTGCCAGTGCACTCTCTGGACTCACTGCACTGCATCCCCATTGGTGCCAGTGCACTCTCTGGACTCACTGCAGTGCATCCCCAGTGGTGCCAGTGCACTCTCTGGAGTCACTGCACTGCATCCCCATTGGTGCCAGTGCACTCTCTGGACTCACTGCAGTGCATCCCCAGTGGTGCCAGTGCACTCTCTGGACTCACTGCAGTGCATCCCCAGTGGTGCCAGTGCACTCTCTGGACTCACTGCAGTGCATCCCCAGTGGTGCCAGTGCACTCTCTGGACTCACTGCAGTGCATCCCCAGTGGTGCCAGTGCACTCTCTGGACTCACTGCACTGCATCCCCAGTGGTGCCAGTGCACTCTCTGGACTCACTGCAGTGCATCCCCAGTGGTGCCAGTGCACTCTCTGGACTCACTGCAGTGCATCCCCAGTGGTGCCAGTGCACTCTCTGGACTCACTGCACTGCATCCCCAGTGGTGCCAGTGCACTCTCTGGACTCACTGCACTGCATCCCCAGTGGTGCCAGTGCACTCTCTGGACTCACTGCAGTGCATCCCCAGTGGTGCCAGTGCACTCTCTGGACTCACTGCAGTGCATCCCCAGTGGTGCCAGTGCACTCTCTGGACTCACTGCACTGCATCCCCAGTGGTGCCAGTGCACTCTCTGGACTCACTGCACTGCATCCCCAGTGGTGCCAGTGCACTCTCTGGAGTCACTGCAGTGCATCCCCAGTGGTGCCAGTGCACTCTCTGGACTCACTGCACTGCATCCCCAGTGGTGCCAGTGCACTCTCTGGAGTCACTGCAGTGCATCCCCAGTGGTGCCAGTGCACTCTCTGGACTCACTGCACTGCATCCCCAGTGGTGCCAGTGCACTCTCTGGACTCACTGCACTGCATCCCCAGTGGTGCCAGTGCACTCTCTGGACTCACTGCAGTGCATCCCCAGTGGTGCCAGTGCACTCTCTGGACTCACTGCAGTGCATCCCCAGTGGTGCCAGTGCACTCTCTGGACTCACTGCACTGCATCCCCAGTGGTGCCAGTGCACTCTCTGGACTCACTGCACTGCATCCCCAGTGGTGCCAGTGCACTCTCTGGACTCACTGCAGTGCATCCCCAGTGGTGCCAGTGCACTCTCTGGAGTCACTGCACTGCATCCCCAGTGGTGCCAGTGCACTCTCTGGACTCACTGCAGTGCATCCCCAGTGGTGCCAGTGCACTCTCTGGACTCACTGCAGTGCATCCCCAGTGGTGCCAGTGCACTCTCTGGACTCACTGCACTGCATCCCCAGTGGTGCCAGTGCACTCTCTGGACTCACTGCAGTGCATCCCCAGTGGTGCCAGTGCACTCTCTGGACTCACTGCACTGCATCCCCAGTGGTGCCAGTGCACTCTCTGGACTCACTGCACTGCATCCCCAGTGGTGCCAGTGCACTCTCTGGACTCACTGCACTGCATCCCCAGTGGTGCCAGTGCACTCTCTGGACTCACTGCAGTGCATCCCCAGTGGTGCCAGTGCACTCTCTGGACTCACTGCACTGCATCCCCAGTGGTGCCAGTGCACTCTCTGGACTCACTGCACTGCATCCCCAGTGGTGCCAGTGCACTCTCTGGACTCACTGCACTGCATCCCCAGTGGTGCCAGTGCACTCTCTAGAGTCACTGCAGTGCATCCCCAGTGGTGCCAGTGCACTCTCTGGACTCACTGCACTGCATCCCCAGTGGTGCCAGTGCACTCTCTGGACTCACTGCAGTGCATCCCCAGTGGTGCCAGTGCACTCTCTGGACTCACTGCAGTGCATCCCCAGTGGTGCCAGTGCACTCTCTGGACTCACTGCACTGCATCCCCAGTGGTGCCAGTGCACTCTCTGGACTCACTGCAGTGCATCCCCAGTGGTGCCAGTGCACTCTCTGGACTCACTGCACTGCATCCCCAGTGGTGCCAGTGCACTCTCTGGACTCACTGCAGTGCATCCCCAGTGGTGCCAGTGCACTCTCTGGACTCACTGCACTGCATCCCCAGTGGTGCCAGTGCACTCTCTGGACTCACTGCAGTGCATCCCCAGTGGTGCCAGTGCACTCTCTGGACTCACTGCAGTGCATCACCAGTGGTGCCAGTGCACTCTCTGGACTCACTGCACTGCATCCCCAGTGGTGCCAGTGCACTCTCTGGACTCACTGCAGTGCATCCCCAGTGGTGCCAGTGCACTCTCTGGACTCACTGCACTGCATCCCCAGTGGTGCCAGTGCACTCTCTGGACTCACTGCAGTGCATCCCCAGTGGTGCCAGTGCACTCTCTGGACTCACTGCACTGCATCCCCAGTGGTGCCAGTGCACTCTCTGGACTCACTGCAGTGCATCCCCAGTGGTGCCAGTGCACTCTCTGGACTCACTGCAGTGCATCCCCAGTGGTGCCAGTGCACTCTCTGGACTCACTGCACTGCATCCCCAGTGGTGCCAGTGCACTCTCTGGAGTCACTGCAGTGCATCCCCAGTGGTGCCAGTGCACTCTCTGGACTCACTGCACTGCATCCCCAGTGGTGCCAGTGCACTCTCTAGAGTCACTGCACTGCATCCCAGTGGTGCCAGTGCACTCTCTGGACTCACTGCACTGCATCCCCAGTGGTGCCAGTGCACTCTCTGGACTCACTGCAGTGCATCCCCAGTGGTGCCAGTGCACTCTCTGGACTCACTGCACTGCATCCCCAGTGGTGCCAGTGCACTCTCTGGACTCACTGCACTGCATCCCCAGTGGTGCCAGTGCACTCTCTGGACTCACTGCAGTGCATCCCCAGTGGTGCCAGTGCACTCTCTGGACTCACTGCACTGCATCCCCAGTGGTGCCAGTGCACTCTCTGGACTCACTGCAGTGCATCCCCAGTGGTGCCAGTGCACTCTCTGGACTCACTGCAGTGCATCCCCAGTGGTGCCAGTGCACTCTCTGGACTCACTGCACTGCATCCCCAGTGGTGCCAGTGCACTCTCTGGACTCACTGCAGTGCATCCCCAGTGGTGCCAGTGCACTCTCTGGACTCACTGCACTGCATCCCCAGTGGTGCCAGTGCACTCTCTGGACTCACTGCACTGCATCCCCAGTGGTGCCAGTGCACTCTCTGGACTCACTGCACTGCATCCCCAGTGGTGCAGTGTGCCAGTGCTCTCTGGACTCACTGCAGTGCATCCCCAGTGGTGCCAGTGCACTCTCTGGACTCACTGCACTGCATCCCCAGTGGTGCCAGTGCACTCTCTGGACTCACTGCACTGCATCCCCAGTGGTGCCAGTGCACTCTCTGGACTCACTGCAGTGCATCCCCAGTGGTGCCAGTGCACTCTCTGGACTCACTGCAGTGCATCCCCAGTGGTGCCAGTGCACTCTCTGGACTCACTGCACTGCATCCCCAGTGGTGCCAGTGCACTCTCTGGACTCACTGCACTGCATCCCCAGTGGTGCCAGTGCACTCTCTGGACTCACTGCAGTGCATCCCCAGTGGTGCCAGTGCACTCTCTGGACTCACTGCACTGCATCCCCAGTGGTGCCAGTGCACTCTCTGAGACTCACTGCACTGCATCCCCAGTGGTGCCAGTGCACTCTCTGGACTCACTGCAGTGCATCCCCAGTGGTGCCAGTGCACTCTCTGGACTCACTGCACTGCATCCCCAGTGGTGCCAGTGCACTCTCTGGACTCACTGCACTGCATCCCCAGTGGTGCCAGTGCACTCTCTGGACTCACTGCACTGCATCCCCAGTGGTGCCAGTGCACTCTCTGGACTCACTGCAGTGCATCCCCAGTGGTGCCAGTGCACTCTCTGGACTCACTGCAGTGCATCCCCAGTGGTGCCAGTGCACTCTCTGGACTCACTGCAGTGCATCCCCAGTGGTGCCAGTGCACTCTCTGGAGTCACTGCAGTGCATCCCCAGTGGTGCCAGTGCACTCTCTGGACTCACTGCAGTGCATCCCCAGTGGTGCCAGTGCACTCTCTGGACTCACTGCAGTGCATCCCCAGTGGTGCCAGTGCACTCTCTGGACTCACTGCACTGCATCCCATTGGTGCCAGTGCACTCTCTGGAGTCACTGCAGTGCATCCCCAGTGGTGCCAGTGCACTCTCTGGACTCACTGCACTGCATCCCCAGTGGTGCCAGTGCACTCTCTGGACTCACTGCACTGCATCCCCAGTGGTGCCAGTGCACTCTCTGGACTCACTGCAGTGCATCCCCATTGGTGCCAGTGCACTCTCTGGACTCACTGCAGTGCATCCCCAGTGGTGCCAGTGCACTCTCTGGACTCACTGCAGTGCATCCCCAGTGGTGCCAGTGCACTCTCTGGACTCACTGCACTGCATCACCATTGGTGCCAGGGCACTCTCCGGACTCACTGCAGTGCATCCGCAGTGGTGCCAGTGCACTCTTTCGAGTCACTGCACTGCATCCCCATTACTGCCAGTGCATTCTCTGGACTCACTGCAGTGCATCCCCAGTGGTGCCAGTGCACTCTCTGGACTCACTGCAGTGCATCCCCAGTGGTGCCAGTGCACTCTCTGGACTCACTGCACTGCATCCCCAGTGGTGCCAGTGCACTCTCTGGACTCACTGCACTGCATCCCCAGTGGTGCCAGTGCACTCTCTAGAGTCACTGCAGTGCATCCCCAGTGGTGCCAGTGCACTCTCTGGACTCACTGCACTGCATCCCCAGTGGTGCCAGTGCACTCTCTGGAGTCACTGCAGTGCATCCCCAGTGGTGCCAGTGCACTCTCTGGACTCACTGCACTGCATCCCCAGTGGTGCCAGTGCACTCTCTGGACTCACTGCACTGCATCCCCAGTGGTGCCAGTGCACTCTCTGGACTCACTGCAGTGCATCCCCAGTGGTGCCAGTGCACTCTCTGGACTCACTGCACTGCATCCCCAGTGGTGCCAGTGCACTCTCTGGACTCACTGCAGTGCATCCCCAGTGGTGCCAGTGCACTCTCTGGACTCACTGCAGTGCATCCCCAGTGGTGCCAGTGCACTCTCTGGACTCACTGCACTGCATCCCCATTGGTGCCAGGGCACTCTCTGGACTCACTGCACTGCATCCCCAGTGTGCCAGTGCACTCTCTGGACTCACTGCAGTGCATCCCCATTGGTGCCAGTGCACTCTCTGGACTCACTGCAGTGCATCCCCAGTGGTGCCAGTGCACTCTCTGGACTCACTGCATCCCCAGTGGTGCCAGTGCACTCTCTGGACTCACTGGTGCATCCCCAGTGGTGCCAGTGCACTCTCTGGAGTCACTGCAGTGCATCCCCAGTGGTGCCAGTGCACTCTCTGGACTCACTGCACTGCATCCCCAGTGGTGCCAGTGCACTCTCTGGACTCACTGCACTGCATCCCCAGTGGTGCCAGTGCACTCTCTGGACTCACTGCACTGCATCCCCAGTGGTGCCAGTGCACTCTCTGGACTCACTGCACTGCATCCCCAGTGGTGCCAGTGCACTCTCTGGACTCACTGCAGTGCATCCCCAGTGGTGCCAGTGCACTCTCTGGACTCACTGCACTGCATCCCCAGTGGTGCCAGTGCACTCTCTAGAGTCACTGCAGTGCATCCCCAGTGGTGCCAGTGCACTCTCTGGACTCACTGCACTGCATCCCCAGTGGTGCCAGTGCACTCTCTGGACTCACTGCAGTGCATCCCCAGTGGTGCCAGTGCACTCTCTGGACTCACTGCACTGCATCCCCAGTGGTGCCAGTGCACTCTCTAGAGTCACTGCAGTGCATCCCCAGTGGTGCCAGTGCACTCTCTGGACTCACTGCACTGCATCCCCAGTGGTGCCAGTGCACTCTCTGGACTCACTGCAGTGCATCCCCAGTGGTGCCAGTGCACTCTGTGGACTCACTGCACTGCATCCCCAGTGGTGCCAGTGCACTCTCTGGACTCACTGCAGTGCATCCCCAGTGGTGCCAGTGCACTCTCTGGACTCACTGCACTGCATCCCCAGTGGTGCCAGTGCACTCTCTGGACTCACTGCAGTGCATCCCCAGTGGTGCCAGTGCACTCTCTGGACTCACTGCAGTGCATCCCCAGTGGTGCCAGTGCACTCTCTGGACTCACTGCACTGCATCCCCATTGGTGCCAGGGCACTCTCCGGACTCACTGCAGTGCATCCCCAGTGGTGCCAGTGCACTCTTTCGACTCACTGCACTGCATCCCCATTACTGCCAGTGCATTCTCTGGACTCACTGCAGTGCATCCCCAGTGGTGCCAGTGCACTCTCTGGACTCAATGCAGTGCATCCCCAGTGGTGCCAGTGCACTCTCTGGACTCACTGCACTGCATCGCCAGTGGTGCCACTGCACTCTCTGTACTCACTGCACTGCATCCCCACTGGTGCCAGTGCACTCTCTGGAGTCACTGCAGTGCATCCCCAGTGGTGCCAGTGCACTCTCTGGACTCACTGTACTGCATCCTCAGTGGTGCCAGTGCACTCTCTAGAGTCACTGCAGTGCATCCCAGTGGTGCCAGTGCCCTCTCTGGACTCACTGCACTGCATCCCCAGTGGTGCCAGTGCACTCTCTGGACTCACTGCAGTGCATCCCAGTGGTGCCAGTGCACTCTCTGGACTCACTGCACTGCATCCCCAGTGGTGCCAGTGCACTCTCTGGACTCACTGCACTGCATCCCCAGTGGTGCCAGTGCACTCTCTAGAGTCACTGCAGTGCATCCCCAGTGGTGCCAGTGCACTCTCTGGACTCACTGCACTGCATCCCCAGTGGTGCCAGTGCACTCTCTGGACTCACTGCAGTGCATCCCCAGTGGTGCCAGTGCACTCTCTGGACTCACTGCAGTGCATCCCCAGTGGTGCCAGTGCACTCTCTGGACTCACTGCAGTGCATCCCCAGTGGTGCCAGTGCACTCTCTGGACTCACTGCAGTGCATCCCCAGTGGTGCCAGTGCACTCTCTGGACTCACTGCACTGCATCCCCAGTGGTGCCAGTGCACTCTCTGGACTCACTGCACTGCATCCCCAGTGGTGCCAGTGCACTCTCTGGACTCACTGCACTGCATCCCCAGTGGTGCCAGTGCACTCTCTGGACTCACTGCACTGCATCCCCAGTGGTGCCAGTGCACTCTCTGGACTCACTGCACTGCATCCCCAGTGGTGCCAGTGCACTCTCTGGACTCACTGCACTGCATCCCCAGTGGTGCCAGTGCACTCTCTGGACTCACTGCAGTGCATCCCCAGTGGTGCCAGTGCACTCTCTGGACTCACTGCAGTGCATCCCCAGTGGTGCCAGTGCACTCTCTGGACTCACTGCACTGCATCCCCAGTGGTGCCAGTGGTGCTCACTGTGCATCCCCAGTGGTGCCTCTCTGGACTCACTGCACTGCATCCCCAGTGGTGCCAGTGCACTCTCTGGACTCACTGCAGTGCATCCCCAGTGGTGCCAGTGCACTCTCTGGACTCACTGCACTGCATCCCCAGTGGTGCCAGTGCACTCTCTGGACTCACTGCACTGCATCCCCAGTGGTGCCAGTGCACTCTCTGGACTCACTGCACTGCATCCCCAGTGGTGCCAGTGCACTCTCTGGACTCACTGCACTGCATCCCCAGTGGTGCCAGTGCACTCTCTGGACTCACTGCACTGCATCCCCAGTGGTGCCAGTGCACTCTCTGGAGTCACTGCAGTGCATCCCCAGTGGTGCCAGTGCACTCTCTGGACTCACTGCACTGCATCCCCAGTGGTGCCAGTGCACTCTCTGGACTCACTGCACTGCATCCCCAGTGGTGCCAGTGCACTCTCTGGACTCACTGCAGTGCATCCCCAGTGGTGCCAGTGCACTCTCTGGACTCACTGCAGTGCATCCCCAGTGGTGCCAGTGCACTCTCTGGACTCACTGCAGTGCATCCCCAGTGGTGCCAGTGCACTCTCTGGACTCACTGCACTGCATCCCCAGTGGTGCCAGTGCACTCTCTGGACTCACTGCAGTGCATCCCCAGTGGTGCCAGTGCACTCTCTGGACTCACAGCACTGCATCCCCAGTGGTGCCAGTGCACTCTCTGGACTCACTGCAGTGCATCCCCATTGGTGCCAGTGCACTCTCTGGACTCACTGCAGTGCATCCCCAGTGGTGCCAGTGCACTCTCTGCACTCACTGCAGTGCATCCCCAGTGGTGCCAGTGCACTCTCTGGACTCACTGCACTGCATCACCATTGGTGCCAGGGCACTCTCCGGACTCACTGCAGTGCATCCGCAGTGGTGCCAGTGCACTCTTTCGAGTCACTGCACTGCATCCCCATTACTGCCAGTGCATTCTATGGACTCACTGCAGTGCATCCCCAGTGGTGCCAGTGCACTCTCTGGACTCAATGCAGTGCATCCCCAGTGGTGCCAGTGCACTCTCGGGACTCACTGCACTGCATCCCCAGTGGTGCCACTGCACTCTCTGGACTCACTGCACTGCATCCCCACTGGTGCCAGTGCACTCTCTGGAGTCACTGCAGTGCATCCCCAGTGGTGCCAGTGCACTCTGTGGACTCACTGTACTGCATCCCCAGTGGTGCCAGTGCACTCTCTAGAGTCACTGCAGTGCATCCCAGTGGTGCCAGTGCCCTCTCTGCACTCACTGCACTGCATCCCCAGTGGTGCCAGTGCACTCTCTGGACTCACTGCAGTGCATTCCCCGTGGTGCCAGTGCACTCTCTGGACTCACTGCACTGCATCCCCAGTGGTGCCAGTGCACTCTCTGGACTCACTGCACTGCATCCCCAGTGGTGCCAGTGCACTCTCTGGACTCACTGCACTGCATCCCCAGTGGTGCCAGTGCACTCTCTAGAGTCACTGCAGTGCATCCCCAGTGGTGCCAGTGCACTCTCTGGACTCACTGCACCGCATCCCCAGTGGTGCCAGTGCACTCTCTGGACTCACTGCAGTGCATCCCCAGTGGTGCCAGTGCACTCTCTGGACTCACTGCAGTGCATCCCCAGTGGTGCCAGTGCACTCTCTGGACTCACTGCAGTGCATCCCCAGTGGTGCCAGTGCACTCTCTGGACTCACTGCAGTGCATCCCCAGTGGTGCCAGTGCACTCTCTGGACTCACTGCACTGCATCCCCAGTGGTGCCAGTGCACTCTCTGGAGTCATTGCAGTGCATCCCCAATGGTGCCAGTGCACTCTCTGGACTCACTGCACTGCATCCCCAGTGGTGCCAGTGCACTCTCTGGACTCACTGCACTGCATCCCCAGTGGTGCCAGTGCACTCTCTGGAGTCACTGCAGTGCATCCCCATTGGTGCCAGTGCACTCTCTGGACTCACTGCAGTGCATCCCCAGTGGTGCCAGTGCACTCTCTGGACTCACTGCACTGCATCCCCATTGGTGCCAGGGCACTCTCCGGACTCACTGCAGTGCATCCGCAGTGGTGCCAGTGCACTCTTTCGAGTCACTGCACTGCATCCCCATTGGTGCCAGTGCACTCTCTGGACTCACTGCAGTGCATCCCCAGTGGTGCCAGTGCACTCTCTGGACTGAATGCAGTGCATCCCCACTGGTGCCAGTGCACTCTCTGGACTCACTGCACTGCATCCCCAGTGGTGCCAGTGCACTCTCTGGAGTCACTGCAGTGCATCCCCACTGGTGCCAGTGCACTCTCTGGACTCACTGCAGTGCATCCCCAGTGGTGCCAGTGCACTCTCTGGACTCACTGCACTGCATCCCCAGTGGTGCCAGTGCACTCTCTGGAGTCACTGCAGTGCATCCCCAGTGGTGCCAGTGCACTCTCTGGACTCACTGCACTGCATCCCCAGTGGTGCCAGTGCACTCTCTGGACTCACTGCACTGCATCCCCAGTGGTGCCAGTGCACTCTCTGGACTCACTGCACTGCATCCCCAGTGGTGCCAGTGCACTCTCTGGACTCACTGCAGTGCATCCCCAGTGGTGCCAGTGCACTCTCTGGACTCACTGCAGTGCATCCCCAGTGGTGCCAGTGCACTCTCTGGACTCACTGCAGTGCATCCCCAGTGGTGCCAGTGCACTCTCTGGACTCACTGCAGTGCATCCCCAGTGGTGCCAGTGCACTCTCTGGACTCACTGCACTGCATCACCATTGGTGCCAGGGCACTCTCCGGACTCACTGCACTGCATCCCCAGTGGTGCCAGTGCACTCTCTGGAGCTCACTGCAGTGCATCCCCATTGGTGCCAGTGCACTCTCTGGACTCACTGCAGTGCATCCCCAGTGGTGCCAGTGCACTCTCTGGACTCACTGCACTGCATCCCCAGTGGTGCCAGTGCACTCTCTGGACTCACTGCACTGCATCCCCAGTGGTGCCAGTGCACTCTCTGGACTCACTGCACTGCATCCCCAGTGGTGCCAGTGCACTCTCTGGACTCACTGCACTGCATCCCCAGTGGTGCCAGTGCACTCTCTGGACTCACTGCAGTGCATCCCCAGTGGTGCCAGTGCACTCTCTGGACTCACTGCACTGCATCCCCAGTGGTGCCAGTGCACTCTCTGGACTCACTGCAGTGCATCCCCAGTGGTGCCAGTGCACTCTCTGGACTCACTGCAGTGCATCCCCAGTGGTGCCAGTGCACTCTCTGGACTCACTGCACTGCATCCCCAGTGGTGCCAGTGCACTCTCTGGACTCACTGCACTGCATCCCCAGTGGTGCCAGTGCACTCTCTGGACTCACTGCACTGCATCCCCAGTGGTGCCAGTGCACTCTCTGGACTCACTGCACTGCATCCCCAGTGGTGCCAGTGCACTCTCTGGACTCACTGCAGTGCATCCCCAGTGGTGCCAGTGCACTCTCTGGACTCACTGCACTGCATCCCCAGTGGTGCCAGTGCACTCTCTGGACTCACTGCAGTGCATCCCCAGTGGTGCCAGTGCACTCTCTGGGACTCACTGCAGTGCATCCCCAGTGGTGCCAGTGCACTCTCTGGACTCACTGCAGTGCATCCCCAGTGGTGCCAGTGCACTCTCTGGACTCACTGCACTGCATCCCCAGTGGTGCCAGTGCACTCTCTGGACTCACTGCACTGCATCCCCAGTGGTGCCAGTGCACTCTCTGGAGTCACTGCACTGCATCCCCAGTGGTGCCAGTGCACTCTCTGGACTCACTGCACTGCATCCCCAGTGGTGCCAGTGCACTCTCTGGACTCACTGCACTGCATCCCCAGTGGTGCCAGTGCACTCTCTGGACTCACTGCAGTGCATCCCCAGTGGTGCCAGTGCACTCTCTGGACTCACTGCACTGCATCCCCAGTGGTGCCAGTGCACTCTCTGGACTCACTGCAGTGCATCCCCAGTGGTGCCAGTGCACTCTCTGGACTCACTGCACTGCATCCCCAGTGGTGCCAGTGCACTCTCTGGACTCACTGCAGTGCATCCCCAGTGGTGCCAGTGCACTCTCTGGACTCACTGCAGTGCATCCCCAGTGGTGCCAGTGCACTCTCTGGACTCACTGCAGTGCATCCCCAGTGGTGCCAGTGCACTCTCTGGACTCACTGCACTGCATCCCCAGTGGTGCCAGTGCACTCTCTGGACTCACTGCACTGCATCCCCAGTGGTGCCAGTGCACTCTCTGGACTCACTGCAGTGCATCCCCAGTGGTGCCAGTGCACTCTCTGGACTCACTGCACTGCATCCCCAGTGGTGCCAGTGCACTCTCTGGACTCACTGCAGTGCATCCCCAGTGGTGCCAGTGCACTCTCTGGACTCACTGCAGTGCATCCCCAGTGGTGCCAGTGCACTCTCTGGACTCACTGCAGTGCATCCCCAGTGGTGCCAGTGCACTCTCTGGACTCACTGCACTGCATCACCATTGGTGCCAGTGCACTCTCTGGACTCACTGCAGTGCATCCCCAGTGGTGCCAGTGCACTCTCTCGAGTCACTGCACTGCATCCCCATTGGTGCCAGTGCACTCTCTGGACTCACTGCAGTGCATCCCCAGTGGTGCCAGTGCACTCTCTGGACTCACTGCAGTGCATCCCCAGTGGTGCCAGTGCACTCTCTGGACTCACTGCACTGCATCCCCAGTGGTGCCAGTGCACTCTCTGGACTCACTGCACTGCATCCCCAGTGGTGCCAGTGCACTCTCTGGAGTCACTGCAGTGCATCCCCAGTGGTGCCAGTGCACTCTCTGGACTCACTGCACTGCATCCCCAGTGGTGCCAGTGCACTCTCTAGAGTCACTGCAGTGCATCCCCAGTGGTGCCAGTGCACTCTCTGGACTCACTGCACTGCATCCCCAGTGGTGCCAGTGCACTCTCTGGACTCACTGCAGTGCATTCCCCAGTGGTGCCAGTGCACTCTCTGGACTCACTGCACTGCATCCCCAGTGGTGCCAGTGCACTCTCTGGACTCACTGCACTGCATCCCCAGTGGTGCCAGTGCACTCTCTGGACTCACTGCACTGCATCCCCAGTGGTGCCAGTGCACTCTCTAGAGTCACTGCAGTGCATCCCCAGTGGTGCCAGTGCACTCTCTGGACTCACTGCACTGCATCCCCAGTGGTGCCAGTGCACTCTCTGGACTCACTGCAGTGCATCCCCAGTGGTGCCAGTGCACTCTCTGGACTCACTGCAGTGCATCCCCAGTGGTGCCAGTGCACTCTCTGGACTCACTGCAGTGCATCCCCAGTGGTGCCAGTGCACTCTCTGGACTCACTGCAGTGCATCCCCAGTGGTGCCAGTGCACTCTCTGGACTCACTGCACTGCATCCCCAGTGGTGCCAGTGCACTCTCTGGACTCACTGCAGTGCATCCCCAGTGGTGCCAGTGCACTCTCTGGACTCACTGCACTGCATCCCCAGTGGTGCCAGTGCACTCTCTGGACTCACTGCAGTGCATCCCCAGTGGTGCCAGTGCACTCTCTGGACTCACTGCAGTGCATCCCCAGTGGTGCCAGTGCACTCTCTGGACTCACTGCAGTGCATCCCCAGTGGTGCCAGTGCACTCTCTGGACTCACTGCACTGCATCCCCAGTGGTGCCAGTGCACTCTCTGGACTCACTGCAGTGCATCCCCAGTGGTGCCAGTGCACTCTTTCGAGTCACTGCACTGCATCCCCATTGGTGCCAGTGCACTCTCTGGACTCACTGCAGTGCATCCCCAGTGGTGCCAGTGCACTCTCTGGACTCACTGCAGTGCATCCCCAGTGGTGCCAGTGCACTCTCTGGACTCACTGCACTGCATCCCCAGTGGTGCCAGTGCACTCTCTGGACTCACTGCAGTGCATCCCCAGTGGTGCCAGTGCACTCTCTGGACTCACTGCAGTGCATCCCCAGTGGTGCCAGTGCACTCTCTGGACTCACTGCACTGCATCCCCAGTGGTGCCAGTGCACTCTCTGGAGTCACTGCAGTGCATCCCCAGTGGTGCCAGTGCACTCTCTGGACTCACTGCACTGCATCCCCAGTGGTGCCAGTGCACTCTCTGGACTCACTGCAGTGCATCCCCAGTGGTGCCAGTGCACTCTCTGGACTCACTGCACTGCATCCCCAGTGGTGCCAGTGCACTCTCTGGAGTCACTGCAGTGCATCCCCAGTGGTGCCAGTGCACTCTCTGGACTCACTGCAGTGCATCCCCAGTGGTGCCAGTGCACTCTCTGGACTCACTGCAGTGCATCCCCAGTGGTGCCAGTGCACTCTCTGGACTCACTGCAGTGCATCCCCAGTGGTGCCAGTGCACTCTCTGGACTCACTGCACTGCATCCCCAGTGGTGCCAGTGCACTCTCTGGACTCACTGCACTGCATCCCCAGTGGTGCCAGTGCACTCTCTGGACTCACTGCAGTGCATCCCCAGTGGTGCCAGTGCACTCTCTGGACTCACTGCAGTGCATCCCCAGTGGTGCCAGTGCACTCTCTGGACTCACTGCAGTGCATCCCCAGTGGTGCCAGTGCACTCTCTGGACTCACTGCACTGCATCCCCAGTGGTGCCAGTGCACTCTCTGGACTCACTGCAGTGCATCCCCAGTGGTGCCAGTGCACTCTCTGGAGTCACTGCACTGCATCCCCAGTGGTGCCAGTGCACTCTCTGGACTCACTGCAGTGCATCCCCAGTGGTGCCAGTGCACTCTCTGGCTCACTGCAGTGCATCCCCAGTGGTGCCAGTGCACTCTCTGGACTCACTGCACTGCATCCCCAGTGGTGCCAGTGCACTCTCTGGACTCACTGCACTGCATCCCCAGTGGTGCCAGTGCACTCTCTGGACTCACTGCACTGCATCCCCAGTGGTGCCAGTGCACTCTCTGGACTCACTGCACTGCATCCCCAGTGGTGCCAGTGCACTCTCTGGACTCACTGCACTGCATCCCCAGTGGTGCCAGTGCACTCTCTGCACTCACTGCACTGCATCCCCAGTGGTGCCAGTGCACTCTCTGGACTCACTGCAGTGCATCCCCAGTGGTGCCAGTGCACTCTCTGGACTCACTGCACTGCATCCCCAGTGGTGCCAGTGCACTCTCTGGACTCACTGCAGTGCATCCCCAGTGGTGCCAGTGCACTCTCTGGACTCACTGCACTGCATCCCCAGTGGTGCCAGTGCACTCTCTAGAGTCACTGCAGTGCATCCCCAGTGGTGCCAGTGCACTCTCTGGACTCACTGCACTGCATCCCCAGTGGTGCCAGTGCACTCTCTGGACTCACTGCAGTGCATCCCCAGTGGTGCCAGTGCACTCTCTGGACTCACTGCACTGCATCCCCAGTGGTGCCAGTGCACTCTCTGGACTCACTGCAGTGCATCCCCAGTGGTGCCAGTGCACTCTCTGGACTCACTGCACTGCATCCCCAGTGGTGCCAGTGCACTCTCTGGACTCACTGCACTGCATCCCCAGTGGTGCCAGTGCACTCTCTGGACTCACTGCACTGCATCCCCAGTGGTGCCAGTGCACTCTCTGGACTCACTGCAGTGCATCCCCAGTGGTGCCAGTGCACTCTCTGGACTCACTGCACTGCATCCCCAGTGGTGCCAGTGCACTCTCTGGACTCACTGCAGTGCATCCCCAGTGGTGCCAGTGCACTCTCTGGACTCACTGCAGTGCATCCCCAGTGGTGCCAGTGCACTCTCTGGACTCACTGCACTGCATCCCCATTGGTGCCAGTGCACTCTCCGGACTCACTGCAGTGCATCCCAGTGGTGCCAGTGCACTCTCTTCGAGTCACTGCACTGCATCCCCATTGGTGCCAGTGCACTCTCTGGACTCACTGCAGTGCATCCCCAGTGGTGCCAGTGCACTCTCTGGACTCACTGCAGTGCATCCCCAGTGGTGCCAGTGCACTCTCTGGACTCACTGCACTGCATCCCCAGTGGTGCCAGTGCACTCTCTGGACTCACTGCACTGCATCCCCAGTGGTGCCAGTGCACTCTCTGGAGTCACTGCAGTGCATCCCCAGTGGTGCCAGTGCACTCTCTGGACTCACTGCACTGCATCCCCAGTGGTGCCAGTGCACTCTCTGGACTCACTGCAGTGCATCCCCAGTGGTGCCAGTGCACTCTCTGGACTCACTGCACTGCACCAGTGCATCCCCAGTGGTGCCAGTGCACTCTCTGACTCACTGACTCACTGCAGTGCATCCCCAGTGGTGCCAGTGCACTCTCTGGACTCACTGCAGTGCATCCCCAGTGGTGCCAGTGCACTCTCTGGACTCACTGCACTGCATCCCCAGTGGTGCCAGTGCACTCTCTGGACTCACTGCAGTGCATCCCCAGTGGTGCCAGTGCACTCTCTGGACTCACTGCAGTGCATCCCCAGTGGTGCCAGTGCACTCTCTGGACTCACTGCAGTGCATCCCCAGTGGTGCCAGTGCACTCTCTGGACTCACTGCAGTGCATCCCCAGTGGTGCCAGTGCACTCTCTGGACTCACTGCAGTGCATCCCCAGTGGTGCCAGTGCACTCTCTGGACTCACTGCAGTGCATCCCCAGTGGTGCCAGTGCACTCTCTGGACTCACTGCAGTGCATCCCCAGTGGTGCCAGTGCACTCTCTGGACTCACTGCAGTGCATCCCCAGTGGTGCCAGTGCACTCTCTGGACTCACTGCAGTGCATCCCCAGTGGTGCCAGTGCACTCTCTGGACTCACTGCAGTGCATCCCCAGTGGTGCCAGTGCACTCTCTGGACTCACTGCACTGCATCCCCAGTGGTGCCAGTGCACTCTCTGGACTCACTGCACTGCATCCCCAGTGGTGCCAGTGCACTCTCTGGACTCACTGCACTGCATCCCCAGTGGTGCCAGTGCACTCTCTGGACTCACTGCAGTGCATCCCCAGTGGTGCCAGTGCACTCTCTGGACTCACTGCAGTGCATCCCCAGTGGTGCCAGTGCACTCTCTGGACTCACTGCATCCCCAGTGGTGCCAGTGCATGGACTCCCAGTGCATCCCCAGTGGTGCCAGTGCACTCTCTGGACTCACTGCAGTGCATCCCCAGTGGTGCCAGTGCACTCTCTGGACTCACTGCAGTGCATCCCCAGTGGTGCCAGTGCACTCTCTGGACTCACTGCACTGCATCCCCATTGGTGCCAGGGCACTCTCCGGACTCACTGCACTGCATCCCCAGTGGTGCCAGTGCACTCTCTGGACTCACTGCAGTGCATCCCCAGTGGTGCCAGTGCACTCTCTGGACTCACTGCAGTGCATCCCCAGTGGTGCCAGTGCACTCTCTGGACTCACTGCAGTGCATCCCCAGTGGTGCCAGTGCACTCTCTGGACTCACTGCACTGCATCCCCAGTGGTGCCAGTGCACTCTCTGGACTCACTGCAGTGCATCCCCAGTGGTGCCAGTGCACTCTCTGGACTCACTGCACTGCATCCCCAGTGGTGCCAGTGCACTCTCTGGACTCACTGCAGTGCATCCCCAGTGGTGCCAGTGCACTCTCTGGACTCACTGCACTGCATCCCCAGTGGTGCCAGTGCACTCTCTAGAGTCACTGCAGTGCATCCCCAGTGGTGCCAGTGCACTCTCTGGACTCACTGCAGTGCATCCCCAGTGGTGCCAGTGCACTCTCTGGACTCACTGCACTGCATCCCCAGTGGTGCCAGTGCACTCTCTGGACTCACTGCACTGCATCCCCAGTGGTGCCAGTGCACTCTCTGGACTCACTGCACTGCATCCCCAGTGGTGCCAGTGCACTCTCTGGACTCACTGCACTGCATCCCCAGTGGTGCCAGTGCACTCTCTGGACTCACTGCAGTGCATCCCCAGTGGTGCCAGTGCACTCTCTGGACTCACTGCAGTGCATCCCCAGTGGTGCCAGTGCACTCTCTGGACTCACTGCACTGCATCCCCAGTGGTGCCAGTGCACTCTCTGGACTCACTGCAGTGCATCCCCAGTGGTGCCAGTGCACTCTCTGGAGTCACTGCACTGCATCCCCAGTGGTGCCAGTGCACTCTCTGGACTCACTGCAGTGCATCCCCAGTGGTGCCAGTGCACTCTCTGGACTCACTGCAGTGCATCCCCAGTGGTGCCAGTGCACTCTCTGGACTCACTGCACTGCATCCCCAGTGGTGCCAGTGCACTCTCTGGACTCACTGCACTGCATCCCCAGTGGTGCCAGTGCACTCTCTGGAGTCACTGCAGTGCATCCCCAGTGGTGCCAGTGCACTCTCTGGACTCACTGCACTGCATCCCCAGTGGTGCCAGTGCACTCTCTAGAGTCACTGCAGTGCATCCCAGTGGTGCCAGTGCACTCTCTGGACTCACTGCACTGCATCCCCAGTGGTGCCAGTGCACTCTCTGGACTCACTGCAGTGCATCCCCAGTGGTGCCAGTGCACTCTCTGGACTCACTGCAGTGCATCCCCAGTGGTGCCAGTGCACTCTCTGGACTCACTGCAGTGCATCCCCAGTGGTGCCAGTGCACTCTCTGGACTCACTGCAGTGCATCCCCAGTGGTGCCAGTGCACTCTCTGGACTCACTGCAGTGCATCCCCAGTGGTGCCAGTGCACTCTCTGGACTCACTGCAGTGCATCCCCAGTGGTGCCAGTGCACTCTCTGGACTCACTGCACTGCATCCCCAGTGGTGCCAGTGCACTCTCTGGACTCACTGCAGTGCATCCCCAGTGGTGCCAGTGCACTCTCTGGACTCACTGCAGTGCATCCCCAGTGGTGCCAGTGCACTCTCTGGACTCACTGCACTGCATCCCCAGTGGTGCCAGTGCACTCTCTGGACTCACTGCACTGCATCCCCAGTGGTGCCAGTGCACTCTCTGGACTCACTGCACTGCATCCCCAGTGGTGCCAGTGCACTCTCTGGACTCACTGCACTGCATCCCCAGTGGTGCCAGTGCACTCTCTGGACTCACTGCAGTGCATCCCCAGTGGTGCCAGTGCACTCTCTGGACTCACTGCACTGCATCCCCAGTGGTGCCAGTGCACTCTCTGGACTCACTGCACTGCATCCCCAGTGGTGCCAGTGCACTCTCTGGACTCACTGCAGTGCATCCCCAGTGGTGCCAGTGCACTCTCTGGACTCACTGCACTGCATCCCCAGTGGTGCCAGTGCACTCTCTGGAGTCACTGCAGTGCATCCCCAGTGGTGCCAGTGCACTCTCTGGACTCACTGCACTGCATCCCCAGTGGTGCCAGTGCACTCTCTGGACTCACTGCAGTGCATCCCCAGTGGTGCCAGTGCACTCTCTGGACTCACTGCACTGCATCCCCAGTGGTGCCAGTGCACTCTCTGGACTCACTGCAGTGCATCCCCAGTGGTGCCAGTGCACTCTCTGGACTCACTGCACTGCATCCCCAGTGGTGCCAGTGCACTCTCTGGACTCACTGCAGTGCATCCCCAGTGGTGCCAGTGCACTCTCTGGACTCACTGCAGTGCATCCCCAGTGGTGCCAGTGCACTCTCTGGACTCACTGCAGTGCATCCCCAGTGGTGCCAGTGCACTCTCTGGACTCACTGCAGTGCATCCCCAGTGGTGCCAGTGCACTCTCTGGACTCACTGCACTGCATCCCCAGTGGTGCCAGTGCACTCTCTGGACTCACTGCACTGCATCCCCAGTGGTGCCAGTGCACTCTCTGGACTCACTGCAGTGCATCCCCAGTGGTGCCAGTGCACTCTCTGGACTCACTGCAGTGCATCCCCAGTGGTGCCAGTGCACTCTCTGGACTCACTGCAGTGCATCCCCAGTGGTGCCAGTGCACTCTCTGGACTCACTGCACTGCATCCCCAGTGGTGCCAGTGCACTCTGCACTGCATCAGTGGTGCCAGTGCACTCTCTGGACTCACTGCATGCCCCAGTGGTGCCAGTGCACTCTCTGGACTCACTGCACTGCATCCCCAGTGGTGCCAGTGCACTCTCTGGACTCACTGCAGTGCATCCCCAGTGGTGCCAGTGCACTCTCTGGACTCACTGCACTGCATCCCCAGTGGTGCCAGTGCACTCTCTGGACTCACTGCAGTGCATCCCCAGTGGTGCCAGTGCACTCTCTGGACTCACTGCAGTGCATCCCCAGTGGTGCCAGTGCACTCTCTGGACTCACTGCACTGCATCCCCAGTGGTGCCAGTGCACTCTCTGGACTCACTGCACTGCATCCCCAGTGGTGCCAGTGCACTCTCTGGACTCACTGCACTGCATCCCCAGTGGTGCCAGTGCACTCTCTGGACTCACTGCACTGCATCCCCAGTGGTGCCAGTGCACTCTCTGGACTCACTGCACTGCATCCCCAGTGGTGCCAGTGCACTCTCTGGAGTCACTGCAGTGCATCCCCAGTGGTGCCAGTGCACTCTCTGGACTCACTGCACTGCATCCCCAGTGGTGCCAGTGCACTCTCTGGACTCACTGCAGTGCATCCCCAGTGGTGCCAGTGCACTCTCTGGACTCACTGCACTGCATCCCCAGTGGTGCCAGTGCACTCTCTGGACTCACTGCAGTGCATCCCCAGTGGTGCCAGTGCACTCTCTGGACTCACTGCACTGCATCCCCAGTGGTGCCAGTGCACTCTCTGGACTCACTGCAGTGCATCCCCAGTGGTGCCAGTGCACTCTCTGGACTCACTGCAGTGCATCCCCAGTGGTGCCAGTGCACTCTCTGGACTCACTGCAGTGCATCCCCAGTGGTGCCAGTGCACTCTCTGGACTCACTGCAGTGCATCCCCAGTGGTGCCAGTGCACTCTCTGGACTCACTGCAGTGCATCCCCAGTGGTGCCAGTGCACTCTCTGGACTCACTGCAGTGCATCCCCAGTGGTGCCAGTGCACTCTCTGGACTCACTGCAGTGCATCCCCAGTGGTGCCAGTGCACTCTCTGGACTCACTGCAGTGCATCCCCAGTGGTGCCAGTGCACTCTCTGGACTCACTGCACTGCATCCCCAGTGGTGCCAGTGCACTCTCTGGACTCACTGCACTGCATCCCCAGTGGTGCCAGTGCACTCTCTGGACTCACTGCACTGCATCCCCAGTGGTGCCAGTGCACTCTCTGGACTCACTGCAGTGCATCCCCAGTGGTGCCAGTGCACTCTCTGGACTCACTGCAGTGCATCCCCAGTGGTGCCAGTGCACTCTCTGGACTCACTGCACTGCATCCCCAGTGGTGCCAGTGCACTCTCTGGACTCACTGCAGTGCATCCCCAGTGGTGCCAGTGCACTCTCTGGACTCACTGCACTGCATCCCCAGTGGTGCCAGTGCACTCTCTGGACTCACTGCAGTGCATCCCCAGTGGTGCCAGTGCACTCTCTGGACTCACTGCAGTGCATCCCCAGTGGTGCCAGTGCACTCTCTGGACTCACTGCAGTGCATCCCCAGTGGTGCCAGTGCACTCTCTGGACTCACTGCACTGCATCCCCAGTGGTGCCAGTGCACTCTCTGGACTCACTGCACTGCATCCCCAGTGGTGCCAGTGCACTCTCTGGACTCACTGCAGTGCATCCCCAGTGGTGCCAGTGCACTCTCTGGACTCACTGCAGTGCATCCCCAGTGGTGCCAGTGCACTCTCTGGACTCACTGCAGTGCATCCCCAGTGGTGCCAGTGCACTCTCTGGACTCACTGCACTGCATCCCCAGTGGTGCCAGTGCACTCTCTGGACTCACTGCAGTGCATCCCCAGTGGTGCCAGTGCACTCTCTGGACTCACTGCACTGCATCCCCAGTGGTGCCAGTGCACTCTCTGGACTCACTGCAGTGCATCCCCAGTGGTGCCAGTGCACTCTCTGGACTCACTGCACTGCATCCCCAGTGGTGCCAGTGCACTCTCTGGACTCACTGCACTGCATCCCCAGTGGTGCCAGTGCACTCTCTGGACTCACTGCAGTGCATCCCCAGTGGTGCCAGTGCACTCTCTGGACTCACTGCACTGCATCCCCAGTGGTGCCAGTGCACTCTCTGGACTCACTGCAGTGCATCCCCAGTGGTGCCAGTGCACTCTCTGGACTCACTGCAGTGCATCCCCAGTGGTGCCAGTGCACTCTCTGGACTCACTGCACTGCATCCCCAGTGGTGCCAGTGCACTCTCTGGACTCACTGCAGTGCATCCCCAGTGGTGCCAGTGCACTCTCTGGACTCACTGCACTGCATCCCCAGTGGTGCCAGTGCACTCTCTGGACTCACTGCAGTGCATCCCCAGTGGTGCCAGTGCACTCTCTGGACTCACTGCACTGCATCCCCAGTGGTGCCAGTGCACTCTCTGGACTCACTGCAGTGCATCCCCAGTGGTGCCAGTGCACTCTCTGGACTCACTGCACTGCATCCCCAGTGGTGCCAGTGCACTCTCTGGACTCACTGCAGTGCATCCCCAGTGGTGCCAGTGCACTCTCTGGACTCACTGCAGTGCATCCCCAGTGGTGCCAGTGCACTCTCTGGACTCACTGCAGTGCATCCCCAGTGGTGCCAGTGCACTCTCTGGACTCACTGCAGTGCATCCCCAGTGGTGCCAGTGCACTCTCTGGACTCACTGCAGTGCATCCCCAGTGGTGCCAGTGCACTCTCTGGACTCACTGCACTGCATCCCCAGTGGTGCCAGTGCACTCTCTGGACTCACTGCAGTGCATCCCCAGTGGTGCCAGTGCACTCTCTGGACTCACTGCAGTGCATCCCCAGTGGTGCCAGTGCACTCTCTGGACTCACTGCAGTGCATCCCCAGTGGTGCCAGTGCACTCTCTGGACTCACTGCACTGCATCCCCAGTGGTGCCAGTGCACTCTCTGGACTCACTGCAGTGCATCCCCAGTGGTGCCAGTGCACTCTCTGGAGTCACTGCAGTGCATCCCCATTGGTGCCAGTGCACTCTCTGGACTCACTGCAGTGCATCCCCAGTGGTGCCAGTGCACTCTCTGGACTCACTGCAGTGCATCCCCAGTGGTGCCAGTGCACTCTCTGGACTCACTGCACTGCATCCCCAGTGGTGCCAGTGCACTCTCTGGACTCACTGCACTGCATCCCCAGTGGTGCCAGTGCACTCTCTGGACTCACTGCAGTGCATCCCCAGTGGTGCCAGTGCACTCTCTGGACTCACTGCACTGCATCCCCAGTGGTGCCAGTGCACTCTCTGGACTCACTGCACTGCATCCCCAGTGGTGCCAGTGCACTCTCTGGACTCACTGCACTGCATCCCCAGTGGTGCCAGTGCACTCTCTGGACTCACTGCAGTGCATCCCCAGTGGTGCCAGTGCACTCTCTGGACTCACTGCACTGCATCCCCAGTGGTGCCAGTGCACTCTCTGGACTCACTGCAGTGCATCCCCAGTGGTGCCAGTGCACTCTCTGGACTCACTGCACTGCATCCCCAGTGGTGCCAGTGCACTCTCTGGACTCACTGCAGTGCATCCCCAGTGGTGCCAGTGCACTCTCTGGACTCACTGCACTGCATCCCCAGTGGTGCCAGTGCACTCTCTGGACTCACTGCAGTGCATCCCCAGTGGTGCCAGTGCACTCTCTGGACTCACTGCACTGCATCCCCAGTGGTGCCAGTGCACTCTCTGGACTCACTGCAGTGCATCCCCAGTGGTGCCAGTGCACTCTCTGGACTCACTGCACTGCATCCCCAGTGGTGCCAGTGCACTCTCTGGACTCACTGCAGTGCATCCCCAGTGGTGCCAGTGCACTCTCTGGACTCACTGCACTGCATCCCCAGTGGTGCCAGTGCACTCTCTGGACTCACTGCACTGCATCCCCAGTGGTGCCAGTGCACTCTCTGGACTCACTGCACTGCATCCCCAGTGGTGCCAGTGCACTCTCTGGACTCACTGCAGTGCATCCCCAGTGGTGCCAGTGCACTCTCTGGACTCACTGCAGTGCATCCCCAGTGGTGCCAGTGCACTCTCTGGACTCACTGCACTGCATCCCCAGTGGTGCCAGTGCACTCTCTGGACTCACTGCAGTGCATCCCCAGTGGTGCCAGTGCACTCTCTGGACTCACTGCACTGCATCCCCAGTGGTGCCAGTGCACTCTCTGGACTCACTGCAGTGCATCCCCAGTGGTGCCAGTGCACTCTCTGGACTCACTGCAGTGCATCCCCAGTGGTGCCAGTGCACTCTCTGGACTCACTGCACTGCATCCCCAGTGGTGCCAGTGCACTCTCTGGACTCACTGCACTGCATCCCCAGTGGTGCCAGTGCACTCTCTGGACTCACTGCAGTGCATCCCCAGTGGTGCCAGTGCACTCTCTGGACTCACTGCACTGCATCCCCAGTGGTGCCAGTGCACTCTCTGGAGTCACTGCAGTGCATCCCCAGTGGTGCCAGTGCACTCTCTGGACTCACTGCACTGCATCCCCAGTGGTGCCAGTGCACTCTCTGGACTCACTGCAGTGCATCCCCAGTGGTGCCAGTGCACTCTCTGGACTCACTGCACTGCATCCCCAGTGGTGCCAGTGCACTCTCTGGACTCACTGCAGTGCATCCCCAGTGGTGCCAGTGCACTCTCTGGACTCACTGCAGTGCATCCCCAGTGGTGCCAGTGCACTCTCTGGACTCACTGCAGTGCATCCCCAGTGGTGCCAGTGCACTCTCTGGACTCACTGCAGTGCATCCCCAGTGGTGCCAGTGCACTCTCTGGACTCACTGCACTGCATCCCCAGTGGTGCCAGTGCACTCTCTGGACTCACTGCAGTGCATCCCCAGTGGTGCCAGTGCACTCTCTGGACTCACTGCAGTGCATCCCCAGTGGTGCCAGTGCACTCTCTGGACTCACTGCAGTGCATCCCCAGTGGTGCCAGTGCACTCTCTGGACTCACTGCACTGCATCCCCAGTGGTGCCAGTGCACTCTCTGGACTCACTGCACTGCATCCCCAGTGGTGCCAGTGCACTCTCTGGACTCACTGCAGTGCATCCCCAGTGGTGCCAGTGCACTCTCTGGACTCACTGCAGTGCATCCCCAGTGGTGCCAGTGCACTCTCTGGACTCACTGCAGTGCATCCCCAGTGGTGCCAGTGCACTCTCTGGACTCACTGCACTGCATCCCCAGTGGTGCCAGTGCACTCTCTGGACTCACTGCAGTGCATCCCCAGTGGTGCCAGTGCACTCTCTGGACTCACTGCAGTGCATCCCCAGTGGTGCCAGTGCACTCTCTGGACTCACTGCACTGCATCCCCAGTGGTGCCAGTGCACTCTCTGGACTCACTGCAGTGCATCCCCAGTGGTGCCAGTGCACTCTCTGGACTCACTGCAGTGCATCCCCAGTGGTGCCAGTGCACTCTCTGGACTCACTGCAGTGCATCCCCAGTGGTGCCAGTGCACTCTCTGGACTCACTGCAGTGCATCCCCAGTGGTGCCAGTGCACTCTCTGGACTCACTGCAGTGCATCCCCAGTGGTGCCAGTGCACTCTCTGGACTCACTGCAGTGCATCCCCAGTGGTGCCAGTGCACTCTCTGGACTCACTGCAGTGCATCCCCAGTGGTGCCAGTGCACTCTCTGGACTCACTGCAGTGCATCCCCAGTGGTGCCAGTGCACTCTCTGGACTCACTGCACTGCATCCCCAGTGGTGCCAGTGCACTCTCTGGACTCACTGCACTGCATCCCCAGTGGTGCCAGTGCACTCTCTGGACTCACTGCACTGCATCCCCAGTGGTGCCAGTGCACTCTCTGGACTCACTGCAGTGCATCCCCAGTGGTGCCAGTGCACTCTCTGGACTCACTGCAGTGCATCCCCAGTGGTGCCAGTGCACTCTCTGGACTCACTGCACTGCATCCCCAGTGGTGCCAGTGCACTCTCTGGACTCACTGCAGTGCATCCCCAGTGGTGCCAGTGCACTCTCTGGACTCACTGCAGTGCATCCCCAGTGGTGCCAGTGCACTCTCTGGACTCACTGCAGTGCATCCCCAGTGGTGCCAGTGCACTCTCTGGACTCACTGCAGTGCATCCCCAGTGGTGCCAGTGCACTCTCTGGACTCACTGCACTGCATCCCCAGTGGTGCCAGTGCACTCTCTGGACTCACTGCACTGCATCCCCAGTGGTGCCAGTGCACTCTCTGGACTCACTGCACTGCATCCCCAGTGGTGCCAGTGCACTCTCTGGACTCACTGCACTGCATCCCCAGTGGTG
Organism: Anser cygnoides; assembly: GCF_040182565.1. Classification (NCBI taxonomy): domain Eukaryota; kingdom Metazoa; phylum Chordata; class Aves; order Anseriformes; family Anatidae; genus Anser; species Anser cygnoides. Next base: position 12,118,602 of record NC_089911.1, read on the forward strand.
CCAGTGCACTCTCTGGACTCACTGCAGTGCATCCCCAGTGGTGCCAGTGCACTCTCTGGACTCACTGCAGTGCATCCCCAGTGGTGCCAGTGCACTCTCTGGACTCACTGCACTGCATCCCCAGTGGTGCCAGTGCACTCTCTGGACTCACTGCAGTGCATCCCCAGTGGTGCCAGTGCACTCTCTGGACTCACTGCACTGCATCCCCAGTGGTGCCAGTGCACTCTCTGGACTCACTGCAGTGCATCCCCAGTGGTGCCAGTGCACTCTCTGGACTCACTGCACTGCATCCCCAGTGGTGCCAGTGCACTCTCTGGACTCACTGCACTGCATCCCCAGTGGTGCCAGTGCACTCTCTGGACTCACTGCAGTGCATCCCCAGTGGTGCCAGTGCACTCTCTGGACTCACTGCACTGCATCCCCAGTGGTGCCAGTGCACTCTCTGGACTCACTGCACTGCATCCCCAGTGGTGCCAGTGCACTCTCTGGACTCACTGCAGTGCATCCCCAGTGGTGCCAGTGCACTCTCTGGACTCACTGCACTGCATCCCCAGTGGTGCCAGTGCACTCTCTGGACTCACTGCAGTGCATCCCCAGTGGTGCCAGTGCACTCTCTGGACTCACTGCACTGCATCCCCAGTGGTGCCAGTGCACTCTCTGGAGTCACTGCAGTGCATCCCCAGTGGTGCCAGTGCACTCTCTGGACTCACTGCACTGCATCCCCAGTGGTGCCAGTGCACTCTCTGGACTCACTGCAGTGCATCCCCAGTGGTGCCAGTGCACTCTCTGGACTCACTGCACTGCATCCCCACTGCCAGTGCACTCTCCTCACTGCAGTGCATCCCCAGTGGTGCCAGTGCACTCTCTGGACTCACTGCAGTGCATCCCCAGTGGTGCCAGTGCACTCTCTGGACTCACTGCAGTGCATCCCCAGTGGTGCCAGTGCACTCTCTGGACTCACTGCAGTGCATCCCCAGTGGTGCCAGTGCACTCTCTGGACTCACTGCACTGCATCCCCAGTGGTGCCAGTGCACTCTCTGGACTCACTGCAGTGCATCCCCAGTGGTGCCAGTGCACTCTCTGGACTCACTGCAGTGCATCCCCAGTGGTGCCAGTGCACTCTCTGGACTCACTGCAGTGCATCCCCAGTGGTGCCAGTGCACTCTCTGGACTCACTGCACTGCATCCCCAGTGGTGCCAGTGCACTCTCTGGACTCACTGCACTGCATCCCCAGTGGTGCCAGTGCACTCTCTGGACTCACTGCAGTGCATCCCCAGTGGTGCCAGTGCACTCTCTGGACTCACTGCACTGCATCCCCAGTGGTGCCAGTGCACTCTCTGGACTCACTGCAGTGCATCCCCAGTGGTGCCAGTGCACTCTCTGGACTCACTGCAGTGCATCCCCAGTGGTGCCAGTGCACTCTCTGGACTCACTGCACTGCATCCCCAGTGGTGCCAGTGCACTCTCTGGAGTCACTGCAGTGCATCCCCAGTGGTGCCAGTGCACTCTCTGGACTCACTGCACTGCATCCCCAGTGGTGCCAGTGCACTCTCTGGACTCACTGCACTGCATCCCCAGTGGTGCCAGTGCACTCTCTGGACTCACTGCACTGCATCCCCAGTGGTGCCAGTGCACTCTCTGGAGTCACTGCAGTGCATCCCCAGTGGTGCCAGTGCACTCTCTGGACTCACTGCACTGCATCCCCAGTGGTGCCAGTGCACTCTCTGGACTCACTGCAGTGCATCCCCAGTGGTGCCAGTGCACTCTCTGGACTCACTGCACTGCATCCCCAGTGGTGCCAGTGCACTCTCTGGACTCACTGCAGTGCATCCCCAGTGGTGCCAGTGCACTCTCTGGACTCACTGCACTGCATCCCCAGTGGTGCCAGTGCACTCTCTGGACTCACTGCAGTGCATCCCCAGTGGTGCCAGTGCACTCTCTGGACTCACTGCACTGCATCCCCAGTGGTGCCAGTGCACTCTCTAGAGTCACTGCAGTGCATCCCCAGTGGTGCCAGTGCACTCTCTGGACTCACTGCACTGCATCCCCAGTGGTGCCAGTGCACTCTCTGGACTCACTGCACTGCATCCCCAGTGGTGCCAGTGCACTCTGTGGACTCACTGCACTGCATCCCCAGTGGTGCCAGTGCACTCTCTGGACTCACTGCAGTGCATCCCCAGTGGTGCCAGTGCACTCTCTGGACTCACTGCACTGCATCCCCAGTGGTGCCAGTGCACTCTCTGGACTCACTGCAGTGCATCCCCAGTGGTGCCAGTGCACTCTCTGGACTCACTGCAGTGCATCCCCAGTGGTGCCAGTGCACTCTCTGGACTCACTGCACTGCATCCCCATTGGTGCCAGGGCACTCTCCGGACTCACTGCAGTGCATCCGCAGTGGTGCCAGTGCACTCTTTCGAGTCACTGCACTGCATCCCCATTACTGCCAGTGCATTCTATGGACTCACTGCAGTGCATCCCCAGTGGTGCCAGTGCACTCTCTGGACTCAATGCAGTGCATCCCCAGTGGTGCCAGTGCACTCTCGGGACTCACTGCACTGCATCGCCAGTGGTGACACTGCACTCTCTGGACTCACTGCACTGCATCCCCACTGGTGCCAGTGCACTCTCTGGAGTCACTGCAGTGCATCCCCAGTGGTGCCAGTGCACTCTGTGGACTCACTGTACTGCATCCTCAGTGGTGCCAGTGCACTCTCTAGAGTCACTGCAGTGCATCCCAGTGGTGCCAGTGCCCTCTCTGCACTCACTGCACTGCATCCCCAGTGGTGCCAGTGCACTCTCTGGACTCACTGCAGTGCATTCCCCGTGGTGCCAGTGCACTCTCTGGACTCACTGCACCGCATCCCCAGTGGTGCCAGTGCACTCTCTGGACTCACTGCAGTGCATCCCCAGTGGTGCCAATGCACTCTCTGGAGTCACTGCAGTGCATCCCCATTGGTGCCAGTGCACTCTCTGGACTCACTGCAGTGCATCCCCAGTGGTGCCAGTGCACTCTCTGGACTCACTGCAGTGCATTCCCAGTGGTGCCAGTGCACTCTCTGGACTCACTGCAGTGCATCCCCAGTGGTGCCAATGCACTCTCTGGAGTCACTGCAGTGCATCCCCAGTGGTGCCAGTGCACTCTCTGGACTCACTGCAGTGCATCCCCAGTGGTGCCAGTGCACTCTCTGGACTCACTGCAGTGCATCCCCAGTGGTGCCAGTGCACTCTCGGGACTCACTGCACTGCATCCCCAGTGGTGCCACTGCACTCTCTGGACTCACTGCACTGCATCCCCAGTGGTGCCAGTGCACTCTCTGGACTCACTGCACTGCATCCCCAGTGGTGCCAGTGCACTCTCTGGACTCACTGCAGTGCATCCCCAGTGGTGCCAGTGCACTCTCTAGAGTAACTGCAGTGCATCCCCAGTGGTGCCAGTGCACTCTCTGGACTCACTGCACCGCATCCCCAGTGGTGCCAGTGCACTCTCTGGACTCACTGCAGTGCAGCCCCAGTGGTGCCAGTGCACTCTCTGGACTCACTGCAGTGCATCCCCAGTGGTGCCAGTGCACTCTCTGGACTCACTGCAGTGCATCCCCAGTGGTGACAGTGCACTCTCTGGACTCACTGCACTGCATCACCATTGGTGCCAGGGCACTCTCCGGACTCACAGCACTGCATCCCCAGTGGTGCCAGTGCACTCTCTGGAGCCACTGCAGTGCATCCCCATTGGTGCCAGTGCACTCTCTGGACTCACTGCAGTGCATCCCCAGTGGTGCCAGTGCACTGTCTGGACTCACTGCAGTGCATCCCCAGTGGTGCCAGTGCACTCTCTGGACTCACTGCACTGCATCACCTTTGGTGCCAGGGCACTCTCCGGACTCACTGCAGTGCATCCCCAGTGGTGCCAGTGCACTCTTGGACTCTGAGTCACTGCACTGCATCCCCAGTGGTGCCAGTGCACTCTCTGGACTCACTGCAGTGCATCCCCAGTGGTGCCAGTGCACTCTCTGGACTCACTGCAGTGCATCCCCAGTGGTGCCAGTGCACTCTCTGGACTCACTGCACTGCATCCCCAGTGGTGCCAGTGCACTCTCTGGACTCACTGCACTGCATCCCCAGTGGTGCCAGTGCACTCTCTGGAGTCACTGCAGTGCATCCCCAGTGGTGCCAGTGCACTCTGTGGACTCACTGTACTGCATCCCCAGTGGTGCCAGTGCACTCTCTAGAGTCACTGCAGTGCATCCCAGTGGTGCCAGTGCCCTCTCTGCACTCACTGCACTGCATCCCCAGTGGTGCCAGTGCACTCTCTGGACTCACTGCAGTGCATTCCCCGTGGTGCCAGTGCACTCTCTGGACTCACTGCAGTGCATCCCCAGTGGTGCCAGTGCACTCTCTGGACTCACTGCAGTGCATCCCCAGTGGTGCCAGTGCACTCTCTGGAGTCACTGCAGTGCATCCCCATTGGTGCCAGTGCACTCTCTGGACTCACTGCAGTGCATCCCCAGTGGTGCCAGTGCACTCTCTGGACTCACTGCAGTGCATTCCCAGTGGTGCCAGTGCACTCTCTGGACTCACTGCACTGCATCCCCAGTGGTGCCAATGCACTCTCTGGAGTCACTGCAGTGCATCCCCAGTGGTGCCAGTGCACTCTCTGGACTCACTGCAGTGCATCCCCAGTGGTGCCAGTGCACTCTCTGGACTCACTGCAGTGCATCCCCAGTGGTGCCAGTGCACTCTCGGGACTCACTGCACTGCATCCCCAGTGGTGCCACTGCACTCTCTGGACTCACTGCAGTGCATCCCCAGTGGTGCCAGTGCACTCTCTGGACTCACTGCACTGCATCCCCAGTGGTGCCAGTGCACTCTCTGGACTCACTGCAGTGCATCCCCAGTGGTGCCAGTGCACTCTCTAGAGTCACTGCAGTGCATCCCCAGTGGTGCCAGTGCACTCTCTGGACTCACTGCACTGCATCCCCAGTGGTGCCAGTGCACTCTCTGGACTCACTGCAGTGCATCCCCAGTGGTGCCAGTGCACTCTCTGGACTCACTGCAGTGCATCCCCAGTGGTGCCAGTGCACTCTCTGGACTCACTGCAGTGCATCCCCAGTGGTGCCAGTGCACTCTCTGGACTCACTGCAGTGCATCCCCAGTGGTGACAGTGCACTCTCTGGACTCACTGCACTGCATCCCAGTGGTGCCAGTGCACTCTCTGGACTCACTGCACTGCATCCCCAGTGGTGCCAGTGCACTCTCTGGACTCACTGCAGTGCATCCCCAGTGGTGCCAGTGCACTCTCTGGACTCACTGCAGTGCATCCCCAGTGGTGCCAGTGCACTCTCTGGACTCACTGCAGTGCATCCCCAGTGGTGCCAGTGCACTCTCTGGACTCACTGCACTGCATCCCCAGTGGTGCCAGTGCACTCTCTGGACTCACTGCAGTGCATCCCCAGTGGTGCCAGTGCACTCTCTGGACTCACTGCACTGCATCCCCATTGGTGCCAGTGCACTCTCTGGACTCACTGCAGTGCATCCCCAGTGGTGCCAGTGCACTCTCTCGAGTCACTGCACTGCATCCCCATTGGTGCCAGTGCACTCTCTGGACTCACTGCAGTGCATCCCCAGTGGTGCCAGTGCACTCTCTGGACTCACTGCAGTGCATCCCCAGTGGTGCCAGTGCACTCTCTGGACTCACTGCACTGCATCCCCAGTGGTGCCAGTGCACTCTCTGGACTCACTGCACTGCATCCCCAGTGGTGCCAGTGCACTCTCTGGACTCACTGCAGTGCATCCCCAGTGGTGCCAGTGCACTCTCTGGACTCACTGCACTGCATCCCCAGTGGTGCCAGTGCACTCTCTGGACTCACTGCAGTGCATCCCCAGTGGTGCCAGTGCACTCTCTGGACTCACTGCACTGCATCCCCAGTGGTGCCAGTGCACTCTCTGGACTCACTGCAGTGCATCCCCAGTGGTGCCAGTGCACTCTCTGGACTCACTGCAGTGCATCCCCAGTGGTGCCAGTGCACTCTCTGGACTCACTGCAGTGCATCCCCAGTGGTGCCAGTGCACTCTCTGGAGTCACTGCAGTGCATCCCCAGTGGTGCCAGTGCACTCTCTGGACTCACTGCAGTGCATCCCCAGTGGTGCCAGTGCACTCTCTGGACTCACTGCAGTGCATCCCCAGTGGTGCCAGTGCACTCTCTGGACTCACTGCACTGCATCCCCAGTGGTGCCAGTGCACTCTCTGGACTCACTGCAGTGCATCCCCAGTGGTGCCAGTGCACTCTCTGGACTCACTGCAGTGCATCCCCAGTGGTGCCAGTGCACTCTCTGGACTCACTGCACTGCATCCCCAGTGGTGCCAGTGCACTCTCTGGACTCACTGCACTGCATCCCCAGTGGTGCCAGTGCACTCTCTGGACTCACTGCACTGCATCCCCAGTGGTGCCAGTGCACTCTCTGGACTCACTGCACTGCATCCCCAGTGGTGCCAGTGCACTCTCTGGACTCACTGCAGTGCATCCCCAGTGGTGCCAGTGCACTCTCTGGACTCACTGCACTGCATCCCCAGTGGTGCCAGTGCACTCTCTGGACTCACTGCAGTGCATCCCCAGTGGTGCCAGTGCACTCTCTGGACTCACTGCAGTGCATCCCCAGTGGTGCCAGTGCACTCTCTGGACTCACTGCACTGCATCCCCAGTGGTGCCAGTGCACTCTCTGGACTCACTGCACTGCATCCCCAGTGGTGCCAGTGCACTCTCTGGACTCACTGCAGTGCATCCCCAGTGGTGCCAGTGCACTCTCTGGACTCACTGCACTGCATCCCCAGTGGTGCCAGTGCACTCTCTGGACTCACTGCACTGCATCCCCAGTGGTGCCAGTGCACTCTCTGGACTCACTGCACTGCATCCCCAGTGGTGCCAGTGCACTCTCTGGACTCACTGCAGTGCATCCCCAGTGGTGCCAGTGCACTCTCTGGACTCACTGCACTGCATCCCCAGTGGTGCCAGTGCACTCTCTGGACTCACTGCACTGCATCCCCAGTGGTGCCAGTGCACTCTCTGGACTCACTGCACTGCATCCCCAGTGGTGCCAGTGCACTCTCTGGACTCACTGCACTGCATCCCCAGTGGTGCCAGTGCACTCTCTGGACTCACTGCAGTGCATCCCCAGTGGTGCCAGTGCACTCTCTGGACTCACTGCACTGCATCCCCAGTGGTGCCAGTGCACTCTCTGGACTCACTGCAGTGCATCCCCAGTGGTGCCAGTGCACTCTCTGGACTCACTGCACTGCATCCCCAGTGGTGCCAGTGCACTCTCTGGACTCACTGCACTGCATCCCCAGTGGTGCCAGTGCACTCTCTGGACTCACTGCACTGCATCCCCAGTGGTGCCAGTGCACTCTCTGGACTCACTGCACTGCATCCCCAGTGGTGCCAGTGCACTCTCTGGACTCACTGCAGTGCATCCCCAGTGGTGCCAGTGCACTCTCTGGACTCACTGCACTGCATCCCCAGTGGTGCCAGTGCACTCTCTGGACTCACTGCAGTGCATCCCCAGTGGTGCCAGTGCACTCTCTGGACTCACTGCAGTGCATCCCCAGTGGTGCCAGTGCACTCTCTGGACTCACTGCAGTGCATCCCCAGTGGTGCCAGTGCACTCTCTGGACTCACTGCACTGCATCCCCAGTGGTGCCAGTGCACTCTCTGGACTCACTGCAGTGCATCCCCAGTGGTGCCAGTGCACTCTCTGGACTCACTGCACTGCATCCCCAGTGGTGCCAGTGCACTCTCTGGACTCACTGCACTGCATCCCCAGTGGTGCCAGTGCACTCTCTGGACTCACTGCAGTGCATCCCCAGTGGTGCCAGTGCACTCTCTGGACTCACTGCACTGCATCCCCAGTGGTGCCAGTGCACTCTCTGGACTCACTGCACTGCATCCCCAGTGGTGCCAGTGCACTCTCTGGACTCACTGCAGTGCATCCCCAGTGGTGCCAGTGCACTCTCTGGACTCACTGCAGTGCATCCCCAGTGGTGCCAGTGCACTCTCTGGACTCACTGCAGTGCATCCCCAGTGGTGCCAGTGCACTCTCTGGACTCACTGCACTGCATCCCCAGTGGTGCCAGTGCACTCTCTGGACTCACTGCACTGCATCCCCAGTGGTGCCAGTGCACTCTCTGGACTCACTGCAGTGCATCCCCAGTGGTGCCAGTGCACTCTCTGGACTCACTGCACTGCATCCCCAGTGGTGCCAGTGCACTCTCTGGACTCACTGCAGTGCATCCCCAGTGGTGCCAGTGCACTCTCTGGACTCACTGCACTGCATCCCCAGTGGTGCCAGTGCACTCTCTGGACTCACTGCACTGCATCCCCAGTGGTGCCAGTGCACTCTCTGGACTCACTGCACTGCATCCCCAGTGGTGCCAGTGCACTCTCTGGACTCACTGCACTGCATCCCCAGTGGTGCCAGTGCACTCTCTGGACTCACTGCACTGCATCCCCAGTGGTGCCAGTGCACTCTCTGGACTCACTGCACTGCATCCCCAGTGGTGCCAGTGCACTCTCTGGACTCACTGCAGTGCATCCCCAGTGGTGCCAGTGCACTCTCTGGACTCACTGCACTGCATCCCCAGTGGTGCCAGTGCACTCTCTGGACTCACTGCACTGCATCCCCAGTGGTGCCAGTGCACTCTCTGGACTCACTGCAGTGCATCCCCAGTGGTGCCAGTGCACTCTCTGGACTCACTGCAGTGCATCCCCAGTGGTGCCAGTGCACTCTCTGGACTCACTGCAGTGCATCCCCAGTGGTGCCAGTGCACTCTCTGGACTCACTGCACTGCATCCCCAGTGGTGCCAGTGCACTCTCTGGACTCACTGCACTGCATCCCCAGTGGTGCCAGTGCACTCTCTGGACTCACTGCACTGCATCCCCAGTGGTGCCAGTGCACTCTCTGGACTCACTGCACTGCATCCCCAGTGGTGCCAGTGCACTCTCTGGAGTCACTGCAGTGCATCCCCAGTGGTGCCAGTGCACTCTCTGGACTCACTGCACTGCATCCCCAGTGGTGCCAGTGCACTCTCTGGACTCACTGCAGTGCATCCCCAGTGGTGCCAGTGCACTCTCTGGACTCACTGCACTGCATCCCCAGTGGTGCCAGTGCACTCTCTGGACTCACTGCACTGCATCCCCAGTGGTGCCAGTGCACTCTCTGGACTCACTGCAGTGCATCCCCAGTGGTGCCAGTGCACTCTCTGGACTCACTGCAGTGCATCCCCAGTGGTGCCAGTGCACTCTCTGGACTCACTGCAGTGCATCCCCAGTGGTGCCAGTGCACTCTCTGGACTCACTGCACTGCATCCCCAGTGGTGCCAGTGCACTCTCTGGACTCACTGCACTGCATCCCCAGTGGTGCCAGTGCACTCTCTGGACTCACTGCACTGCATCCCCAGTGGTGCCAGTGCACTCTCTGGACTCACTGCAGTGCATCCCCAGTGGTGCCAGTGCACTCTCTGGACTCACTGCACTGCATCCCCAGTGGTGCCAGTGCACTCTCTGGACTCACTGCACTGCATCCCCAGTGGTGCCAGTGCACTCTCTGGACTCACTGCACTGCATCCCCAGTGGTGCCAGTGCACTCTCTGGACTCACTGCAGTGCATCCCCAGTGGTGCCAGTGCACTCTCTGGACTCACTGCACTGCATCCCCAGTGGTGCCAGTGCACTCTCTGGACTCACTGCACTGCATCCCCAGTGGTGCCAGTGCACTCTCTGGACTCACTGCAGTGCATCCCCAGTGGTGCCAGTGCACTCTCTGGACTCACTGCAGTGCATCCCCAGTGGTGCCAGTGCACTCTCTGGACTCACTGCAGTGCATCCCCAGTGGTGCCAGTGCACTCTCTGGACTCACTGCACTGCATCCCCAGTGGTGCCAGTGCACTCTCTGGACTCACTGCACTGCATCCCCAGTGGTGCCAGTGCACTCTCTGGACTCACTGCACTGCATCCCCAGTGGTGCCAGTGCACTCTCTGGACTCACTGCAGTGCATCCCCAGTGGTGCCAGTGCACTCTCTGGACTCACTGCACTGCATCCCCAGTGGTGCCAGTGCACTCTCTGGACTCACTGCAGTGCATCCCCAGTGGTGCCAGTGCACTCTCTGGACTCACTGCAGTGCATCCCCAGTGGTGCCAGTGCACTCTCTGGACTCACTGCACTGCATCCCCAGTGGTGCCAGTGCACTCTCTGGACTCACTGCACTGCATCCCCAGTGGTGCCAGTGCACTCTCTGGACTCACTGCACTGCATCCCCAGTGGTGCCAGTGCACTCTCTGGACTCACTGCACTGCATCCCCAGTGGTGCCAGTGCACTCTCTGGACTCACTGCAGTGCATCCCCAGTGGTGCCAGTGCACTCTCTGGACTCACTGCACTGCATCCCCAGTGGTGCCAGTGCACTCTCTGGACTCACTGCAGTGCATCCCCAGTGGTGCCAGTGCACTCTCTGGACTCACTGCAGTGCATCCCCAGTGGTGCCAGTGCACTCTCTGGACTCACTGCACTGCATCCCCAGTGGTGCCAGTGCACTCTCTGGACTCACTGCACTGCATCCCCAGTGGTGCCAGTGCACTCTCTGGACTCACTGCACTGCATCCCCAGTGGTGCCAGTGCACTCTCTGGACTCACTGCAGTGCATCCCCAGTGGTGCCAGTGCACTCTCTGGACTCACTGCACTGCATCCCCAGTGGTGCCAGTGCACTCTCTGGACTCACTGCACTGCATCCCCAGTGGTGCCAGTGCACTCTCTGGACTCACTGCACTGCATCCCCAGTGGTGCCAGTGCACTCTCTGGACTCACTGCAGTGCATCCCCAGTGGTGCCAGTGCACTCTCTGGACTCACTGCACTGCATCCCCAGTGGTGCCAGTGCACTCTCTGGACTCACTGCACTGCATCCCCAGTGGTGCCAGTGCACTCTCTGGACTCACTGCAGTGCATCCCCAGTGGTGCCAGTGCACTCTCTGGACTCACTGCACTGCATCCCCAGTGGTGCCAGTGCACTCTCTGGACTCACTGCAGTGCATCCCCAGTGGTGCCAGTGCACTCTCTGGACTCACTGCACTGCATCCCCAGTGGTGCCAGTGCACTCTCTGGACTCACTGCACTGCATCCCCAGTGGTGCCAGTGCACTCTCTGGACTCACTGCACTGCATCCCCAGTGGTGCCAGTGCACTCTCTGGACTCACTGCACTGCATCCCCAGTGGTGCCAGTGCACTCTCTGGACTCACTGCAGTGCATCCCCAGTGGTGCCAGTGCACTCTCTGGACTCACTGCACTGCATCCCCAGTGGTGCCAGTGCACTCTCTGGACTCACTGCACTGCATCCCCAGTGGTGCCAGTGCACTCTCTGGACTCACTGCACTGCATCCCCAGTGGTGCCAGTGCACTCTCTGGACTCACTGCACTGCATCCCCAGTGGTGCCAGTGCACTCTCTGGACTCACTGCACTGCATCCCCAGTGGTGCCAGTGCACTCTCTGGACTCACTGCAGTGCATCCCCAGTGGTGCCAGTGCACTCTCTGGACTCACTGCACTGCATCCCCAGTGGTGCCAGTGCACTCTCTGGACTCACTGCAGTGCATCCCCAGTGGTGCCAGTGCACTCTCTGGACTCACTGCAGTGCATCCCCAGTGGTGCCAGTGCACTCTCTGGACTCACTGCACTGCATCCCCAGTGGTGCCAGTGCACTCTCTGGACTCACTGCACTGCATCCCCAGTGGTGCCAGTGCACTCTCTGGACTCACTGCAGTGCATCCCCAGTGGTGCCAGTGCACTCTCTGGACTCACTGCAGTGCATCCCCAGTGGTGCCAGTGCACTCTCTGGACTCACTGCACTGCATCCCCAGTGGTGCCAGTGCACTCTCTGGACTCACTGCACTGCATCCCCAGTGGTGCCAGTGCACTCTCTGGACTCACTGCACTGCATCCCCAGTGGTGCCAGTGCACTCTCTGGACTCACTGCACTGCATCCCCAGTGGTGCCAGTGCACTCTCTGGACTCACTGCACTGCATCCCCAGTGGTGCCAGTGCACTCTCTGGACTCACTGCAGTGCATCCCCAGTGGTGCCAGTGCACTCTCTGGACTCACTGCACTGCATCCCCAGTGGTGCCAGTGCACTCTCTGGACTCACTGCAGTGCATCCCCAGTGGTGCCAGTGCACTCTCTGGACTCACTGCACTGCATCCCCAGTGGTGCCAGTGCACTCTCTGGACTCACTGCACTGCATCCCCAGTGGTGCCAGTGCACTCTCTGGACTCACTGCAGTGCATCCCCAGTGGTGCCAGTGCACTCTCTGGACTCACTGCAGTGCATCCCCAGTGGTGCCAGTGCACTCTCTGGACTCACTGCACTGCATCCCCAGTGGTGCCAGTGCACTCTCTGGACTCACTGCACTGCATCCCCAGTGGTGCCAGTGCACTCTCTGGACTCACTGCACTGCATCCCCAGTGGTGCCAGTGCACTCTCTGGACTCACTGCACTGCATCCCCAGTGGTGCCAGTGCACTCTCTGGACTCACTGCACTGCATCCCCAGTGGTGCCAGTGCACTCTCTGGACTCACTGCACTGCATCCCCAGTGGTGCCAGTGCACTCTCTGGACTCACTGCACTGCATCCCCAGTGGTGCCAGTGCACTCTCTGGACTCACTGCACTGCATCCCCAGTGGTGCCAGTGCACTCTCTGGACTCACTGCACTGCATCCCCAGTGGTGCCAGTGCACTCTCTGGACTCACTGCAGTGCATCCCCAGTGGTGCCAGTGCACTCTCTGGACTCACTGCACTGCATCCCCAGTGGTGCCAGTGCACTCTCTGGACTCACTGCACTGCATCCCCAGTGGTGCCAGTGCACTCTCTGGACTCACTGCACTGCATCCCCAGTGGTGCCAGTGCACTCTCTGGACTCACTGCAGTGCATCCCCAGTGGTGCCAGTGCACTCTCTGGACTCACTGCAGTGCATCCCCAGTGGTGCCAGTGCACTCTCTGGACTCACTGCACTGCATCCCCAGTGGTGCCAGTGCACTCTCTGGACTCACTGCACTGCATCCCCAGTGGTGCCAGTGCACTCTCTGGACTCACTGCACTGCATCCCCAGTGGTGCCAGTGCACTCTCTGGACTCACTGCAGTGCATCCCCAGTGGTGCCAGTGCACTCTCTGGACTCACTGCACTGCATCCCCAGTGGTGCCAGTGCACTCTCTGGACTCACTGCACTGCATCCCCAGTGGTGCCAGTGCACTCTCTGGACTCACTGCAGTGCATCCCCAGTGGTGCCAGTGCACTCTCTGGACTCACTGCAGTGCATCCCCAGTGGTGCCAGTGCACTCTCTGGACTCACTGCACTGCATCCCCAGTGGTGCCAGTGCACTCTCTGGACTCACTGCACTGCATCCCCAGTGGTGCCAGTGCACTCTCTGGACTCACTGCAGTGCATCCCCAGTGGTGCCAGTGCACTCTCTGGACTCACTGCACTGCATCCCCAGTGGTGCCAGTGCACTCTCTGGACTCACTGCACTGCATCCCCAGTGGTGCCAGTGCACTCTCTGGACTCACTGCACTGCATCCCCAGTGGTGCCAGTGCACTCTCTGGAGTCACTGCAGTGCATCCCCAGTGGTGCCAGTGCACTCTCTGGACTCACTGCACTGCATCCCCAGTGGTGCCAGTGCACTCTCTGGACTCACTGCAGTGCATCCCCAGTGGTGCCAGTGCACTCTCTGGACTCACTGCAGTGCATCCCCAGTGGTGCCAGTGCACTCTCTGGACTCACTGCAGTGCATCCCCAGTGGTGCCAGTGCACTCTCTGGACTCACTGCAGTGCATCCCCAGTGGTGCCAGTGCACTCTCTGGACTCACTGCACTGCATCCCCAGTGGTGCCAGTGCACTCTCTGGACTCACTGCAGTGCATCCCCAGTGGTGCCAGTGCACTCTCTGGACTCACTGCACTGCATCCCCAGTGGTGCCAGTGCACTCTCTGGACTCACTGCACTGCATCCCCAGTGGTGCCAGTGCACTCTCTGGAGTCACTGCAGTGCATCCCCAGTGGTGCCAGTGCACTCTCTGGACTCACTGCAGTGCATCCCCAGTGGTGCCAGTGCACTCTCTGGACTCACTGCAGTGCATCCCCAGTGGTGCCAGTGCACTCTCTGGACTCACTGCACTGCATCCCCAGTGGTGCCAGTGCACTCTCTGGACTCACTGCAGTGCATCCCCAGTGGTGCCAGTGCACTCTCTGGACTCACTGCACTGCATCCCCAGTGGTGCCAGTGCACTCTCTGGACTCACTGCAGTGCATCCCCAGTGGTGCCAGTGCACTCTCTGGACTCACTGCAGTGCATCCCCAGTGGTGCCAGTGCACTCTCTGGACTCACTGCACTGCATCCCCAGTGGTGCCAGTGCACTCTCTGGACTCACTGCACTGCATCCCCAGTGGTGCCAGTGCACTCTCTGGACTCACTGCAGTGCATCCCCAGTGGTGCCAGTGCACTCTCTGGACTCACTGCACTGCATCCCCAGTGGTGCCAGTGCACTCTCTGGAGTCACTGCAGTGCATCCCCAGTGGTGCCAGTGCACTCTCTGGACTCACTGCACTGCATCCCCAGTGGTGCCAGTGCACTCTCTGGACTCACTGCACTGCATCCCCAGTGGTGCCAGTGCACTCTCTAGAGTCACTGCAGTGCATCCCCAGTGGTGCCAGTGCACTCTCTGGACTCACTGCACCGCATCCCCAGTGGTGCCAGTGCACTCTCTGGACTCACTGCAGTGCATCCCCAGTGGTGCCAGTGCACTCTCTGGACTCACTGCAGTGCATCCCCAGTGGTGCCAGTGCACTCTCTGGACTCACTGCAGTGCATCCCCAGTGGTGCCAGTGCACTCTCTGGACTCACTGCACTGCATCACCATTGGTGCCAGGGCACTCTCCGGACTCACAGCACTGCATCCCCAGTGGTGCCAGTGCACTCTCTGGACTCACTGCAGTGCATCCCCATTGGTGCCAGTGCACTCTCTGGACTCACTGCAGTGCATCCCCAGTGGTGCCAGTGCACTCTCTGGACTCACTGCAGTGCATCCCCAGTGGTGCCAGTGCACTCTCTGGACTCACTGCACTGCATCACCATTGGTGCCAGTGCACTCTCTGGACTCACTGCAGTGCATCCCCAGTGGTGCCAGTGCACTCTCTGGACTCACTGCACTGCATCCCCAGTGGTGCCAGTGCACTCTCTGGACTCACTGCAGTGCATCCCCAGTGGTGCCAGTGCACTCTCTGGACTCACTGCAGTGCATCCCCAGTGGTGCCAGTGCACTCTCTGGACTCACTGCACTGCATCCCCAGTGGTGCCAGTGCACTCTCTGGACTCACTGCACTGCATCCCCAGTGGTGCCAGTGCACTCTCTGGAGTCACTGCAGTGCATCCCCAGTGGTGCCAGTGCACTCTGTGGACTCACTGTACTGCATCCCCAGTGGTGCCAGTGCACTCTCTAGAGTCACTGCACTGCATCCCAGTGGTGCCAGTGCCCTCTCTGGACTCACTGCACTGCATCCCCAGTGGTGCCAGTGCACTCTCTGGAGTCACTGCAGTGCATTCCACGTGGTGCCAGTGCACTCTCTGGACTCACTGCACTGCATCCCCAGTGGTGCCAGTGCACTCTCTGGACTCACTGCAGTGCATCCCCAGTGGTGCCAGTGCACTCTCTGGACTCACTGCACTGCATCCCCAGTGGTGCCAGTGCACTCTCTAGAGTCACTGCAGTGCATCCCCAGTGGTGCCAGTGCACTCTCTGGACTCACTGCACTGCATCCCCAGTGGTGCCAGTGCACTCTCTGGACTCACTGCAGTGCATCCCCAGTGGTGCCAGTGCACTCTCTGGACTCACTGCACTGCATCCCCAGTGGTGCCAGTGCACTCTCTAGAGTCACTGCAGTGCATCCCCAGTGGTGCCAGTGCACTCTCTGGACTCACTGCACTGCATCCCCAGTGGTGCCAGTGCACTCTCTGGACTCACTGCAGTGCATCCCCAGTGGTGCCAGTGCACTCTCTGGACTCACTGCACTGCATCCCCAGTGGTGCCAGTGCACTCTCTGGACTCACTGCAGTGCATCCCCAGTGGTGCCAGTGCACTCTCTGGACTCACTGCACTGCATCCCCAGTGGTGCCAGTGCACTCTCTGGACTCACTGCAGTGCATCCCCAGTGGTGCCAGTGCACTCTCTGGACTCACTGCAGTGCATCCCCAGTGGTGCCAGTGCACTCTCTGGACTCACTGCACTGCATCCCCAGTGGTGCCAGTGCACTCTCTGGACTCACTGCTGCATCCCCAGTGGTGCCAGTGCACTCTCTCCGGACTCACTGCAGTGCATCCGCAGTGGTGCCAGTGCACTCTTTCGAGTCACTGCACTGCATCCCCATTACTGCCAGTGCATTCTCTGGACTCACTGCAGTGCATCCCCAGTGGTGCCAGTGCACTCTCTGGACTCAATGCAGTGCATCCCCAGTGGTGCCAGTGCACTCTCGGGACTCACTGCACTGCATCCCCAGTGGTGCCACTGCACTCTCTGGACTCACTGCACTGCATCCCCACTGGTGCCAGTGCACTCTCTGGAGTCACTGCAGTGCATCCCCAGTGGTGCCAGTGCACTCTCTGGACTCACTGTACTGCATCCCCAGTGGTGCCAGTGCACTCTCTAGAGTCACTGCAGTGCATCCCAGTGGTGCCAGTGCCCTCTCTGGACTCACTGCACTGCATCCCCAGTGGTGCCAGTGCACTCTCTGGACTCACTGCAGTGCATCCCCAGTGGTGCCAGTGCACTCTCTGGACTCACTGCACTGCATCCCCAGTGGTGCCAGTGCACTCTCTGGACTCACTGCACTGCATCCCCAGTGGTGCCAGTGCACTCTCTGGACTCACTGCACTGCATCCCCAGTGGTGCCAGTGCACTCTCTGGACTCACTGCAGTGCATCCCCAGTGGTGCCAGTGCACTCTCTGGACTCACTGCACTGCATCCCCAGTGGTGCCAGTGCACTCTCTGGACTCACTGCAGTGCATCCCCAGTGGTGCCAGTGCACTCTCTGGACTCACTGCAGTGCATCCCCAGTGGTGCCAGTGCACTCTCTGGACTCACTGCAGTGCATCCCCAGTGGTGCCAGTGCACTCTCTGGACTCACTGCAGTGCATCCCCAGTGGTGCCAGTGCACTCTCTGGACTCACTGCACTGCATCCCCAGTGGTGCCAGTGCACTCTCTGGACTCATCCCCTGCAGTGCATCCTGCAGTGGTGCCAGTGTGTCACTGCACTGTGCCAGTGCTCTCTGGACTCACTGCAGTGCATCCCCAGTGGTGCCAGTGCACTCTCTGGACTCACTGCAGTGCATCCCCAGTGGTGCCAGTGCACTCTCTGGACTCACTGCACTGCATCCCCAGTGGTGCCAGTGCACTCTCTGGACTCACTGCACTGCATCCCCAGTGGTGCCAGTGCACTCTCTGGACTCACTGCACTGCATCCCCAGTGGTGCCAGTGCACTCTCTGGACTCACTGCAGTGCATCCCCAGTGGTGCCAGTGCACTCTCTGGACTCACTGCACTGCATCCCCAGTGGTGCCAGTGCACTCTCTGGACTCACTGCAGTGCATCCCCAGTGGTGCCAGTGCACTCTCTGGACTCACTGCACTGCATCCCCAGTGGTGCCAGTGCACTCTCTGGACTCACTGCAGTGCATCCCCAGTGGTGCCAGTGCACTCTCTGGACTCACTGCAGTGCATCCCCAGTGGTGCCAGTGCACTCTCTGGACTCACTGCAGTGCATCCCCAGTGGTGCCAGTGCACTCTCTGGACTCACTGCACTGCATCCCCAGTGGTGCCAGTGCACTCTCTGGACTCACTGCAGTGCATCCCCAGTGGTGCCAGTGCACTCTCTGGACTCACTGCACTGCATCCCCAGTGGTGCCAGTGCACTCTCTGGACTCACTGCAGTGCATCCCCAGTGGTGCCAGTGCACTCTCTGGACTCACTGCACTGCATCCCCAGTGGTGCCAGTGCACTCTCTGGACTCACTGCACTGCATCCCCAGTGGTGCCAGTGCACTCTCTGGACTCACTGCACTGCATCCCCAGTGGTGCCAGTGCACTCTCTGGACTCACTGCAGTGCATCCCCAGTGGTGCCAGTGCACTCTCTGGACTCACTGCACTGCATCCCCAGTGGTGCCAGTGCACTCTCTGGACTCACTGCAGTGCATCCCCAGTGGTGCCAGTGCACTCTCTGGACTCACTGCAGTGCATCCCCAGTGGTGCCAGTGCACTCTCTGGACTCACTGCACTGCATCCCCAGTGGTGCCAGTGCACTCTCTGGACTCACTGCACTGCATCCCCAGTGGTGCCAGTGCACTCTCTGGACTCACTGCAGTGCATCCCCAGTGGTGCCAGTGCACTCTCTGGACTCACTGCACTGCATCCCCAGTGGTGCCAGTGCACTCTCTGGACTCACTGCACTGCATCCCCAGTGGTGCCAGTGCACTCTCTGGACTCACTGCAGTGCATCCCCAGTGGTGCCAGTGCACTCTCTGGACTCACTGCAGTGCATCCCCAGTGGTGCCAGTGCACTCTCTGGACTCACTGCAGTGCATCCCCAGTGGTGCCAGTGCACTCTCTGGACTCACTGCACTGCATCCCCATTGGTGCCAGTGCACTCTCTGGACTCACTGCAGTGCATCCCCAGTGGTGCCAGTGCACTCTCTGGAGTCACTGCACTGCATCCCCATTACTGCCAGTGCACTCTCTGGACTCACTGCAGTGCATCCCCAGTGGTGCCAGTGCACTCTCTGGACTCACTGCAGTGCATCCCCAGTGGTGCCAGTGCACTCTCTGGACTCACTGCACTGCATCCCCAGTGGTGCCAGTGCACTCTCTGGACTCACTGTGCATCCCCAGTGGTGCCAGTGCACTCTCTGGACTCACTGCACTGCATCCCCAGTGGTGCCAGTGCACTCTCTGGACTCACTGCACTGCATCCCCAGTGGTGCCAGTGCACTCTGTGGACTCACTGTACTGCATCCCCAGTGGTGCCAGTGCACTCTCTAGAGTCACTGCACTGCATCCCAGTGGTGCCAGTGCACTCTCTGGACTCACTGCACTGCATCCCCAGTGGTGCCAGTGCACTCTCTGGACTCACTGCAGTGCATCCCCAGTGGTGCCAGTGCACTCTCTGGACTCACTGCACTGCATCCCCAGTGGTGCCAGTGCACTCTCTGGACTCACTGCAGTGCATCCCCAGTGGTGCCAGTGCACTCTCTGGACTCACTGCACTGCATCCCCAGTGGTGCCAGTGCACTCTCTAGAGTCACTGCAGTGCATCCCCAGTGGTGCCAGTGCACTCTCTGGACTCACTGCACTGCATCCCCAGTGGTGCCAGTGCACTCTCTGGACTCACTGCAGTGCATCCCCAGTGGTGCCAGTGCACTCTCTGGACTCACTGCACTGCATCCCCAGTGGTGCCAGTGCACTCTCTAGAGTCACTGCAGTGCATCCCCAGTGGTGCCAGTGCACTCTCTGGACTCACTGCACTGCATCCCCAGTGGTGCCAGTGCACTCTCTGGACTCACTGCAGTGCATCCCCAGTGGTGCCAGTGCACTCTCTGGACTCACTGCACTGCATCCCCAGTGGTGCCAGTGCACTCTCTGGACTCACTGCAGTGCATCCCCAGTGGTGCCAGTGCACTCTCTGGACTCACTGCACTGCATCCCCAGTGGTGCCAGTGCACTCTCTGGACTCACTGCAGTGCATCCCCAGTGGTGCCAGTGCACTCTCTGGACTCACTGCAGTGCATCCCCAGTGGTGCCAGTGCACTCTCTGGACTCACTGCACTGCATCCCCATTGGTGCCAGGGCACTCTCCGGACTCACTGCAGTGCATCCGCAGTGGTGCCAGTGCACTCTTCGACTCACTGCACTGCATCCCCATTGGTGCCAGTGCACTCTCTGGACTCACTGCAGTGCATCCCCAGTGGTGCCAGTGCACTCTCTGGACTCACTGCAGTGCATCCCCAGTGGTGCCAGTGCACTCTCGGGACTCACTGCACTGCATCCCCAGTGGTGCCAGTGCACTCTCTGGACTCACTGCACTGCATCCCCACTGGTGCCAGTGCACTCTCTGGAGTCACTGCAGTGCATCCCCAGTGGTGCCAGTGCACTCTCTGGACTCACTGCACTGCATCCTCAGTGGTGCCAGTGCACTCTCTAGAGTCACTGCAGTGCATCCCCAGTGGTGCCAGTGCACTCTCTGGACTCACTGCACTGCATCCCCAGTGGTGCCAGTGCACTCTCTGGACTCACTGCAGTGCATCCCCAGTGGTGCCAGTGCACTCTCTGGACTCACTGCACTGCATCCCCAGTGGTGCCAGTGCACTCTCTGGACTCACTGCACTGCATCCCCAGTGGTGCCAGTGCACTCTCTGGACTCACTGCACTGCATCCCCAGTGGTGCCAGTGCACTCTCTAGAGTCACTGCAGTGCATCCCCAGTGGTGCCAGTGCACTCTCTGGACTCACTGCACTGCATCCCCAGTGGTGCCAGTGCACTCTCTGGACTCACTGCAGTGCATCCCCAGTGGTGCCAGTGCACTCTCTGGAGTCACTGCAGTGCATCCCCATTGGTGCCAGTGCACTCTCTGGACTCACTGCAGTGCATCCCCAGTGGTGCCAGTGCACTCTCTGGACTCACTGCAGTGCATCCCCAGTGGTGCCAGTGCACTCTCTGGACTCACTGCACTGCATCCCCATTGGTGCCAGTGCACTCTCTGGACTCACTGCACTGCATCCCCAGTGGTGCCAGTGCACTCTCTGGACTCACTGCACTGCATCCCCAGTGGTGCCAGTGCACTCTCTGGACTCACTGCAGTGCATCCCCAGTGGTGCCAGTGCACTCTTTCGAGTCACTGCACTGCATCCCCATTACTGCCAGTGCACTCTCTGGACTCACTGCAGTGCATCCCCAGTGGTGCCAGTGCACTCTCTGGACTCACTGCAGTGCATCCCCAGTGGTGCCAGTGCACTCTCTGGACTCACTGCACTGCATCCCCAGTGGTGCCACTGCACTCTCTGGACTCACTGCACTGCATCCCCACTGGTGCCAGTGCACTCTCTGGACTCACTGCACTGCATCCCCAGTGGTGCCAGTGCACTCTCTGGACTCACTGCACTGCATCCCCAGTGGTGCCAGTGCACTCTCTGGACTCACTGCACTGCATCCCCAGTGGTGCCAGTGCACTCTCTGGACTCACTGCAGTGCATCCCCAGTGGTGCCAGTGCACTCTCTGGACTCACTGCACTGCATCCCCAGTGGTGCCAGTGCACTCTCTGGACTCACTGCAGTGCATCCCCAGTGGTGCCAGTGCACTCTCTGGACTCACTGCACTGCATCCCCAGTGGTGCCAGTGCACTCTCTGGACTCACTGCAGTGCATCCCCAGTGGTGCCAGTGCACTCTCTGGACTCACTGCACTGCATCCCCAGTGGTGCCAGTGCACTCTCTGGACTCACTGCACTGCATCCCCAGTGGTGCCAGTGCACTCTCTGGACTCACTGCACTGCATCCCCAGTGGTGCCAGTGCACTCTCTGGACTCACTGCAGTGCATCCCCAGTGGTGCCAGTGCACTCTCTGGACTCACTGCACTGCATCCCCAGTGGTGCCAGTGCACTCTCTGGACTCACTGCAGTGCATCCCCAGTGGTGCCAGTGCACTCTCTGGACTCACTGCACTGCATCCCCAGTGGTGCCAGTGCACTCTCTGGACTCACTGCAGTGCATCCCCAGTGGTGCCAGTGCACTCTCTGGACTCACTGCACTGCATCCCCAGTGGTGCCAGTGCACTCTCTGGACTCACTGCAGTGCATCCCCAGTGGTGCCAGTGCACTCTCTGGACTCACTGCAGTGCATCCCCAGTGGTGCCAGTGCACTCTCTGGACTCACTGCAGTGCATCCCCAGTGGTGCCAGTGCACTCTCTGGACTCACTGCAGTGCATCCCCAGTGGTGCCAGTGCACTCTCTGGACTCACTGCACTGCATCCCCAGTGGTGCCAGTGCACTCTCTGGACTCACTGCACTGCATCCCCAGTGGTGCCAGTGCACTCTCTGGACTCACTGCACTGCATCCCCAGTGGTGCCAGTGCACTCTCTGGACTCACTGCAGTGCATCCCCAGTGGTGCCAGTGCACTCTCTGGACTCACTGCAGTGCATCCCCAGTGGTGCCAGTGCACTCTCTGGACTCACTGCAGTGCATCCCCAGTGGTGCCAGTGCACTCTCTGGACTCACTGCACTGCATCCCCAGTGGTGCCAGTGCACTCTCTGGACTCACTGCAGTGCATCCCCAGTGGTGCCAGTGCACTCTCTCGAGTCACTGCACTGCATCCCCATTGGTGCCAGTGCACTCTCTGGACTCACTGCAGTGCATCCCCAGTGGTGCCAGTGCACTCTCTGGACTCACTGCAGTGCATCCCCAGTGGTGCCAGTGCACTCTCTGGACTCACTGCACTGCATCCCCAGTGGTGCCAGTGCACTCTCTGGACTCACTGCACTGCATCCCCACTGGTGCCAGTGCACTCTCTGGACTCACTGCAGTGCATCCCCAGTGGTGCCAGTGCACTCTCTGGACTCACTGCACTGCATCCCCAGTGGTGCCAGTGCACTCTCTGGAGTCACTGCAGTGCATCCCCAGTGGTGCCAGTGCACTCTCTGGACTCACTGCACTGCATCCCCAGTGGTGCCAGTGCACTCTCTGGACTCACTGCAGTGCATCCCCAGTGGTGCCAGTGCACTCTCTGGACTCACTGCACTGCATCCCCAGTGGTGCCAGTGCACTCTCTGGACTCACTGCACTGCATCCCCAGTGGTGCCAGTGCACTCTCTGGACTCACTGCAGTGCATCCCCAGTGGTGCCAGTGCACTCTCTGGACTCACTGCACTGCATCCCCAGTGGTGCCAGTGCACTCTCTGGACTCACTGCACTGCATCCCCAGTGGTGCCAGTGCACTCTCTGGACTCACTGCAGTGCATCCCCAGTGGTGCCAGTGCACTCTCTGGACTCACTGCAGTGCATCCCCAGTGGTGCCAGTGCACTCTCTGGACTCACTGCAGTGCATCCCCAGTGGTGCCAGTGCACTCTCTGGACTCACTGCACTGCATCCCCAGTGGTGCCAGTGCACTCTCTGGACTCACTGCAGTGCATCCCCAGTGGTGCCAGTGCACTCTCTGGACTCACTGCACTGCATCCCCAGTGGTGCCAGTGCACTCTCTGGACTCACTGCAGTGCATCCCCAGTGGTGCCAGTGCACTCTCTGGACTCACTGCAGTGCATCCCCAGTGGTGCCAGTGCACTCTCTGGACTCACTGCACTGCATCCCCAGTGGTGCCAGTGCACTCTCTGGACTCACTGCAGTGCATCCCCAGTGGTGCCAGTGCACTCTCTGGAGTCACTGCACTGCATCCCCAGTGGTGCCAGTGCACTCTCTGGACTCACTGCAGTGCATCCCCAGTGGTGCCAGTGCACTCTCTGGACTCACTGCAGTGCATCCCCAGTGGTGCCAGTGCACTCTCTGGACTCACTGCACTGCATCCCCAGTGGTGCCAGTGCACTCTCTGGACTCACTGCACTGCATCCCCAGTGGTGCCAGTGCACTCTCTGGACTCACTGCAGTGCATCCCCAGTGGTGCCAGTGCACTCTCTGGACTCACTGCACTGCATCCCCAGTGGTGCCAGTGCACTCTCTGGACTCACTGCAGTGCATCCCCAGTGGTGCCAGTGCACTCTGTGGACTCACTGCACTGCATCCCCAGTGGTGCCAGTGCACTCTCTGGACTCACTGCACTGCATCCCCAGTGGTGCCAGTGCACTCTCTGGACTCACTGCACTGCATCCCCAGTGGTGCCAGTGCACTCTCTGGACTCACTGCACTGCATCCCCAGTGGTGCCAGTGCACTCTCTGGACTCACTGCACTGCATCCCCAGTGGTGCCAGTGCACTCTCTGGACTCACTGCAGTGCATCCCCAGTGGTGCCAGTGCACTCTCTGGACTCACTGCAGTGCATCCCCAGTGGTGCCAGTGCACTCTCTGGACTCACTGCAGTGCATCCCCAGTGGTGCCAGTGCACTCTCTGGACTCACTGCAGTGCATCCCCAGTGGTGCCAGTGCACTCTCTGGACTCACTGCAGTGCATCCCCAGTGGTGCCAGTGCACTCTCTGGACTCACTGCACTGCATCACCATTGGTGCCAGTGCACTCTCTGGAGTCATTGCAGTGCATCCCCAATGGTGCCAGTGCACTCTCTGGACTCACTGCACTGCATCCCCAGTGGTGCCAGTGCACTCTCTGGACTTTCACTGCACTGCATCCCCAGTGGTGCCAGTGCACTCTCTGGACTCACTGCAGTGCATCCCCATTGGTGCCAGTGCACTCTCTGGACTCACTGCAGTGCATCCCCAGTGGTGCCAGTGCACTCTCTGGACTCACTGCAGTGCATCCCCAGTGGTGCCAGTGCACTCTCTGGACTCACTGCACTGCATCACCATTGGTGCCAGGGCACTCTCCGGACTCACTGCAGTGCATCCGCAGTGGTGCCAGTGCACTCTTTCGAGTCACTGCACTGCATCCCCATTACTGCCAGTGCACTCTCTGGACTCACTGCAGTGCATCCCCAGTGGTGCCAGTGCACTCTCTGGACTCACTGCAGTGCATCCCCAGTGGTGCCAGTGCACTCTCTGGACTCACTGCACTGCATCCCCAGTGGTGCCAGTGCACTCTCTGGACTCACTGCACTGCATCCCCAGTGGTGCCAGTGCACTCTCTAGAGTCACTGCAGTGCATCCCCAGTGGTGCCAGTGCACTCTCTGGACTCACTGCACTGCATCCCCAGTGGTGCCAGTGCACTCTCTGGAGTCACTGCAGTGCATCCCCAGTGGTGCCAGTGCACTCTCTGGACTCACTGCACTGCATCCCCAGTGGTGCCAGTGCACTCTCTGGACTCACTGCACTGCATCCCCAGTGGTGCCAGTGCACTCTCTAGAGTCACTGCAGTGCATCCCCAGTGGTGCCAGTGCACTCTCTGGACTCACTGCACCGCATCCCCAGTGGTGCCAGTGCACTCTCTGGACTCACTGCAGTGCATCCCCAGTGGTGCCAGTGCACTCTCTGGAGTCACTGCAGTGCATCCCCAGTGGTGCCAGTGCACTCTCTGGACTCACTGCAGTGCATCCCCAGTGGTGCCAGTGCACTCTCTGGACTCACTGCACTGCATCCCATTGGTGCCAGGGCACTCTGGACTCACTGCACTGCATCCCCAGTGGTGCCAGTGCACTCTCTGGACTCACTGCAGTGCATCCCCATTGGTGCCAGTGCACTCTCTGGACTCACTGCAGTGCATCCCCAGTGGTGCCAGTGCACTCTCTGGACTCACTGCAGTGCATCCCCAGTGGTGCCAGTGCACTCTCTGGACTCACTGCACTGCCAGTGGTGCACTCTCTGGACTCACTGCAGTGCATCCCAGTGGTGGTGCCAGTCACTGCACTGCACAGTCTCTCTGGACTCACTGCAGTGCATCCCCAGTGGTGCCAGTGCACTCTCTGGACTCACTGCAGTGCATCCCCAGTGGTGCCAGTGCACTCTCTGGACTCACTGCACTGCATCCCCAGTGGTGCCAGTGCACTCTCTGGACTCACTGCACTGCATCCCCAGTGGTGCCAGTGCACTCTCTGGAGTCACTGCAGTGCATCCCCAGTGGTGCCAGTGCACTCTCTGGACTCACTGCACTGCATCCCCAGTGGTGCCAGTGCACTCTCTGGAGTCACTGCACTGCATCCCCAGTGGTGCCAGTGCACTCTCTGGACTCACTGCACTGCATCCCCAGTGGTGCCAGTGCACTCTCTGGACTCACTGCAGTGCATCCCCAGTGGTGCCAGTGCACTCTCTGGACTCACTGCACTGCATCCCCAGTGGTGCCAGTGCACTCTCTGGAGTCACTGCAGTGCATCCCCAGTGGTGCCAGTGCACTCTCTGGACTCACTGCACTGCATCCCCAGTGGTGCCAGTGCACTCTCTAGACTCACTGCAGTGCATCCCCAGTGGTGCCAGTGCACTCTCTGGACTCACTGCACTGCATCCCCAGTGGTGCCAGTGCACTCTCTAGAGTCACTGCAGTGCATCCCCAGTGGTGCCAGTGCACTCTCTGGACTCACTGCACTGCATCCCCAGTGGTGCCAGTGCACTCTCTGGACTCACTGCAGTGCATCCCCAGTGGTGCCAGTGCACTCTCTGGACTCACTGCACTGCATCCCCAGTGGTGCCAGTGCACTCTCTGGACTCACTGCAGTGCATCCCCAGTGGTGCCAGTGCACTCTCTGGACTCACTGCACTGCATCCCCAGTGGTGCCAGTGCACTCTCTGGACTCACTGCAGTGCATCCCCAGTGGTGCCAGTGCACTCTCTGGACTCACTGCAGTGCATCCCCAGTGGTGCCAGTGCACTCTCTGGACTCACTGCACTGCATCAACATTGGTGCCAGGGCACTCTCCGGACTCACTGCAGTGCATCCGCAGTGGTGCCAGTGCACTCTTTCGAGTCACTGCACTGCATCCCCATTACTGCCAGTGCATTCTATGGACTCACTGCAGTGCATCCCCAGTGGTGCCAGTGCACTCTCTGGACTCACTGCAGTGCATCCCCAGTGGTGCCAGTGCACTCTCTGGACTCACTGCACTGCATCCCCAGTGGTGCCAGTGCACTCTCTGGACTCACTGCAGTGCATCCCCAGTGGTGCCAGTGCACTCTCTGGACTCACTGCACTGCATCCCCAGTGGTGCCAGTGCACTCTCTGGACTCACTGCACTGCATCCCAGTGGTGCCAGTGCACTCTCTGACTCACTGCACTGCATCCCCAGTGGTGCCAGTGCACTCTCTGGACTCACTGCAGTGCATCCCCAGTGGTGCCAGTGCACTCTCTGGACTCACTGCACTGCATCCCCAGTGGTGCCAGTGCACTCTCTGGACTCACTGCACTGCATCCCCAGTGGTGCCAGTGCACTCTCTGGACTCACTGCACTGCATCCCCAGTGGTGCCAGTGCACTCTCTAGAGTCACTGCAGTGCATCCCCAGTGGTGCCAGTGCACTCTCTGGACTCACTGCAGTGCATCCCCAGTGGTGCCAGTGCACTCTCTGGACTCACTGCAGTGCATCCCCAGTGGTGCCAGTGCACTCTCTGGACTCACTGCAGTGCATCCCCAGTGGTGCCAGTGCACTCTCTGGACTCACTGCAGTGCATCCCCAGTGGTGCCAGTGCACTCTCTGGACTCACTGCACTGCATCCCCAGTGGTGCCAGTGCACTCTCTGGACTCACTGCACTGCATCCCCAGTGGTGCCAGTGCACTCTCTGGACTCACTGCACTGCATCCCCAGTGGTGCCAGTGCACTCTCTGGACTCACTGCACTGCATCCCCAGTGGTGCCAGTGCACTCTCTGGACTCACTGCAGTGCATCCGCAGTGGTGCCAGTGCACTCTTTCGAGTCACTGCACTGCATCCCCATTACTGCCAGTGCATTCTCTGGACTCACTGCAGTGCATCCCCAGTGGTGCCAGTGCACTCTCTGGACTCAATGCAGTGCATCCCCAGTGGTGCCAGTGCACTCTCTGGACTCACTGCACTGCATCCCCAGTGGTGCCAGTGCACTCTCTGGACTCACTGCACTGCATCCCCAGTGGTGCCAGTGCACTCTCTGGACTCACTGCACTGCATCCCCAGTGGTGCCAGTGCACTCTCTGGACTCACTGCACTGCATCCCCAGTGGTGCCAGTGCACTCTCTGGACTCACTGCACTGCATCCCCAGTGGTGCCAGTGCACTCTCTGGACTCACTGCAGTGCATCCCCAGTGGTGCCAGTGCACTCTCTGGACTCACTGCACTGCATCCCCAGTGGTGCCAGTGCACTCTCTGGACTCACTGCAGTGCATCCCCAGTGGTGCCAGTGCACTCTCTGGACTCACTGCAGTGCATCCCCAGTGGTGCCAGTGCACTCTCTGGACTCACTGCAGTGCATCCCCAGTGGTGCCAGTGCACTCTCTGGACTCACTGCACTGCATCCCCAGTGGTGCCAGTGCACTCTCTAGAGTCACTGCAGTGCATCCCCAGTGGTGCCAGTGCACTCTCTGGACTCACTGCACTGCATCCCCAGTGGTGCCAGTGCACTCTCTGGACTCACTGCAGTGCATCCCCAGTGGTGCCAGTGCACTCTCTGGACTCACTGCACTGCATCCCCAGTGGTGCCAGTGCACTCTCTGGACTCACTGCACTGCATCCCCAGTGGTGCCAGTGCACTCTCTGGACTCACTGCACTGCATCCCCAGTGGTGCCAGTGCACTCTCTGGAGTCACTGCAGTGCATCCCCAGTGGTGCCAGTGCACTCTCTGGACTCACTGCACTGCATCCCCAGTGGTGCCAGTGCACTCTCTGGACTCACTGCAGTGCATCCCCAGTGGTGCCAGTGCACTCTCTGGACTCACTGCACTGCATCCCCAGTGGTGCCAGTGCACTCTCTGGACTCACTGCAGTGCATCCCCAGTGGTGCCAGTGCACTCTCTGGACTCACTGCAGTGCATCCCCAGTGGTGCCAGTGCACTCTCTGGACTCACTGCACTGCATCCCCAGTGGTGCCAGTGCACTCTCTGGACTCACTGCACTGCATCCCCAGTGGTGCCAGTGCACTCTCTGGACTCACTGCAGTGCATCCCCAGTGGTGCCAGTGCACTCTCTGGACTCACTGCAGTGCATCCCCAGTGGTGCCAGTGCACTCTCTGGACTCACTGCAGTGCATCCCCAGTGGTGCCAGTGCACTCTCTGGACTCACTGCACTGCATCCCCAGTGGTGCCAGTGCACTCTCTGGACTCACTGCAGTGCATCCCCAGTGGTGCCAGTGCACTCTCTGGACTCACTGCACTGCATCCCCAGTGGTGCCAGTGCACTCTCTGGACTCACTGCAGTGCATCCCAGTGGTGCCAGTGCACTCTCTGGACTCACTGCACTGCATCCCCAGTGGTGCCAGTGCACTCTCTGGACTCACTGCAGTGCATCCCCAGTGGTGCCAGTGCACTCTCTGGACTCACTGCACTGCATCCCCAGTGGTGCCAGTGCACTCTCTGGACTCACTGCACTGCATCCCCAGTGGTGCCAGTGCACTCTCTAGAGTCACTGCAGTGCATCCCCAGTGGTGCCAGTGCACTCTCTGGACTCACTGCACTGCATCCCCAGTGGTGCCAGTGCACTCTCTGGACTCACTGCAGTGCATCCCCAGTGGTGCCAGTGCACTCTCTGGACTCACTGCAGTGCATCCCCAGTGGTGCCAGTGCACTCTCTGGACTCACTGCAGTGCATCCCCAGTGGTGCCAGTGCACTCTCTGGACTCACTGCAGTGCATCCCCAGTGGTGCCAGTGCACTCTCTGGACTCACTGCACTGCATCCCCAGTGGTGCCAGTGCACTCTCTGGACTCACTGCAGTGCATCCCCAGTGGTGCCAGTGCACTCTCTGGACTCACTGCACTGCATCCCCAGTGGTGCCAGTGCACTCTCTGGACTCACTGCACTGCATCCCCAGTGGTGCCAGTGCACTCTCTGGACTCACTGCAGTGCATCCCCAGTGGTGCCAGTGCACTCTCTGGACTCACTGCAGTGCATCCCCAGTGGTGCCAGTGCACTCTCTGGACTCACTGCACTGCATCACCATTGGTGCCAGGGCACTCTCCGGACTCACTGCAGTGCATCCGCAGTGGTGCCAGTGCACTCTTTCGAGTCACTGCACTGCATCCCCATTACTGCCAGTGCATTCTCTGGACTCACTGCAGTGCATCCCCAGTGGTGCCAGTGCACTCTCTGGACTCACTGCAGTGCATCCCCAGTGGTGCCAGTGCACTCTCTGGACTCACTGCACTGCATCCCCAGTGGTGCCAGTGCACTCTCTGGAGTCACTGCAGTGCATCCCCACTGGTGCCAGTGCACTCTCTGGACTCACTGCAGTGCATCCCCAGTGGTGCCAGTGCACTCTCTGGACTCACTGCACTGCATCCCCAGTGGTGCCAGTGCACTCTCTGGAGTCACTGCAGTGCATCCCCAGTGGTGCCAGTGCACTCTCTGGACTCACTGCACTGCATCCCCAGTGGTGCCAGTGCACTCTCTGGACTCACTGCAGTGCATCCCCAGTGGTGCCAGTGCACTCTCTGGACTCACTGCACTGCATCCCCAGTGGTGCCAGTGCACTCTCTGGACTCACTGCACTGCATCCCCAGTGGTGCCAGTGCACTCTCTGGACTCACTGCAGTGCATCCCCAGTGGTGCCAGTGCACTCTCTGGACTCACTGCAGTGCATCCCCAGTGGTGCCAGTGCACTCTCTGGACTCACTGCACTGCATCCCCAGTGGTGCCAGTGCACTCTCTGGACTCACTGCACTGCATCCCCAGTGGTGCCAGTGCACTCTCTGGACTCACTGCACTGCATCCCCAGTGGTGCCAGTGCACTCTCTGGACTCACTGCACTGCATCCCCAGTGGTGCCAGTGCACTCTCTGGACTCACTGCAGTGCATCCCCAGTGGTGCCAGTGCACTCTCTGGACTCACTGCACTGCATC
The DNA here is from genome assembly GCF_040182565.1 of Anser cygnoides. Taxonomy (NCBI): domain Eukaryota; kingdom Metazoa; phylum Chordata; class Aves; order Anseriformes; family Anatidae; genus Anser; species Anser cygnoides. Next base: position 12,149,306 of record NC_089911.1, read on the forward strand.
CCAGTGGTGCCAGTGCACTCTCTGGACTCACTGCACTGCATCCCCAGTGGTGCCAGTGCACTCTCTGGACTCACTGCACTGCATCCCCAGTGGTGCCAGTGCACTCTCTGGACTCACTGCAGTGCATCCCCAGTGGTGCCAGTGCACTCTCTGGACTCACTGCAGTGCATCCCCAGTGGTGCCAGTGCACTCTCTGGACTCACTGCACTGCATCCCCAGTGGTGCCAGTGCACTCTCTGGACTCACTGCAGTGCATCCCCAGTGGTGCCAGTGCACTCTCTGGACTCACTGCACTGCATCCCCAGTGGTGCCAGTGCACTCTCTGGACTCACTGCAGTGCATCCCCAGTGGTGCCAGTGCACTCTCTGGACTCACTGCACTGCATCCCCAGTGGTGCCAGTGCACTCTCTGGACTCACTGCACTGCATCCCCAGTGGTGCCAGTGCACTCTCTGGACTCACTGCACTGCATCCCCAGTGGTGCCAGTGCACTCTCTGGACTCACTGCAGTGCATCCCCAGTGGTGCCAGTGCACTCTCTGGACTCACTGCACTGCATCCCCAGTGGTGCCAGTGCACTCTCTGGACTCACTGCAGTGCATCCCCCCAGTGGTGCCAGTGCACTCTCTGGACTCACTGCAGTGCATCCCCAGTGGTGCCAGTGCACTCTGTGGACTCACTGCACTGCATCCCCAGTGGTGCCAGTGCACTCTCTGGACTCACTGCACTGCATCCCCAGTGGTGCCAGTGCACTCTCTGGACTCACTGCACTGCATCCCCAGTGGTGCCAGTGCACTCTCTGGACTCACTGCACTGCATCCCCAGTGGTGCCAGTGCACTCTCTGGACTCACTGCAGTGCATCCCCAGTGGTGCCAGTGCACTCTCTGGACTCACTGCACTGCATCCCCAGTGGTGCCAGTGCACTCTCTGGACTCACTGCAGTGCATCCCCAGTGGTGCCAGTGCACTCTCTGGACTCACTGCAGTGCATCCCCAGTGGTGCCAGTGCACTCTCTGGACTCACTGCACTGCATCCCCAGTGGTGCCAGTGCACTCTCTGGACTCACTGCAGTGCATCCCCAGTGGTGCCAGTGCACTCTCTGGACTCACTGCACTGCATCCCCAGTGGTGCCAGTGCACTCTCTGGACTCACTGCACTGCATCCCCAGTGGTGCCAGTGCACTCTCTGGACTCACTGCACTGCATCCCCAGTGGTGCCAGTGCACTCTCTGGACTCACTGCAGTGCATCCCCAGTGGTGCCAGTGCACTCTCTGGACTCACTGCACTGCATCCCCAGTGGTGCCAGTGCACTCTCTGGACTCACTGCACTGCATCCCCAGTGGTGCCAGTGCACTCTCTGGACTCACTGCAGTGCATCCCCAGTGGTGCCAGTGCACTCTCTGGACTCACTGCACTGCATCCCCAGTGGTGCCAGTGCACTCTCTGGACTCACTGCAGTGCATCCCCAGTGGTGCCAGTGCACTCTCTGGACTCACTGCACTGCATCCCCAGTGGTGCCAGTGCACTCTCTGGACTCACTGCACTGCATCCCCAGTGGTGCCAGTGCACTCTCTGGACTCACTGCACTGCATCCCCAGTGGTGCCAGTGCACTCTCTGGACTCACTGCACTGCATCCCCAGTGGTGCCAGTGCACTCTCTGGACTCACTGCAGTGCATCCCCAGTGGTGCCAGTGCACTCTCTGGACTCACTGCACTGCATCCCCAGTGGTGCCAGTGCACTCTCTGGACTCACTGCACTGCATCCCCAGTGGTGCCAGTGCACTCTCTGGACTCACTGCACTGCATCCCCAGTGGTGCCAGTGCACTCTCTGGACTCACTGCAGTGCATCCCCAGTGGTGCCAGTGCACTCTCTGGACTCACTGCACTGCATCCCCAGTGGTGCCAGTGCACTCTCTGGACTCACTGCAGTGCATCCCCAGTGGTGCCAGTGCACTCTCTGGACTCACTGCACTGCATCCCCAGTGGTGCCAGTGCACTCTCTGGAGTCACTGCAGTGCATCCCCAGTGGTGCCAGTGCACTCTCTGGACTCACTGCACTGCATCCCCAGTGGTGCCAGTGCACTCTCTGGACTCACTGCACTGCATCCCCAGTGGTGCCAGTGCACTCTCTGGACTCACTGCAGTGCATCCCCAGTGGTGCCAGTGCACTCTCTGGACTCACTGCAGTGCATCCCCAGTGGTGCCAGTGCACTCTCTGGACTCACTGCAGTGCATCCCCAGTGGTGCCAGTGCACTCTCTGGACTCACTGCACTGCATCCCCAGTGGTGCCAGTGCACTCTCTGGACTCACTGCACTGCATCCCCAGTGGTGCCAGTGCACTCTCTGGACTCACTGCACTGCATCCCCAGTGGTGCCAGTGCACTCTCTGGACTCACTGCACTGCATCCCCAGTGGTGCCAGTGCACTCTCTGGACTCACTGCAGTGCATCCCCAGTGGTGCCAGTGCACTCTCTGGACTCACTGCACTGCATCCCCAGTGGTGCCAGTGCACTCTCTGGACTCACTGCAGTGCATCCCCAGTGGTGCCAGTGCACTCTCTGGACTCACTGCACTGCATCCCCAGTGGTGCCAGTGCACTCTCTGGACTCACTGCACTGCATCCCCAGTGGTGCCAGTGCACTCTCTGGACTCACTGCACTGCATCCCCAGTGGTGCCAGTGCACTCTCTGGACTCACTGCACTGCATCCCCAGTGGTGCCAGTGCACTCTCTGGACTCACTGCACTGCATCCCCAGTGGTGCCAGTGCACTCTCTGGACTCACTGCAGTGCATCCCCAGTGGTGCCAGTGCACTCTCTGGACTCACTGCACTGCATCCCCAGTGGTGCCAGTGCACTCTCTGGACTCACTGCACTGCATCCCCAGTGGTGCCAGTGCACTCTCTGGACTCACTGCACTGCATCCCCAGTGGTGCCAGTGCACTCTCTGGACTCACTGCACTGCATCCCCAGTGGTGCCAGTGCACTCTCTGGACTCACTGCACTGCATCCCCAGTGGTGCCAGTGCACTCTCTGGACTCACTGCACTGCATCCCCAGTGGTGCCAGTGCACTCTCTGGACTCACTGCACTGCATCCCCAGTGGTGCCAGTGCACTCTCTGGACTCACTGCACTGCATCCCCAGTGGTGCCAGTGCACTCTCTGGACTCACTGCAGTGCATCCCCAGTGGTGCCAGTGCACTCTCTGGACTCACTGCACTGCATCCCCAGTGGTGCCAGTGCACTCTCTGGACTCACTGCAGTGCATCCCCAGTGGTGCCAGTGCACTCTCTGGACTCACTGCAGTGCATCCCCAGTGGTGCCAGTGCACTCTCTGGACTCACTGCACTGCATCCCCAGTGGTGCCAGTGCACTCTCTGGACTCACTGCACTGCATCCCCAGTGGTGCCAGTGCACTCTCTGGACTCACTGCACTGCATCCCCAGTGGTGCCAGTGCACTCTCTGGACTCACTGCAGTGCATCCCCAGTGGTGCCAGTGCACTCTCTGGACTCACTGCACTGCATCCCCAGTGGTGCCAGTGCACTCTCTGGACTCACTGCACTGCATCCCCAGTGGTGCCAGTGCACTCTCTGGACTCACTGCAGTGCATCCCCAGTGGTGCCAGTGCACTCTCTGGACTCACTGCACTGCATCCCCAGTGGTGCCAGTGCACTCTCTGGAGTCACTGCAGTGCATCCCCAGTGGTGCCAGTGCACTCTCTGGACTCACTGCACTGCATCCCCAGTGGTGCCAGTGCACTCTCTGGACTCACTGCACTGCATCCCCAGTGGTGCCAGTGCACTCTCTGGACTCACTGCAGTGCATCCCCAGTGGTGCCAGTGCACTCTCTGGACTCACTGCACTGCATCCCCAGTGGTGCCAGTGCACTCTCTGGACTCACTGCACTGCATCCCCAGTGGTGCCAGTGCACTCTCTGGACTCACTGCACTGCATCCCCAGTGGTGCCAGTGCACTCTCTGGACTCACTGCAGTGCATCCCCAGTGGTGCCAGTGCACTCTCTGGACTCACTGCACTGCATCCCCAGTGGTGCCAGTGCACTCTCTGGACTCACTGCAGTGCATCCCCAGTGGTGCCAGTGCACTCTCTGGACTCACTGCAGTGCATCCCCAGTGGTGCCAGTGCACTCTCTGGACTCACTGCAGTGCATCCCCAGTGGTGCCAGTGCACTCTCTGGACTCACTGCACTGCATCCCCAGTGGTGCCAGTGCACTCTCTGGACTCACTGCAGTGCATCCCCAGTGGTGCCAGTGCACTCTCTGGACTCACTGCACTGCATCCCCAGTGGTGCCAGTGCACTCTCTGGACTCACTGCACTGCATCCCCAGTGGTGCCAGTGCACTCTCTGGACTCACTGCACTGCATCCCCAGTGGTGCCAGTGCACTCTCTGGACTCACTGCAGTGCATCCCCAGTGGTGCCAGTGCACTCTCTGGACTCACTGCAGTGCATCCCCAGTGGTGCCAGTGCACTCTCTGGACTCACTGCACTGCATCCCCAGTGGTGCCAGTGCACTCTCCGGACTCACTGCAGTGCATCCCCAGTGGTGCCAGTGCACTCTTTCGAGTCACTGCACTGCATCCCCAGTACTGCCAGTGCACTCTCTGGACTCACTGCAGTGCATCCCCAGTGGTGCCAGTGCACTCTCTGGACTCACTGCAGTGCATCCCCAGTGGTGCCAGTGCACTCTCTGGACTCACTGCACTGCATCCCCAGTGGTGCCAGTGCACTCTCTGGACTCACTGCACTGCATCCCCAGTGGTGCCAGTGCACTCTCTGGACTCACTGCAGTGCATCCCCAGTGGTGCCAGTGCACTCTCTGGACTCACTGCACTGCATCCCCAGTGGTGCCAGTGCACTCTCTGGAGTCACTGCAGTGCATCCCCAGTGGTGCCAGTGCACTCTCTGGACTCACTGCACTGCATCCCCAGTGGTGCCAGTGCACTCTCTGGACTCACTGCACTGCATCCCCAGTGGTGCCAGTGCACTCTCTAGAGTCACTGCAGTGCATCCCCAGTGGTGCCAGTGCACTCTCTGGACTCACTGCACTGCATCCCCAGTGGTGCCAGTGCACTCTCTGGACTCACTGCAGTGCATCCCCAGTGGTGCCAGTGCACTCTCTGGACTCACTGCAGTGCATCCCCAGTGGTGCCAGTGCACTCTCTGGACTCACTGCAGTGCATCCCCAGTGGTGCCAGTGCACTCTCTGGACTCACTGCACTGCATCCCCAGTGGTGCCAGTGCACTCTCTGGACTCACTGCACTGCATCCCCAGTGGTGCCAGTGCACTCTCTGGACTCACTGCAGTGCATCCCCAGTGGTGCCAGTGCACTCTCTGGACTCACTGCAGTGCATCCCCAGTGGTGCCAGTGCACTCTCTGGACTCACTGCAGTGCATCCCCAGTGGTGCCAGTGCACTCTCTGGACTCACTGCACTGCATCACCATTGGTGCCAGGGCACTCTCCGGACTCACTGCAGTGCATCCGCAGTGGTGCCAGTGCACTCTTTCGAGTCACTGCACTGCATCCCCATTACTGCCAGTGCATTCTCTGGACTCACTGCAGTGCATCCCCAGTGGTGCCAGTGCACTCTCTGGACTCACTGCAGTGCATCCCCAGTGGTGCCAGTGCACTCTCTGGACTCACTGCACTGCATCCCCAGTGGTGCCAGTGCACTCTCTGGACTCACTGCACTGCATCCCCAGTGGTGCCAGTGCACTCTCTGGAGTCACTGCAGTGCATCCCCAGTGGTGCCAGTGCACTCTGTGGACTCACTGTACTGCATCCCCAGTGGTGCCAGTGCACTCTCTAGAGTCACTGCACTGCATCCCAGTGGTGCCAGTGCCCTCTCTGGACTCACTGCACTGCATCCCCAGTGGTGCCAGTGCACTCTCTGGACTCACTGCAGTGCATCCCCACGTGGTGCCAGTGCACTCTCTGGACTCACTGCACTGCATCCCCAGTGGTGCCAGTGCACTCTCTGGACTCACTGCAGTGCATCCCCAGTGGTGCCAGTGCACTCTCTGGACTCACTGCACTGCATCCCCAGTGGTGCCAGTGCACTCTCTGGAGTCACTGCAGTGCATCCCCAGTGGTGCCAGTGCACTCTCTGGACTCACTGCAGTGCATCCCCAGTGGTGCCAGTGCACTCTCTGGACTCACTGCAGTGCATCCCCAGTGGTGCCAGTGCACTCTCTGGACTCACTGCACTGCATCCCCAGTGGTGCCAGTGCACTCTCTGGACTCACTGCACTGCATCCCCAGTGGTGCCAGTGCACTCTCTGGACTCACTGCAGTGCATCCCCAGTGGTGCCAGTGCACTCTCTGGACTCACTGCACTGCATCCCCAGTGGTGCCAGTGCACTCTCTGGACTCACTGCAGTGCATCCCCAGTGGTGCCAGTGCACTCTCTGGACTCACTGCAGTGCATCCCCAGTGGTGCCAGTGCACTCTCTGGACTCACTGCACTGCATCCCCAGTGGTGCCAGTGCACTCTCTGGACTCACTGCAGTGCATCCCCAGTGGTGCCAGTGCACTCTCTGGACTCACTGCACTGCATCCCCAGTGGTGCCAGTGCACTCTCTGGACTCACTGCAGTGCATCCCCAGTGGTGCCAGTGCACTCTCTGGACTCACTGCAGTGCATCCCCAGTGGTGCCAGTGCACTCTCTGGACTCACTGCACTGCATCCCCAGTGGTGCCAGTGCACTCTCTGGACTCACTGCACTGCATCCCCAGTGGTGCCAGTGCACTCTCTGGACTCACTGCAGTGCATCCCCAGTGGTGCCAGTGCACTCTCTGGACTCACTGCACTGCATCCCCAGTGGTGCCAGTGCACTCTCTGGACTCACTGCAGTGCATCCCCAGTGGTGCCAGTGCACTCTCTGGACTCACTGCACTGCATCCCCAGTGGTGCCAGTGCACTCTCTGGACTCACTGCAGTGCATCCCCAGTGGTGCCAGTGCACTCTCTGGACTCACTGCACTGCATCCCCAGTGGTGCCAGTGCACTCTCTGGACTCACTGCAGTGCATCCCCAGTGGTGCCAGTGCACTCTCTGGACTCACTGCAGTGCATCCCCAGTGGTGCCAGTGCACTCTCTGGACTCACTGCACTGCATCCCCAGTGGTGCCAGTGCACTCTCTGGAGTCACTGCAGTGCATCCCCAGTGGTGCCAGTGCACTCTCTGGACTCACTGCACTGCATCCCCAGTGGTGCCAGTGCACTCTCTGGACTCACTGCAGTGCATCCCCAGTGGTGCCAGTGCACTCTCTGGACTCACTGCACTGCATCCCCAGTGGTGCCAGTGCACTCTCTGGACTCACTGCACTGCATCCCCAGTGGTGCCAGTGCACTCTCTGGACTCACTGCAGTGCATCCCAGTGGTGCCAGTGCACTCTCTGGACTCACTGCAGTGCATCCCCAGTGGTGCCAGTGCACTCTCTGGACTCACTGCAGTGCATCCCCAGTGGTGCCAGTGCACTCTCTGGACTCACTGCTGCATCCCCAGTGGTGCCAGTGCACTCTCTGGACTCACTGCACTGCATCCCCAGTGGTGCCAGTGCACTCTCTGGACTCACTGCACTGCATCCCCAGTGGTGCCAGTGCACTCTCTGGACTCACTGCAGTGCATCCCCAGTGGTGCCAGTGCACTCTCTGGACTCACTGCACTGCATCCCCAGTGGTGCCAGTGCACTCTCTGGACTCACTGCACTGCATCCCCAGTGGTGCCAGTGCACTCTCTGGACTCACTGCACTGCATCCCCAGTGGTGCCAGTGCACTCTCTGGACTCACTGCAGTGCATCCCCAGTGGTGCCAGTGCACTCTCTGGACTCACTGCAGTGCATCCCCAGTGGTGCCAGTGCACTCTCTGGACTCACTGCACTGCATCCCCAGTGGTGCCAGTGCACTCTCTGGACTCACTGCAGTGCATCCCCAGTGGTGCCAGTGCACTCTCTGGACTCACTGCAGTGCATCCCCAGTGGTGCCAGTGCACTCTCTGGACTCACTGCACTGCATCCCCAGTGGTGCCAGTGCACTCTCTGGACTCACTGCAGTGCATCCCCAGTGGTGCCAGTGCACTCTCTGGACTCACTGCAGTGCATCCCCAGTGGTGCCAGTGCACTCTCTGGACTCACTGCACTGCATCCCCAGTGGTGCCAGTGCACTCTCTGGACTCACTGCAGTGCATCCCCAGTGGTGCCAGTGCACTCTCTGGACTCACTGCACTGCATCCCCAGTGGTGCCAGTGCACTCTCTGGACTCACTGCAGTGCATCCCCAGTGGTGCCAGTGCACTCTCTGGACTCACTGCACTGCATCCCCAGTGGTGCCAGTGCACTCTCTGGACTCACTGCAGTGCATCCCCAGTGGTGCCAGTGCACTCTCTGGACTCACTGCAGTGCATCCCCAGTGGTGCCAGTGCACTCTCTGGACTCACTGCACTGCATCCCCAGTGGTGCCAGTGCACTCTCTGGACTCACTGCAGTGCATCCCCAGTGGTGCCAGTGCACTCTCTGGACTCACTGCACTGCATCCCCAGTGGTGCCAGTGCACTCTCTGGACTCACTGCAGTGCATCCCCAGTGGTGCCAGTGCACTCTCTGGACTCACTGCAGTGCATCCCCAGTGGTGCCAGTGCACTCTCTGGACTCACTGCACTGCATCCCCAGTGGTGCCAGTGCACTCTCTGGACTCACTGCACTGCATCCCCAGTGGTGCCAGTGCACTCTCTGGACTCACTGCAGTGCATCCCCAGTGGTGCCAGTGCACTCTCTGGACTCACTGCACTGCATCCCCAGTGGTGCCAGTGCACTCTCTGGACTCACTGCAGTGCATCCCCAGTGGTGCCAGTGCACTCTCTGGACTCACTGCACTGCATCCCCAGTGGTGCCAGTGCACTCTCTGGACTCACTGCAGTGCATCCCCAGTGGTGCCAGTGCACTCTCTGGACTCACTGCACTGCATCCCCAGTGGTGCCAGTGCACTCTCTGGACTCACTGCAGTGCATCCCCAGTGGTGCCAGTGCACTCTCTGGACTCACTGCAGTGCATCCCCAGTGGTGCCAGTGCACTCTCTGGACTCACTGCACTGCATCCCCAGTGGTGCCAGTGCACTCTCTGGACTCACTGCAGTGCATCCCCAGTGGTGCCAGTGCACTCTCTGGACTCACTGCACTGCATCCCCAGTGGTGCCAGTGCACTCTCTGGACTCACTGCAGTGCATCCCCAGTGGTGCCAGTGCACTCTCTGGACTCACTGCACTGCATCCCCAGTGGTGCCAGTGCACTCTCTGGACTCACTGCACTGCATCCCCAGTGGTGCCAGTGCACTCTCTGGACTCACTGCAGTGCATCCCCAGTGGTGCCAGTGCACTCTCTGGACTCACTGCAGTGCATCCCCAGTGGTGCCAGTGCACTCTCTGGACTCACTGCAGTGCATCCCCAGTGGTGCCAGTGCACTCTCTGGACTCACTGCACTGCATCCCCAGTGGTGCCAGTGCACTCTCTGGACTCACTGCACTGCATCCCCAGTGGTGCCAGTGCACTCTCTGGACTCACTGCACTGCATCCCCAGTGGTGCCAGTGCACTCTCTGGACTCACTGCAGTGCATCCCCAGTGGTGCCAGTGCACTCTCTGGACTCACTGCACTGCATCCCCAGTGGTGCCAGTGCACTCTCTGGACTCACTGCAGTGCATCCCCAGTGGTGCCAGTGCACTCTCTGGACTCACTGCACTGCATCCCCAGTGGTGCCAGTGCACTCTCTGGACTCACTGCAGTGCATCCCCAGTGGTGCCAGTGCACTCTCTGGACTCACTGCACTGCATCCCCAGTGGTGCCAGTGCACTCTCTGGACTCACTGCACTGCATCCCCAGTGGTGCCAGTGCACTCTCTGGACTCACTGCAGTGCATCCCCAGTGGTGCCAGTGCACTCTCTGGACTCACTGCAGTGCATCCCCAGTGGTGCCAGTGCACTCTCTGGACTCACTGCAGTGCATCCCCAGTGGTGCCAGTGCACTCTCTGGACTCACTGCACTGCATCCCCAGTGGTGCCAGTGCACTCTCTGGACTCACTGCACTGCATCCCCAGTGGTGCCAGTGCACTCTCTGGACTCACTGCACTGCATCCCCAGTGGTGCCAGTGCACTCTCTGGACTCACTGCAGTGCATCCCCAGTGGTGCCAGTGCACTCTCTGGACTCACTGCACTGCATCCCCAGTGGTGCCAGTGCACTCTCTGGACTCACTGCAGTGCATCCCCAGTGGTGCCAGTGCACTCTCTGGACTCACTGCACTGCATCCCCAGTGGTGCCAGTGCACTCTCTGGACTCACTGCACTGCATCCCCAGTGGTGCCAGTGCACTCTCTGGACTCACTGCACTGCATCCCCAGTGGTGCCAGTGCACTCTCTGGACTCACTGCACTGCATCCCCAGTGGTGCCAGTGCACTCTCTGGACTCACTGCACTGCATCCCCAGTGGTGCCAGTGCACTCTCTGGACTCACTGCAGTGCATCCCCAGTGGTGCCAGTGCACTCTCTGGACTCACTGCACTGCATCCCCAGTGGTGCCAGTGCACTCTCTGGACTCACTGCAGTGCATCCCCAGTGGTGCCAGTGCACTCTCTGGACTCACTGCAGTGCATCCCCAGTGGTGCCAGTGCACTCTCTGGACTCACTGCACTGCATCCCCAGTGGTGCCAGTGCACTCTCTGGACTCACTGCAGTGCATCCCCAGTGGTGCCAGTGCACTCTCTGGACTCACTGCACTGCATCCCCAGTGGTGCCAGTGCACTCTCTGGACTCACTGCAGTGCATCCCCAGTGGTGCCAGTGCACTCTCTGGACTCACTGCACTGCATCCCCAGTGGTGCCAGTGCACTCTCTGGACTCACTGCACTGCATCCCCAGTGGTGCCAGTGCACTCTCTGGACTCACTGCACTGCATCCCCAGTGGTGCCAGTGCACTCTCTGGACTCACTGCACTGCATCCCCAGTGGTGCCAGTGCACTCTCTGGACTCACTGCACTGCATCCCCAGTGGTGCCAGTGCACTCTCTGGACTCACTGCACTGCATCCCCAGTGGTGCCAGTGCACTCTCTGGACTCACTGCAGTGCATCCCCAGTGGTGCCAGTGCACTCTCTGGACTCACTGCACTGCATCCCCAGTGGTGCCAGTGCACTCTCTGGACTCACTGCAGTGCATCCCCAGTGGTGCCAGTGCACTCTCTGGACTCACTGCACTGCATCCCCAGTGGTGCCAGTGCACTCTCTGGACTCACTGCACTGCATCCCCAGTGGTGCCAGTGCACTCTCTGGACTCACTGCACTGCATCCCCAGTGGTGCCAGTGCACTCTCTGGACTCACTGCACTGCATCCCCAGTGGTGCCAGTGCACTCTCTGGACTCACTGCAGTGCATCCCCAGTGGTGCCAGTGCACTCTCTGGACTCACTGCACTGCATCCCCAGTGGTGCCAGTGCACTCTCTGGACTCACTGCACTGCATCCCCAGTGGTGCCAGTGCACTCTCTGGACTCACTGCACTGCATCCCCAGTGGTGCCAGTGCACTCTCTGGACTCACTGCACTGCATCCCCAGTGGTGCCAGTGCACTCTCTGGACTCACTGCAGTGCATCCCCAGTGGTGCCAGTGCACTCTCTGGACTCACTGCACTGCATCCCCAGTGGTGCCAGTGCACTCTCTGGACTCACTGCAGTGCATCCCCAGTGGTGCCAGTGCACTCTCTGGACTCACTGCACTGCATCCCCAGTGGTGCCAGTGCACTCTCTGGACTCACTGCAGTGCATCCCCAGTGGTGCCAGTGCACTCTCTGGACTCACTGCACTGCATCCCCAGTGGTGCCAGTGCACTCTCTGGACTCACTGCACTGCATCCCCAGTGGTGCCAGTGCACTCTCTGGACTCACTGCAGTGCATCCCCAGTGGTGCCAGTGCACTCTCTGGACTCACTGCAGTGCATCCCCAGTGGTGCCAGTGCACTCTCTGGACTCACTGCAGTGCATCCCCAGTGGTGCCAGTGCACTCTCTGGACTCACTGCACTGCATCCCCAGTGGTGCCAGTGCACTCTCTGGACTCACTGCACTGCATCCCCAGTGGTGCCAGTGCACTCTCTGGACTCACTGCACTGCATCCCCAGTGGTGCCAGTGCACTCTCTGGACTCACTGCACTGCATCCCCAGTGGTGCCAGTGCACTCTCTGGACTCACTGCAGTGCATCCCCAGTGGTGCCAGTGCACTCTCTGGACTCACTGCAGTGCATCCCCAGTGGTGCCAGTGCACTCTCTGGACTCACTGCAGTGCATCCCCAGTGGTGCCAGTGCACTCTCTGGACTCACTGCACTGCATCCCCAGTGGTGCCAGTGCACTCTCTGGACTCACTGCACTGCATCCCCAGTGGTGCCAGTGCACTCTCTGGACTCACTGCACTGCATCCCCAGTGGTGCCAGTGCACTCTCTGGACTCACTGCACTGCATCCCCAGTGGTGCCAGTGCACTCTCTGGACTCACTGCACTGCATCCCCAGTGGTGCCAGTGCACTCTCTGGACTCACTGCACTGCATCCCCAGTGGTGCCAGTGCACTCTCTGGACTCACTGCACTGCATCCCCAGTGGTGCCAGTGCACTCTCTGGACTCACTGCACTGCATCCCCAGTGGTGCCAGTGCACTCTCTGGACTCACTGCACTGCATCCCCAGTGGTGCCAGTGCACTCTCTGGACTCACTGCAGTGCATCCCCAGTGGTGCCAGTGCACTCTCTGGACTCACTGCACTGCATCCCCAGTGGTGCCAGTGCACTCTCTGGACTCACTGCAGTGCATCCCCAGTGGTGCCAGTGCACTCTCTGGACTCACTGCACTGCATCCCCAGTGGTGCCAGTGCACTCTCTGGACTCACTGCACTGCATCCCCAGTGGTGCCAGTGCACTCTCTGGACTCACTGCAGTGCATCCCCAGTGGTGCCAGTGCACTCTCTGGACTCACTGCACTGCATCCCCAGTGGTGCCAGTGCACTCTCTGGACTCACTGCAGTGCATCCCCAGTGGTGCCAGTGCACTCTCTGGACTCACTGCAGTGCATCCCCAGTGGTGCCAGTGCACTCTCTGGACTCACTGCACTGCATCCCCAGTGGTGCCAGTGCACTCTCTGGACTCACTGCACTGCATCCCCAGTGGTGCCAGTGCACTCTCTGGACTCACTGCACTGCATCCCCAGTGGTGCCAGTGCACTCTCTGGACTCACTGCAGTGCATCCCCAGTGGTGCCAGTGCACTCTCTGGACTCACTGCACTGCATCCCCAGTGGTGCCAGTGCACTCTCTGGACTCACTGCACTGCATCCCCAGTGGTGCCAGTGCACTCTCTGGACTCACTGCACTGCATCCCCAGTGGTGCCAGTGCACTCTCTGGACTCACTGCACTGCATCCCCAGTGGTGCCAGTGCACTCTCTGGACTCACTGCAGTGCATCCCCAGTGGTGCCAGTGCACTCTCTGGACTCACTGCACTGCATCCCCAGTGGTGCCAGTGCACTCTCTGGACTCACTGCACTGCATCCCCAGTGGTGCCAGTGCACTCTCTGGACTCACTGCAGTGCATCCCCAGTGGTGCCAGTGCACTCTCTGGACTCACTGCACTGCATCCCCAGTGGTGCCAGTGCACTCTCTGGACTCACTGCACTGCATCCCCAGTGGTGCCAGTGCACTCTCTGGACTCACTGCACTGCATCCCCAGTGGTGCCAGTGCACTCTCTGGACTCACTGCAGTGCATCCCCAGTGGTGCCAGTGCACTCTCTGGACTCACTGCACTGCATCCCCAGTGGTGCCAGTGCACTCTCTGGACTCACTGCAGTGCATCCCCAGTGGTGCCAGTGCACTCTCTGGACTCACTGCAGTGCATCCCCAGTGGTGCCAGTGCACTCTCTGGACTCACTGCAGTGCATCCCCAGTGGTGCCAGTGCACTCTCTGGACTCACTGCACTGCATCCCCAGTGGTGCCAGTGCACTCTCTGGACTCACTGCAGTGCATCCCCAGTGGTGCCAGTGCACTCTCTGGACTCACTGCACTGCATCCCCAGTGGTGCCAGTGCACTCTCTGGACTCACTGCACTGCATCCCCAGTGGTGCCAGTGCACTCTCTGGACTCACTGCAGTGCATCCCCAGTGGTGCCAGTGCACTCTCTGGACTCACTGCAGTGCATCCCCAGTGGTGCCAGTGCACTCTCTGGACTCACTGCAGTGCATCCCCAGTGGTGCCAGTGCACTCTCTGGACTCACTGCACTGCATCCCCAGTGGTGCCAGTGCACTCTCTGGACTCACTGCAGTGCATCCCCAGTGGTGCCAGTGCACTCTCTGGAGTCACTGCACTGCATCCCCATTGGTGCCAGTGCACTCTCTGGACTCACTGCAGTGCATCCCCAGTGGTGCCAGTGCACTCTCTGGACTCACTGCAGTGCATCCCCAGTGGTGCCAGTGCACTCTCTGGACTCACTGCACTGCATCCCCAGTGGTGCCAGTGCACTCTCTGGACTCACTGCAGTGCATCCCCAGTGGTGCCAGTGCACTCTCTGGACTCACTGCACTGCATCCCCAGTGGTGCCAGTGCACTCTCTGGACTCACTGCACTGCATCCCCAGTGGTGCCAGTGCACTCTCTGGACTCACTGCACTGCATCCCCAGTGGTGCCAGTGCACTCTCTGGACTCACTGCACTGCATCCCCAGTGGTGCCAGTGCACTCTCTGGACTCACTGCACTGCATCCCCAGTGGTGCCAGTGCACTCTCTGGACTCACTGCAGTGCATCCCCAGTGGTGCCAGTGCACTCTCTGGACTCACTGCACTGCATCCCCAGTGGTGCCAGTGCACTCTCTGGACTCACTGCAGTGCATCCCCAGTGGTGCCAGTGCACTCTCTGGACTCACTGCAGTGCATCCCCAGTGGTGCCAGTGCACTCTCTGGACTCACTGCACTGCATCCCCAGTGGTGCCAGTGCACTCTCTGGACTCACTGCACTGCATCCCCAGTGGTGCCAGTGCACTCTCTGGACTCACTGCAGTGCATCCCCAGTGGTGCCAGTGCACTCTCTGGACTCACTGCAGTGCATCCCCAGTGGTGCCAGTGCACTCTCTGGACTCACTGCAGTGCATCCCCAGTGGTGCCAGTGCACTCTCTGGACTCACTGCACTGCATCCCCAGTGGTGCCAGTGCACTCTCTGGACTCACTGCAGTGCATCCCCAGTGGTGCCAGTGCACTCTCTGGACTCACTGCACTGCATCCCCAGTGGTGCCAGTGCACTCTCTGGACTCACTGCAGTGCATCCCCAGTGGTGCCAGTGCACTCTCTGGACTCACTGCAGTGCATCCCCAGTGGTGCCAGTGCACTCTCTGGACTCACTGCAGTGCATCCCCAGTGGTGCCAGTGCACTCTCTGGACTCACTGCACTGCATCCCCAGTGGTGCCAGTGCACTCTCTGGACTCACTGCAGTGCATCCCCAGTGGTGCCAGTGCACTCTCTGGACTCACTGCACTGCATCCCCAGTGGTGCCAGTGCACTCTCTGGACTCACTGCAGTGCATCCCCAGTGGTGCCAGTGCACTCTCTGGACTCACTGCACTGCATCCCCAGTGGTGCCAGTGCACTCTCTGGACTCACTGCAGTGCATCCCCAGTGGTGCCAGTGCACTCTCTGGACTCACTGCACTGCATCCCCAGTGGTGCCAGTGCACTCTCTGGACTCACTGCACTGCATCCCCAGTGGTGCCAGTGCACTCTCTGGACTCACTGCACTGCATCCCCAGTGGTGCCAGTGCACTCTCTGGAGTCACTGCAGTGCATCCCCAGTGGTGCCAGTGCACTCTCTGGACTCACTGCACTGCATCCCCAGTGGTGCCAGTGCACTCTCTGGACTCACTGCAGTGCATCCCCAGTGGTGCCAGTGCACTCTCTGGACTCACTGCACTGCATCCCCAGTGGTGCCAGTGCACTCTCTGGACTCACTGCACTGCATCCCCAGTGGTGCCAGTGCACTCTCTGGACTCACTGCACTGCATCCCCAGTGGTGCCAGTGCACTCTCTGGACTCACTGCACTGCATCCCCAGTGGTGCCAGTGCACTCTCTGGACTCACTGCACTGCATCCCCAGTGGTGCCAGTGCACTCTCTGGACTCACTGCACTGCATCCCCAGTGGTGCCAGTGCACTCTCTGGACTCACTGCAGTGCATCCCCAGTGGTGCCAGTGCACTCTCTGGACTCACTGCACTGCATCCCCAGTGGTGCCAGTGCACTCTCTGGACTCACTGCACTGCATCCCCAGTGGTGCCAGTGCACTCTCTGGACTCACTGCACTGCATCCCCAGTGGTGCCAGTGCACTCTCTGGACTCACTGCACTGCATCCCCAGTGGTGCCAGTGCACTCTCTGGACTCACTGCACTGCATCCCCAGTGGTGCCAGTGCACTCTCTGGACTCACTGCACTGCATCCCCAGTGGTGCCAGTGCACTCTCTGGACTCACTGCACTGCATCCCCAGTGGTGCCAGTGCACTCTCTGGACTCACTGCAGTGCATCCCCAGTGGTGCCAGTGCACTCTCTGGACTCACTGCACTGCATCCCCAGTGGTGCCAGTGCACTCTCTGGACTCACTGCACTGCATCCCCAGTGGTGCCAGTGCACTCTCTGGACTCACTGCACTGCATCCCCAGTGGTGCCAGTGCACTCTCTGGACTCACTGCACTGCATCCCCAGTGGTGCCAGTGCACTCTCTGGACTCACTGCACTGCATCCCCAGTGGTGCCAGTGCACTCTCTGGACTCACTGCACTGCATCCCCAGTGGTGCCAGTGCACTCTCTGGACTCACTGCACTGCATCCCCAGTGGTGCCAGTGCACTCTCTGGACTCACTGCACTGCATCCCCAGTGGTGCCAGTGCACTCTCTGGACTCACTGCAGTGCATCCCCAGTGGTGCCAGTGCACTCTCTGGACTCACTGCACTGCATCCCCAGTGGTGCCAGTGCACTCTCTGGACTCACTGCAGTGCATCCCCAGTGGTGCCAGTGCACTCTCTGGACTCACTGCACTGCATCCCCAGTGGTGCCAGTGCACTCTCTGGACTCACTGCAGTGCATCCCCAGTGGTGCCAGTGCACTCTCTGGACTCACTGCACTGCATCCCCAGTGGTGCCAGTGCACTCTCTGGACTCACTGCAGTGCATCCCCAGTGGTGCCAGTGCACTCTCTGGACTCACTGCAGTGCATCCCCAGTGGTGCCAGTGCACTCTCTGGACTCACTGCACTGCATCCCCAGTGGTGCCAGTGCACTCTCTGGACTCACTGCACTGCATCCCCAGTGGTGCCAGTGCACTCTCTGGACTCACTGCAGTGCATCCCCAGTGGTGCCAGTGCACTCTCTGGACTCACTGCACTGCATCCCCAGTGGTGCCAGTGCACTCTCTGGACTCACTGCAGTGCATCCCCAGTGGTGCCAGTGCACTCTCTGGACTCACTGCAGTGCATCCCCAGTGGTGCCAGTGCACTCTCTGGACTCACTGCAGTGCATCCCCAGTGGTGCCAGTGCACTCTCTGGACTCACTGCACTGCATCCCCATTGGTGCCAGTGCACTCTCTGGACTCACTGCAGTGCATCCCCAGTGGTGCCAGTGCACTCTCTGGACTCACTGCACTGCATCCCCAGTGGTGCCAGTGCACTCTCTGGACTCACTGCAGTGCATCCCCAGTGGTGCCAGTGCACTCTCTGGACTCACTGCAGTGCATCCCCAGTGGTGCCAGTGCACTCTCTGGACTCACTGCACTGCATCCCCAGTGGTGCCAGTGCACTCTCTGGACTCACTGCACTGCATCCCCAGTGGTGCCAGTGCACTCTCTGGACTCACTGCAGTGCATCCCCAGTGGTGCCAGTGCACTCTCTGGACTCACTGCACTGCATCCCCAGTGGTGCCAGTGCACTCTCTGGAGTCACTGCAGTGCATCCCCAGTGGTGCCAGTGCACTCTCTGGACTCACTGCACTGCATCCCCAGTGGTGCCAGTGCACTCTCTGGACTCACTGCAGTGCATCCCCAGTGGTGCCAGTGCACTCTCTGGACTCACTGCACTGCATCCCCAGTGGTGCCAGTGCACTCTCTGGACTCACTGCACTGCATCCCCAGTGGTGCCAGTGCACTCTCTGGACTCACTGCACTGCATCCCCAGTGGTGCCAGTGCACTCTCTGGACTCACTGCAGTGCATCCCCAGTGGTGCCAGTGCACTCTCTGGACTCACTGCACTGCATCCCCAGTGGTGCCAGTGCACTCTCTGGACTCACTGCAGTGCATCCCCAGTGGTGCCAGTGCACTCTCTGGACTCACTGCAGTGCATCCCCAGTGGTGCCAGTGCACTCTCTGGACTCACTGCAGTGCATCCCCAGTGGTGCCAGTGCACTCTCTGGACTCACTGCAGTGCATCCCCAGTGGTGCCAGTGCACTCTCTGGACTCACTGCACTGCATCCCCAGTGGTGCCAGTGCACTCTCTGGACTCACTGCAGTGCATCCCCAGTGGTGCCAGTGCACTCTCTGGACTCACTGCACTGCATCCCCAGTGGTGCCAGTGCACTCTCTGGACTCACTGCAGTGCATCCCCAGTGGTGCCAGTGCACTCTCTGGACTCACTGCAGTGCATCCCCAGTGGTGCCAGTGCACTCTCTGGACTCACTGCAGTGCATCCCCAGTGGTGCCAGTGCACTCTCTGGACTCACTGCACTGCATCCCAGTGGTGCCAGTGCACTCTCTGGACTCACTGCAGTGCATCCCCAGTGGTGCCAGTGCACTCTCTGGAGTCACTGCACTGCATCCCCAGTGGTGCCAGTGCACTCTCTGGACTCACTGCAGTGCATCCCCAGTGGTGCCAGTGCACTCTCTGGACTCACTGCAGTGCATCCCCAGTGGTGCCAGTGCACTCTCTGGACTCACTGCACTGCATCCCCAGTGGTGCCAGTGCACTCTCTGGACTCACTGCAGTGCATCCCCAGTGGTGCCAGTGCACTCTCTGGACTCACTGCAGTGCATCCCCAGTGGTGCCAGTGCACTCTCTGGACTCACTGCACTGCATCCCCAGTGGTGCCAGTGCACTCTCTGGACTCACTGCAGTGCATCCCCAGTGGTGCCAGTGCACTCTCTGGACTCACTGCACTGCATCCCCAGTGGTGCCAGTGCACTCTCTGGACTCACTGCACTGCATCCCCAGTGGTGCCAGTGCACTCTCTGGACTCACTGCACTGCATCCCCAGTGGTGCCAGTGCACTCTCTGGACTCACTGCAGTGCATCCCCAGTGGTGCCAGTGCACTCTCTGGACTCACTGCACTGCATCCCCAGTGGTGCCAGTGCACTCTCTGGACTCACTGCAGTGCATCCCCAGTGGTGCCAGTGCACTCTCTGGACTCACTGCAGTGCATCCCCAGTGGTGCCAGTGCACTCTCTGGACTCACTGCACTGCATCCCAGTGGTGCCAGTGCACTCTCTGGACTCACTGCACTGCATCCCCAGTGGTGCCAGTGCACTCTCTGGAGCTCACTGCAGTGCATCCCCATTGGTGCCAGTGCACTCTCTGGACTCACTGCAGTGCATCCCCAGTGGTGCCAGTGCACTCTCTGGACTCACTGCAGTGCATCCCCAGTGGTGCCAGTGCACTCTCTGGACTCACTGCACTGCATCCCCAGTGGTGCCAGTGCACTCTCTGGACTCACTGCAGTGCATCCCCAGTGGTGCCAGTGCACTCTCTGGACTCACTGCACTGCATCCCCAGTGGTGCCAGTGCACTCTCTGGACTCACTGCACTGCATCCCCAGTGGTGCCAGTGCACTCTCTGGACTCACTGCAGTGCATCCCCAGTGGTGCCAGTGCACTCTCTGGACTCACTGCAGTGCATCCCCAGTGGTGCCAGTGCACTCTCTGGACTCACTGCACTGCATCCCCAGTGGTGCCAGTGCACTCTCTGGACTCACTGCAGTGCATCCCCAGTGGTGCCAGTGCACTCTCTGGACTCACTGCACTGCATCCCCAGTGGTGCCAGTGCACTCTCTGGACTCACTGCACTGCATCCCCAGTGGTGCCAGTGCACTCTCTGGACTCACTGCACTGCATCCCCAGTGGTGCCAGTGCACTCTCTGGACTCACTGCAGTGCATCCCCAGTGGTGCCAGTGCACTCTCTGGACTCACTGCACTGCATCCCCAGTGGTGCCAGTGCACTCTCTGGACTCACTGCAGTGCATCCCCAGTGGTGCCAGTGCACTCTCTGGACTCACTGCACTGCATCCCCAGTGGTGCCAGTGCACTCTCTGGACTCACTGCAGTGCATCCCCAGTGGTGCCAGTGCACTCTCTGGACTCACTGCACTGCATCCCCAGTGGTGCCAGTGCACTCTCTGGACTCACTGCAGTGCATCCCCAGTGGTGCCAGTGCACTCTCTGGACTCACTGCACTGCATCCCCAGTGGTGCCAGTGCACTCTCTGGACTCACTGCAGTGCATCCCCAGTGGTGCCAGTGCACTCTCTGGACTCACTGCACTGCATCCCCAGTGGTGCCAGTGCACTCTCTGGACTCACTGCACTGCATCCCCAGTGGTGCCAGTGCACTCTCTGGACTCACTGCACTGCATCCCCAGTGGTGCCAGTGCACTCTCTGGACTCACTGCAGTGCATCCCCAGTGGTGCCAGTGCACTCTCTGGACTCACTGCACTGCATCCCCAGTGGTGCCAGTGCACTCTCTGGACTCACTGCAGTGCATCCCCAGTGGTGCCAGTGCACTCTCTGGACTCACTGCAGTGCATCCCCAGTGGTGCCAGTGCACTCTCTGGACTCACTGCACTGCATCCCCAGTGGTGCCAGTGCACTCTCTGGACTCACTGCAGTGCATCCCCAGTGGTGCCAGTGCACTCTCTGGACTCACTGCACTGCATCCCCAGTGGTGCCAGTGCACTCTCTGGACTCACTGCAGTGCATCCCCAGTGGTGCCAGTGCACTCTCTGGACTCACTGCAGTGCATCCCCAGTGGTGCCAGTGCACTCTCTGGACTCACTGCACTGCATCCCCAGTGGTGCCAGTGCACTCTCTGGACTCACTGCACTGCATCCCCAGTGGTGCCAGTGCACTCTCTGGAGTCACTGCAGTGCATCCCCAGTGGTGCCAGTGCACTCTCTGGACTCACTGCACTGCATCCCCAGTGGTGCCAGTGCACTCTCTGGACTCACTGCAGTGCATCCCCAGTGGTGCCAGTGCACTCTCTGGACTCACTGCACTGCATCCCCAGTGGTGCCAGTGCACTCTCTGGACTCACTGCAGTGCATCCCCAGTGGTGCCAGTGCACTCTCTGGACTCACTGCAGTGCATCCCCAGTGGTGCCAGTGCACTCTCTGGACTCACTGCACTGCATCCCCAGTGGTGCCAGTGCACTCTCTGGACTCACTGCAGTGCATCCCCAGTGGTGCCAGTGCACTCTCTGGACTCACTGCACTGCATCCCCAGTGGTGCCAGTGCACTCTCTGGACTCACTGCACTGCATCCCCAGTGGTGCCAGTGCACTCTCTGGACTCACTGCAGTGCATCCCCAGTGGTGCCAGTGCACTCTCTGGACTCACTGCACTGCATCCCCAGTGGTGCCAGTGCACTCTCTGGACTCACTGCAGTGCATCCCCAGTGGTGCCAGTGCACTCTCTGGACTCACTGCACTGCATCCCCAGTGGTGCCAGTGCACTCTCTGGACTCACTGCACTGCATCCCCAGTGGTGCCAGTGCACTCTCTGGACTCACTGCACTGCATCCCCAGTGGTGCCAGTGCACTCTCTGGACTCACTGCAGTGCATCCCCAGTGGTGCCAGTGCACTCTCTGGACTCACTGCACTGCATCCCCAGTGGTGCCAGTGCACTCTCTGGACTCACTGCAGTGCATCCCCAGTGGTGCCAGTGCACTCTCTGGACTCACTGCACTGCATCCCCAGTGGTGCCAGTGCACTCTCTGGACTCACTGCACTGCATCCCCAGTGGTGCCAGTGCACTCTCTGGACTCACTGCACTGCATCCCCAGTGGTGCCAGTGCACTCTCTGGACTCACTGCAGTGCATCCCCAGTGGTGCCAGTGCACTCTCTGGACTCACTGCACTGCATCCCCAGTGGTGCCAGTGCACTCTCTGGACTCACTGCAGTGCATCCCCCCAGTGCACTCTCTGGACTCACTGCACTGCATCCCCAGTGGTGCCAGTGCACTCTCTGGACTCACTGCACTGCATCCCCAGTGGTGCCAGTGCACTCTCTGGACTCACTGCACTGCATCCCCAGTGGTGCCAGTGCACTCTCTGGACTCACTGCAGTGCATCCCCAGTGGTGCCAGTGCACTCTCTGGACTCACTGCACTGCATCCCCAGTGGTGCCAGTGCACTCTCTGGACTCACTGCAGTGCATCCCCAGTGGTGCCAGTGCACTCTCTGGACTCACTGCACTGCATCCCCAGTGGTGCCAGTGCACTCTCTGGACTCACTGCACTGCATCCCCAGTGGTGCCAGTGCACTCTCTGGACTCACTGCAGTGCATCCCCAGTGGTGCCAGTGCACTCTCTGGACTCACTGCACTGCATCCCCAGTGGTGCCAGTGCACTCTCTGGACTCACTGCACTGCATCCCCAGTGGTGCCAGTGCACTCTCTGGACTCACTGCACTGCATCCCCAGTGGTGCCAGTGCACTCTCTGGACTCACTGCAGTGCATCCCCAGTGGTGCCAGTGCACTCTCTGGACTCACTGCACTGCATCCCCAGTGGTGCCAGTGCACTCTCTGGACTCACTGCACTGCATCCCCAGTGGTGCCAGTGCACTCTCTGGACTCACTGCAGTGCATCCCCAGTGGTGCCAGTGCACTCTCTGGACTCACTGCACTGCATCCCCAGTGGTGCCAGTGCACTCTCTGGACTCACTGCAGTGCATCCCCAGTGGTGCCAGTGCACTCTCTGGACTCACTGCACTGCATCCCCAGTGGTGCCAGTGCACTCTCTGGACTCACTGCAGTGCATCCCCAGTGGTGCCAGTGCACTCTCTGGACTCACTGCACTGCATCCCCAGTGGTGCCAGTGCACTCTCTGGACTCACTGCAGTGCATCCCCAGTGGTGCCAGTGCACTCTCTGGACTCACTGCACTGCATCCCCAGTGGTGCCAGTGCACTCTCTGGACTCACTGCAGTGCATCCCCAGTGGTGCCAGTGCACTCTCTGGACTCACTGCACTGCATCCCCAGTGGTGCCAGTGCACTCTCTGGACTCACTGCAGTGCATCCCCAGTGGTGCCAGTGCACTCTCTGGACTCACTGCAGTGCATCCCCAGTGGTGCCAGTGCACTCTCTGGACTCACTGCACTGCATCCCCAGTGGTGCCAGTGCACTCTCTGGACTCACTGCACTGCATCCCCAGTGGTGCCAGTGCACTCTCTGGACTCACTGCACTGCATCCCCAGTGGTGCCAGTGCACTCTCTGGACTCACTGCAGTGCATCCCCAGTGGTGCCAGTGCACTCTCTGGACTCACTGCAGTGCATCCCCAGTGGTGCCAGTGCACTCTCTGGACTCACTGCACTGCATCCCCAGTGGTGCCAGTGCACTCTCTGGACTCACTGCAGTGCATCCCCAGTGGTGCCAGTGCACTCTCTGGACTCACTGCACTGCATCCCCAGTGGTGCCAGTGCACTCTCTGGACTCACTGCAGTGCATCCCCAGTGGTGCCAGTGCACTCTCTGGACTCACTGCAGTGCATCCCCAGTGGTGCCAGTGCACTCTCTGGACTCACTGCACTGCATCCCCAGTGGTGCCAGTGCACTCTCTGGACTCACTGCACTGCATCCCCAGTGGTGCCAGTGCACTCTCTGGACTCACTGCACTGCATCCCCAGTGGTGCCAGTGCACTCTCTGGACTCACTGCACTGCATCCCCAGTGGTGCCAGTGCACTCTCTGGACTCACTGCACTGCATCCCCAGTGGTGCCAGTGCACTCTCTGGACTCACTGCACTGCATCCCCAGTGGTGCCAGTGCACTCTCTGGACTCACTGCAGTGCATCCCCAGTGGTGCCAGTGCACTCTCTGGACTCACTGCACTGCATCCCCAGTGGTGCCAGTGCACTCTCTGGACTCACTGCAGTGCATCCCCAGTGGTGCCAGTGCACTCTCTGGACTCACTGCACTGCATCCCCAGTGGTGCCAGTGCACTCTCTGGACTCACTGCACTGCATCCCCAGTGGTGCCAGTGCACTCTCTGGACTCACTGCACTGCATCCCCAGTGGTGCCAGTGCACTCTCTGGACTCACTGCAGTGCATCCCCAGTGGTGCCAGTGCACTCTCTGGACTCACTGCACTGCATCCCCAGTGGTGCCAGTGCACTCTCTGGACTCACTGCAGTGCATCCCCAGTGGTGCCAGTGCACTCTCTGGACTCACTGCACTGCATCCCCAGTGGTGCCAGTGCACTCTCTGGACTCACTGCACTGCATCCCCAGTGGTGCCAGTGCACTCTCTGGACTCACTGCACTGCATCCCCAGTGGTGCCAGTGCACTCTCTGGACTCACTGCAGTGCATCCCCAGTGGTGCCAGTGCACTCTCTGGACTCACTGCACTGCATCCCCAGTGGTGCCAGTGCACTCTCTGGACTCACTGCAGTGCATCCCCAGTGGTGCCAGTGCACTCTCTGGACTCACTGCACTGCATCAACATTGGTGCCAGTGCACTCTCTGGACTCACTGCAGTGCATCCCCAGTGGTGCCAGTGCACTCTTTCGAGTCACTGCACTGCATCCCCATTGGTGCCAGTGCACTCTATGGACTCACTGCAGTGCATCCCCAGTGGTGCCAGTGCACTCTCTGGACTCACTGCAGTGCATCCCCAGTGGTGCCAGTGCACTCTCTGGACTCACTGCACTGCATCCCCAGTGGTGCCAGTGCACTCTCTGGACTCACTGCACTGCATCCCCACTGGTGCCAGTGCACTCTCTGGAGTCACTGCAGTGCATCCCCAGTGGTGCCAGTGCACTCTGTGGACTCACTGTACTGCATCCTCAGTGGTGCCAGTGCACTCTCTAGAGTCACTGCAGTGCATCCCAGTGGTGCCAGTGCCCTCTCTGCACTCACTGCACTGCATCCCCAGTGGTGCCAGTGCACTCTCTGGACTCACTGCAGTGCATTCCCCGTGGTGCCAGTGCACTCTCTGGACTCACTGCACTGCATCCCCAGTGGTGCCAGTGCACTCTCTGGACTCACTGCAGTGCATCCCCAGTGGTGCCAATGCACTCTCTGGAGTCACTGCAGTGCATCCCCAGTGGTGCCAGTGCACTCTCTGGACTCACTGCAGTGCATCCCCAGTGGTGCCAGTGCACTCTCTGGACTCACTGCAGTGCATTCCCAGTGGTGCCAGTGCACTCTCTGGACTCACTGCAGTGCATCCCCAGTGGTGCCAGTGCACTCTCTGGAGTCACTGCAGTGCATCCCCAGTGGTGCCAGTGCACTCTCTGGACTCACTGCAGTGCATCCCCAGTGGTGCCAGTGCACTCTCTGGACTCACTGCAGTGCATCCCCAGTGGTGCCAGTGCACTCTCTGGACTCACTGCACTGCATCCCCAGTGGTGCCAGTGCACTCTCTGGACTCACTGCACTGCATCCCCAGTGGTGCCAGTGCACTCTCTGGACTCACTGCACTGCATCCCCAGTGGTGCCAGTGCACTCTCTGGACTCACTGCAGTGCATCCCCAGTGGTGCCAGTGCACTCTCTAGAGTCACTGCAGTGCATCCCCAGTGGTGCCAGTGCACTCTCTGGACTCACTGCACCGCATCCCCAGTGGTGCCAGTGCACTCTCTGGACTCACTGCAGTGCAGCCCCAGTGGTGCCAGTGCACTCTCTGGACTCACTGCAGTGCATCCCCAGTGGTGCCAGTGCACTCTCTGGACTCACTGCAGTGCATCCCCAGTGGTGACAGTGCACTCTCTGGACTCACTGCACTGCATCACCATTGGTGCCAGGGCACTCTCCGGACTCACAGCACTGCATCCCCAGTGGTGCCAGTGCACTCTCTGGAGCCACTGCAGTGCATCCCCATTGGTGCCAGTGCACTCTCTGGACTCACTGCAGTGCATCCCCAGTGGTGCCAGTGCACTGTCTGGACTCACTGCAGTGCATCCCCAGTGGTGCCAGTGCACTCTCTGGACTCACTGCACTGCATCACCTTTGGTGCCAGGGCACTCTCTGGACTCACTGCAGTGCATCCCCAGTGGTGCCAGTGCACTCTCTGGACTCACTGCACTGCATCCCCAGTGGTGCCAGTGCACTCTCTGGACTCACTGCAGTGCATCCCCAGTGGTGCCAGTGCACTCTCTGGACTCACTGCACTGCATCCCCAGTGGTGCCAGTGCACTCTCTGGAGTCACTGCAGTGCATCCCCAGTGGTGCCAGTGCACTCTCTGGACTCACTGCACTGCATCCCCAGTGGTGCCAGTGCACTCTCTGGACTCACTGCACTGCATCCCCAGTGGTGCCAGTGCACTCTCTGGACTCACTGCACTGCATCCCCAGTGGTGCCAGTGCACTCTCTGGACTCACTGCACTGCATCCCCAGTGGTGCCAGTGCACTCTCTGGACTCACTGCAGTGCATCCCCAGTGGTGCCAGTGCACTCTCTGGACTCACTGCAGTGCATCCCCAGTGGTGCCAGTGCACTCTCTGGACTCACTGCACTGCATCCCCAGTGGTGCCAGTGCACTCTCTGGACTCACTGCAGTGCATCCCCAGTGGTGCCAGTGCACTCTCTGGAGTCACTGCACTGCATCCCCAGTGGTGCCAGTGCACTCTCTGGACTCACTGCAGTGCATCCCCAGTGGTGCCAGTGCACTCTCTGGACTCACTGCAGTGCATCCCCAGTGGTGCCAGTGCACTCTCTGGACTCACTGCACTGCATCCCCAGTGGTGCCAGTGCACTCTCTGGACTCACTGCACTGCATCCCCAGTGGTGCCAGTGCACTCTCTGGAGTCACTGCAGTGCATCCCCAGTGGTGCCAGTGCACTCTCTGGACTCACTGCACTGCATCCCCAGTGGTGCCAGTGCACTCTCTAGAGTCACTGCAGTGCATCCCCAGTGGTGCCAGTGCACTCTCTGCACTCACTGCACTGCATCCCCAGTGGTGCCAGTGCACTCTCTGGACTCACTGCAGTGCATCCCCAGTGGTGCCAGTGCACTCTCTGGACTCACTGCACTGCATCCCCAGTGGTGCCAGTGCACTCTCTGGACTCACTGCAGTGCATCCCCAGTGGTGCCAGTGCACTCTCTGGACTCACTGCACTGCATCCCCAGTGGTGCCAGTGCACTCTCTGGACTCACTGCAGTGCATCCCCAGTGGTGCCAGTGCACTCTCTGGACTCACTGCAGTGCATCCCCAGTGGTGCCAGTGCACTCTCTGGACTCACTGCACTGCATCCCCAGTGGTGCCAGTGCACTCTCTGGACTCACTGCACTGCATCCCCAGTGGTGCCAGTGCACTCACTGACTCACTGCAGTGCATCCCCAGTGGTGCCAGTGCACTCTCTGGACTCACTGCACTGCATCCCCAGTGGTGCCAGTGCACTCTCTGGACTCACTGCAGTGCATCCCCAGTGGTGCCAGTGCACTCTCTGGACTCACTGCACTGCATCCCCAGTGGTGCCAGTGCACTCTCTGGACTCACTGCACTGCATCCCCAGTTGTGCCAGTGCACTCTCTGGACTCACTGCAGTGCATCCCCAGTGGTGCCAGTGCACTCTCTGGACTCACTGCAGTGCATCCCCAGTGGTGCCAGTGCACTCTCTGGACTCACTGCACTGCATCCCCAGTGGTGCCAGTGCACTCTCTGGACTCACTGCAGTGCACTCCCTGGACTCACTGCAGTGCATCCCCAGTGGTGCCAGTGCACTCTCTGGACTCACTGCACTGCATCCCCAGTGGTGCCAGTGCACTCTCTGGACTCACTGCACTGCATCCCCAGTGGTGCCAGTGCACTCTCTGGAGTCACTGCAGTGCATCCCCAGTGGTGCCAGTGCACTCTGTGGACTCACTGCACTGCATCCCCAGTGGTGCCAGTGCACTCTCTGGACTCACTGCACTGCATCCCCAGTGGTGCCAGTGCACTCTCTGGACTCACTGCAGTGCATCCCCAATGGTGCCACTCTCTGCACTCACTGCAGTGCATCCCCAGTGGTGCCAGTGCACTCTCTGGACTCACTGCACTGCATCCCCAGTGGTGCCAGTGCACTCTCTGGACTCACTGCACTGCATCCCCAGTGGTGCCAGTGCACTCTCTGGACTCACTGCACTGCATCCCCAGTGGTGCCAGTGCACTCTCTGGACTCACTGCACTGCATCCCCAGTGGTGCCAGTGCACTCTCTGGAGTCACTGCAGTGCATCCCCAGTGGTGCCAGTGCACTCTCTGGACTCACTGTACTGCATCCCCAGTGGTGCCAGTGCACTCTCTGGACTCACTGCAGTGCATCCCCAGTGGTGCCAGTGCACTCTCTGGACTCACTGCACTGCATCCCCAGTGGTGCCAGTGCACTCTCTGGACTCACTGCACTGCATCCCCAGTGGTGCCAGTGCACTCTCTGGACTCACTGCACTGCATCCCCAGTGGTGCCAGTGCACTCTCTGGACTCACTGCGCTGCATCCCCAGTGGTGCCAGTGCACTCTCTGGACTCACTGCACTGCATCCCCAGTGGTGCCAGTGCACTCTCTGGAGTCACTGCAGTGCATCCCCAGTGGTGCCAGTGCACTCTCTGGACTCACTGCACTGCATCCCCAGTGGTGCCAGTGCACTCTCTGGACTCACTGCACTGCATCCCCAGTGGTGCCAGTGCACTCTCTGGACTCACTGCAGTGCATCCCCAGTGGTGCCAGTGCACTCTCTGGACTCACTGCACTGCATCCCCAGTGGTGCCAGTGCACTCTCTGGACTCACTGCACTGCATCCCCAGTGGTGCCAGTGCACTCTCTGGACTCACTGCACTGCATCCCCAGTGGTGCCAGTGCACTCTCTGGACTCACTGCAGTGCATCCCCAGTGGTGCCAGTGCACTCTCTGGACTCACTGCACTGCATCCCCAGTGGTGCCAGTGCACTCTCTGGACTCACTGCACTGCATCCCCAGTGGTGCCAGTGCACTCTCTGGACTCACTGCAGTGCATCCCCAGTGGTGCCAGTGCACTCTCTGGACTCACTGCAGTGCATCCCCAGTGGTGCCAGTGCACTCTCTGGACTCACTGCAGTGCATCCCCAGTGGTGCCAGTGCACTCTCTGGAGTCACTGCACTGCATCCCCAGTGGTGCCAGTGCACTCTCTGGACTCACTGCAGTGCATCCCCAGTGGTGCCAGTGCACTCTCTGGACTCACTGCACTGCATCCCCAGTGGTGCCAGTGCACTCTCTGGACTCACTGCACTGCATCCCCAGTGGTGCCAGTGCACTCTCTGGACTCACTGCAGTGCATCCCCAGTGGTGCCAGTGCACTCTCTGGACTCACTGCACTGCATCCCCAGTGGTGCCAGTGCACTCTCTGGACTCACTGCAGTGCATCCCCAGTGGTGCCAGTGCACTCTCTGGACTCACTGCACTGCATCCCCAGTGGTGCCAGTGCACTCTCTGGACTCACTGCAGTGCA
Source organism: Anser cygnoides (assembly GCF_040182565.1). Taxonomy (NCBI): domain Eukaryota; kingdom Metazoa; phylum Chordata; class Aves; order Anseriformes; family Anatidae; genus Anser; species Anser cygnoides. Next base: position 12,179,023 of record NC_089911.1, read on the forward strand.
TCCCCAGTGGTGCCAGTGCACTCTCTGGACTCACTGCACTGCATCCCCAGTGGTGCCAGTGCACTCTCTGGACTCACTGCACTGCATCCCCAGTGGTGCCAGTGCACTCTCTGGACTCACTGCAGTGCATCCCCAGTGGTGCCAGTGCACTCTCTGGACTCACTGCAGTGCATCCCCAGTGGTGCCAGTGCACTCTCTGGACTCACTGCAGTGCATCCCCAGTGGTGCCAGTGCACTCTCTGGAGTCACTGCACTGCATCCCCAGTGGTGCCAGTGCACTCTCTGGACTCACTGCACTGCATCCCCAGTGGTGCCAGTGCACTCTCTGGACTCACTGCACTGCATCCCCAGTGGTGCCAGTGCACTCTCTGGACTCACTGCACTGCATCCCCAGTGGTGCCAGTGCACTCTCTGGACTCACTGCAGTGCATCCCCAGTGGTGCCAGTGCACTCTCTGGACTCACTGCACTGCATCCCCAGTGGTGCCAGTGCACTCTCTGGACTCACTGCACTGCATCCCCAGTGGTGCCAGTGCACTCTCTGGACTCACTGCAGTGCATCCCCAGTGGTGCCAGTGCACTCTCTGGACTCACTGCAGTGCATCCCCAGTGGTGCCAGTGCACTCTCTGGACTCACTGCACTGCATCCCCAGTGGTGCCAGTGCACTCTCTGGACTCACTGCACTGCATCCCCAGTGGTGCCAGTGCACTCTCTGGACTCACTGCAGTGCATCCCCAGTGGTGCCAGTGCACTCTCTGGACTCACTGCACTGCATCCCCAGTGGTGCCAGTGCACTCTCTGGAGTCACTGCAGTGCATCCCCAGTGGTGCCAGTGCACTCTCTGGACTCACTGCACTGCATCCCCAGTGGTGCCAGTGCACTCTGTGGACTCACTGCACTGCATCCCCAGTGGTGCCAGTGCACTCTCTGGACTCACTGCACTGCATCCCCAGTGGTGCCAGTGCACTCTCTGGACTCACTGCACTGCATCCCCAGTGGTGCCAGTGCACTCTCTGGACTCACTGCACTGCATCCCCAGTGGTGCCAGTGCACTCTCTGGACTCACTGCACTGCATCCCCAGTGGTGCCAGTGCACTCTCTGGAGTCACTGCAGTGCATCCCCAGTGGTGCCAGTGCACTCTCTGGACTCACTGCACTGCATCCCCAGTGGTGCCAGTGCACTCTCTGGACTCACTGCACTGCATCCCCAGTGGTGCCAGTGCACTCTCTGGACTCACTGCACTGCATCCCCAGTGGTGCCAGTGCACTCTCTGGACTCACTGCAGTGCATCCCCAGTGGTGCCAGTGCACTCTCTGGACTCACTGCAGTGCATCCCCAGTGGTGCCAGTGCACTCTCTGGAGTCACTGCACTGCATCCCCAGTGGTGCCAGTGCACTCTCTGGACTCACTGCACTGCATCCCCAGTGGTGCCAGTGCACTCTCTGGACTCACTGCACTGCATCCCCAGTGGTGCCAGTGCACTCTCTGGACTCACTGCACTGCATCCCCAGTGGTGCCAGTGCACTCTCTAGAGTCACTGCAGTGCATCCCCAGTGGTGCCAGTGCACTCTCTGGACTCACTGCACTGCATCCCCAGTGGTGCCAGTGCACTCTCTGGAGTCACTGCAGTGCATCCCCAGTGGTGCCAGTGCACTCTCTGGACTCACTGCACTGCATCCCCAGTGGTGCCAGTGCACTCTCTGGACTCACTGCACTGCATCCCCAGTGGTGCCAGTGCACTCTCTGGACTCACTGCAGTGCATCCCCAGTGGTGCCAGTGCACTCTCTGGACTCACTGCAGTGCATCCCCAGTGGTGCCAGTGCACTCTCTGGACTCACTGCAGTGCATCCCCAGTGGTGCCAGTGCACTCTCTGGACTCACTGCACTGCATCCCCAGTGGTGCCAGTGCACTCTCTGGACTCACTGCACTGCATCCCCAGTGGTGCCAGTGCACTCTCTGGACTCACTGCACTGCATCCCCAGTGGTGCCAGTGCACTCTCTGGACTCACTGCAGTGCATCCCCAGTGGTGCCAGTGCACTCTGTGGACTCACTGTACTGCATCCCCAGTGGTGCCAGTGCACTCTCTGGACTCACTGCACTGCATCCCCAGTGGTGCCAGTGCACTCTCTGGACTCACTGCACTGCATCCCCAGTGGTGCCAGTGCACTCTCTGGACTCACTGCAGTGCATCCCCAGTGGTGCCAGTGCACTCTCTGGACTCACTGCACTGCATCCCCAGTGGTGCCAGTGCACTCTCTGGACTCACTGCACTGCATCCCCAGTGGTGCCAGTGCACTCTCTGGACTCACTGCAGTGCATCCCCAGTGGTGCCAGTGCACTCTCTGGACTCACTGCAGTGCATCCCCAGTGGTGCCAGTGCACTCTCTGGAGTCACTGCAGTGCATCCCCAGTGGTGCCAGTGCACTCTCTGGACTCACTGCACTGCATCCCCAGTGGTGCCAGTGCACTCTCTGGAGTCACTGCACTGCATCCCCAGTGGTGCCAGTGCACTCTCTGGACTCACTGCACTGCATCCCCAGTGGTGCCAGTGCACTCTCTGGACTCACTGCAGTGCATCCCCAGTGGTGCCAGTGCACTCTCTGGACTCACTGCACTGCATCCCCAGTGGTGCCAGTGCACTCTCTGGACTCACTGCAGTGCATCCCCAGTGGTGCCAGTGCACTCTCTGGAGTCACTGCAGTGCATCCCCAGTGGTGCCAGTGCACTCTCTGGACTCACTGCACTGCATCCCCAGTGGTGCCAGTGCACTCTCTGGACTCACTGCACTGCATCCCCAGTGGTGCCAGTGCACTCTCTGGACTCACTGCACTGCATCCCCAGTGGTGCCAGTGCACTCTCTGGACTCACTGCAGTGCATCCCCAGTGGTGCCAGTGCACTCTCTGGACTCACTGCAGTGCATCCCCAGTGGTGCCAGTGCACTCTCTGGACTCACTGCAGTGCATCCCCAGTGGTGCCAGTGCACTCTCTGGACTCACTGCACTGCATCCCCAGTGGTGCCAGTGCACTCTCTGGACTCACTGCACTGCATCCCCAGTGGTGCCAGTGCACTCTCTGGACTCACTGCAGTGCATCCCCAGTGGTGCCAGTGCACTCTCTGGACTCACTGCACTGCATCCCCAGTGGTGCCAGTGCACTCTCTGGACTCACTGCAGTGCATCCCCAGTGGTGCCAGTGCACTCTCTGGACTCACTGCAGTGCATCCCCAGTGGTGCCAGTGCACTCTCTGGACTCACTGCAGTGCATCCCCAGTGGTGCCAGTGCACTCTCTGGACTCACTGCACTGCATCCCCAGTGGTGCCAGTGCACTCTCTGGACTCACTGCACTGCATCCCCAGTGGTGCCAGTGCACTCTCTGGACTCACTGCACTGCATCCCCAGTGGTGCCAGTGCACTCTCTGGACTCACTGCACTGCATCCCCAGTGGTGCCAGTGCACTCTCTGGACTCACTGCACTGCATCCCCAGTGGTGCCAGTGCACTCTCTGGACTCACTGCACTGCATCCCCAGTGGTGCCAGTGCACTCTCTGGACTCACTGCACTGCATCCCCAGTGGTGCCAGTGCACTCTCTGGACTCACTGCAGTGCATCCCCAGTGGTGCCAGTGCACTCTCTGGACTCACTGCAGTGCATCCCCAGTGGTGCCAGTGCACTCTCTGGACTCACTGCACTGCATCCCCAGTGGTGCCAGTGCACTCTCTGGACTCACTGCACTGCATCCCCAGTGGTGCCAGTGCACTCTCTGGACTCACTGCAGTGCATCCCCAGTGGTGCCAGTGCACTCTCTGGACTCACTGCAGTGCATCCCCAGTGGTGCCAGTGCACTCTCTGGACTCACTGCAGTGCATCCCCAGTGGTGCCAGTGCACTCTCTGGACTCACTGCAGTGCATCCCCAGTGGTGCCAGTGCACTCTCTGGACTCACTGCAGTGCATCCCCAGTGGTGCCAGTGCACTCTCTGGACTCACTGCAGTGCATCCCCAGTGGTGCCAGTGCACTCTCTGGACTCACTGCACTGCATCCCCAGTGGTGCCAGTGCACTCTCTGGACTCACTGCAGTGCATCCCCAGTGGTGCCAGTGCACTCTCTGGACTCACTGCACTGCATCCCCAGTGGTGCCAGTGCACTCTCTGGACTCACTGCAGTGCATCCCCAGTGGTGCCAGTGCACTCTCTGGACTCACTGCACTGCATCCCCAGTGGTGCCAGTGCACTCTCTGGACTCACTGCACTGCATCCCCAGTGGTGCCAGTGCACTCTCTGGACTCACTGCAGTGCATCCCCAGTGGTGCCAGTGCACTCTCTGGACTCACTGCAGTGCATCCCCAGTGGTGCCAGTGCACTCTCTGGACTCACTGCACTGCATCCCCAGTGGTGCCAGTGCACTCTCTGGACTCACTGCACTGCATCCCCAGTGGTGCCAGTGCACTCTCTGGACTCACTGCACTGCATCCCCAGTGGTGCCAGTGCACTCTCTGGACTCACTGCACTGCATCCCCAGTGGTGCCAGTGCACTCTCTGGACTCACTGCAGTGCATCCCCAGTGGTGCCAGTGCACTCTCTGGACTCACTGCACTGCATCCCCAGTGGTGCCAGTGCACTCTCTGGACTCACTGCACTGCATCCCCAGTGGTGCCAGTGCACTCTCTGGACTCACTGCACTGCATCCCCAGTGGTGCCAGTGCACTCTCTGGACTCACTGCACTGCATCCCCAGTGGTGCCAGTGCACTCTCTGGACTCACTGCACTGCATCCCCAGTGGTGCCAGTGCACTCTCTGGACTCACTGCACTGCATCCCCAGTGGTGCCAGTGCACTCTCTGGACTCACTGCACTGCATCCCCAGTGGTGCCAGTGCACTCTCTGGACTCACTGCACTGCATCCCCAGTGGTGCCAGTGCACTCTCTGGACTCACTGCACTGCATCCCCAGTGGTGCCAGTGCACTCTCTGGACTCACTGCACTGCATCCCCAGTGGTGCCAGTGCACTCTCTGGACTCACTGCAGTGCATCCCCAGTGGTGCCAGTGCACTCTCTGGACTCACTGCACTGCATCCCCAGTGGTGCCAGTGCACTCTCTGGACTCACTGCAGTGCATCCCCAGTGGTGCCAGTGCACTCTCTGGACTCACTGCACTGCATCCCCAGTGGTGCCAGTGCACTCTCTGGACTCACTGCACTGCATCCCCAGTGGTGCCAGTGCACTCTCTGGACTCACTGCACTGCATCCCCAGTGGTGCCAGTGCACTCTCTGGACTCACTGCACTGCATCCCCAGTGGTGCCAGTGCACTCTCTGGACTCACTGCACTGCATCCCCAGTGGTGCCAGTGCACTCTCTGGACTCACTGCAGTGCATCCCCAGTGGTGCCAGTGCACTCTCTGGACTCACTGCACTGCATCCCCAGTGGTGCCAGTGCACTCTCTGGACTCACTGCACTGCATCCCCAGTGGTGCCAGTGCACTCTCTGGACTCACTGCACTGCATCCCCAGTGGTGCCAGTGCACTCTCTGGACTCACTGCACTGCATCCCCAGTGGTGCCAGTGCACTCTCTGGACTCACTGCAGTGCATCCCCAGTGGTGCCAGTGCACTCTCTGGACTCACTGCACTGCATCCCCAGTGGTGCCAGTGCACTCTCTGGACTCACTGCACTGCATCCCCAGTGGTGCCAGTGCACTCTCTGGACTCACTGCACTGCATCCCCAGTGGTGCCAGTGCACTCTCTGGACTCACTGCAGTGCATCCCCAGTGGTGCCAGTGCACTCTCTGGACTCACTGCACTGCATCCCCAGTGGTGCCAGTGCACTCTCTGGACTCACTGCACTGCATCCCCAGTGGTGCCAGTGCACTCTCTGGACTCACTGCACTGCATCCCCAGTGGTGCCAGTGCACTCTCTGGACTCACTGCACTGCATCCCCAGTGGTGCCAGTGCACTCTCTGGACTCACTGCAGTGCATCCCCAGTGGTGCCAGTGCACTCTCTGGACTCACTGCACTGCATCCCCAGTGGTGCCAGTGCACTCTCTGGACTCACTGCACTGCATCCCCAGTGGTGCCAGTGCACTCTCTGGACTCACTGCACTGCATCCCCAGTGGTGCCAGTGCACTCTCTGGACTCACTGCACTGCATCCCCAGTGGTGCCAGTGCACTCTCTGGACTCACTGCACTGCATCCCCAGTGGTGCCAGTGCACTCTCTGGACTCACTGCACTGCATCCCCAGTGGTGCCAGTGCACTCTCTGGACTCACTGCACTGCATCCCCAGTGGTGCCAGTGCACTCTCTGGACTCACTGCACTGCATCCCCAGTGGTGCCAGTGCACTCTCTGGACTCACTGCACTGCATCCCCAGTGGTGCCAGTGCACTCTCTGGACTCACTGCACTGCATCCCCAGTGGTGCCAGTGCACTCTCTGGACTCACTGCAGTGCATCCCCAGTGGTGCCAGTGCACTCTCTGGACTCACTGCACTGCATCCCCAGTGGTGCCAGTGCACTCTCTGGACTCACTGCACTGCATCCCCAGTGGTGCCAGTGCACTCTCTGGACTCACTGCAGTGCATCCCCAGTGGTGCCAGTGCACTCTCTGGACTCACTGCACTGCATCCCCAGTGGTGCCAGTGCACTCTCTGGACTCACTGCACTGCATCCCCAGTGGTGCCAGTGCACTCTCTGGACTCACTGCAGTGCATCCCCAGTGGTGCCAGTGCACTCTCTGGACTCACTGCAGTGCATCCCCAGTGGTGCCAGTGCACTCTCTGGACTCACTGCAGTGCATCCCCAGTGGTGCCAGTGCACTCTCTGGACTCACTGCACTGCATCCCCAGTGGTGCCAGTGCACTCTCTGGACTCACTGCACTGCATCCCCAGTGGTGCCAGTGCACTCTCTGGACTCACTGCACTGCATCCCCAGTGGTGCCAGTGCACTCTCTGGACTCACTGCACTGCATCCCCAGTGGTGCCAGTGCACTCTCTGGACTCACTGCAGTGCATCCCCAGTGGTGCCAGTGCACTCTCTGGACTCACTGCACTGCATCCCCAGTGGTGCCAGTGCACTCTCTGGACTCACTGCAGTGCATCCCCAGTGGTGCCAGTGCACTCTCTGGACTCACTGCACTGCATCCCCAGTGGTGCCAGTGCACTCTCTGGACTCACTGCACTGCATCCCCAGTGGTGCCAGTGCACTCTCTGGACTCACTGCAGTGCATCCCCAGTGGTGCCAGTGCACTCTCTGGACTCACTGCAGTGCATCCCCAGTGGTGCCAGTGCACTCTCTGGACTCACTGCACTGCATCCCCAGTGGTGCCAGTGCACTCTCTGGACTCACTGCACTGCATCCCCAGTGGTGCCAGTGCACTCTCTGGACTCACTGCACTGCATCCCCAGTGGTGCCAGTGCACTCTCTGGACTCACTGCAGTGCATCCCCAGTGGTGCCAGTGCACTCTCTGGACTCACTGCACTGCATCCCCAGTGGTGCCAGTGCACTCTCTGGAGTCACTGCACTGCATCCCCAGTGGTGCCAGTGCACTCTCTGGACTCACTGCACTGCATCCCCAGTGGTGCCAGTGCACTCTCTGGACTCACTGCACTGCATCCCCAGTGGTGCCAGTGCACTCTCTGGACTCACTGCACTGCATCCCCAGTGGTGCCAGTGCACTCTCTGGACTCACTGCACTGCATCCCCAGTGGTGCCAGTGCACTCTCTGGACTCACTGCACTGCATCCCCAGTGGTGCCAGTGCACTCTCTGGACTCACTGCACTGCATCCCCAGTGGTGCCAGTGCACTCTCTGGACTCACTGCACTGCATCCCCAGTGGTGCCAGTGCACTCTCTGGACTCACTGCACTGCATCCCCAGTGGTGCCAGTGCACTCTCTGGACTCACTGCAGTGCATCCCCAGTGGTGCCAGTGCACTCTCTGGACTCACTGCACTGCATCCCCAGTGGTGCCAGTGCACTCTCTGGAGTCACTGCAGTGCATCCCCAGTGGTGCCAGTGCACTCTCTGGACTCACTGCAGTGCATCCCCAGTGGTGCCAGTGCACTCTCTGGACTCACTGCAGTGCATCCCCAGTGGTGCCAGTGCACTCTCTGGACTCACTGCACTGCATCCCCAGTGGTGCCAGTGCACTCTCTGGACTCACTGCACTGCATCCCCAGTGGTGCCAGTGCACTCTCTGGACTCACTGCACTGCATCCCCAGTGGTGCCAGTGCACTCTCTGGACTCACTGCAGTGCATCCCCAGTGGTGCCAGTGCACTCTCTGGACTCACTGCACTGCATCCCCAGTGGTGCCAGTGCACTCTCTGGACTCACTGCACTGCATCCCCAGTGGTGCCAGTGCACTCTCTGGACTCACTGCAGTGCATCCCCAGTGGTGCCAGTGCACTCTCTGGACTCACTGCACTGCATCCCCAGTGGTGCCAGTGCACTCTCTGGACTCACTGCAGTGCATCCCCAGTGGTGCCAGTGCACTCTCTGGACTCACTGCAGTGCATCCCCAGTGGTGCCAGTGCACTCTCTGGACTCACTGCAGTGCATCCCCAGTGGTGCCAGTGCACTCTCTGGACTCACTGCACTGCATCCCCAGTGGTGCCAGTGCACTCTCTGGACTCACTGCAGTGCATCCCCAGTGGTGCCAGTGCACTCTCTGGACTCACTGCAGTGCATCCCCAGTGGTGCCAGTGCACTCTCTGGACTCACTGCACTGCATCCCCAGTGGTGCCAGTGCACTCTCTGGAGTCACTGCAGTGCATCCCCAGTGGTGCCAGTGCACTCTCTGGACTCACTGCAGTGCATCCCCAGTGGTGCCAGTGCACTCTCTGGACTCACTGCAGTGCATCCCCAGTGGTGCCAGTGCACTCTCTGGACTCACTGCACTGCATCCCCAGTGGTGCCAGTGCACTCTCTGGACTCACTGCAGTGCATCCCCAGTGGTGCCAGTGCACTCTCTGGACTCACTGCACTGCATCCCCAGTGGTGCCAGTGCACTCTCTGGACTCACTGCACTGCATCCCAGTGGTGCCAGTGCACTCTCTGGACTCACTGCAGTGCATCCCCAGTGGTGCCAGTGCACTCTCTGGACTCACTGCAGTGCATCCCCAGTGGTGCCAGTGCACTCTCTGGACTCACTGCACTGCATCCCCAGTGGTGCCAGTGCACTCTCTGGACTCACTGCACTGCATCCCCAGTGGTGCCAGTGCACTCTCTGGACTCACTGCACTGCATCCCCAGTGGTGCCAGTGCACTCTCTGGACTCACTGCAGTGCATCCCCAGTGGTGCCAGTGCACTCTCTGGACTCACTGCACTGCATCCCCAGTGGTGCCAGTGCACTCTCTGGACTCACTGCACTGCATCCCCAGTGGTGCCAGTGCACTCTCTGGACTCACTGCACTGCATCCCCAGTGGTGCCAGTGCACTCTCTGGACTCACTGCAGTGCATCCCCAGTGGTGCCAGTGCACTCTCTGGACTCACTGCACTGCATCCCCAGTGGTGCCAGTGCACTCTCTGGACTCACTGCAGTGCATCCCCAGTGGTGCCAGTGCACTCTCTGGACTCACTGCAGTGCATCCCCAGTGGTGCCAGTGCACTCTCTGGACTCACTGCACTGCATCCCCAGTGGTGCCAGTGCACTCTCTGGACTCACTGCACTGCATCCCCAGTGGTGCCAGTGCACTCTCTGGACTCACTGCACTGCATCCCCAGTGGTGCCAGTGCACTCTCTGGACTCACTGCACTGCATCCCCAGTGGTGCCAGTGCACTCTCTGGACTCACTGCAGTGCATCCCCAGTGGTGCCAGTGCACTCTCTGGACTCACTGCACTGCATCCCCAGTGGTGCCAGTGCACTCTCTGGACTCACTGCACTGCATCCCCAGTGGTGCCAGTGCACTCTCTGGACTCACTGCACTGCATCCCCAGTGGTGCCAGTGCACTCTCTGGACTCACTGCACTGCATCCCCAGTGGTGCCAGTGCACTCTCTGGACTCACTGCACTGCATCCCCAGTGGTGCCAGTGCACTCTCTGGACTCACTGCAGTGCATCCCCAGTGGTGCCAGTGCACTCTCTGGACTCACTGCACTGCATCCCCAGTGGTGCCAGTGCACTCTCTGGACTCACTGCAGTGCATCCCCAGTGGTGCCAGTGCACTCTCTGGACTCACTGCAGTGCATCCCCAGTGGTGCCAGTGCACTCTCTGGACTCACTGCACTGCATCCCCAGTGGTGCCAGTGCACTCTCTGGACTCACTGCACTGCATCCCCAGTGGTGCCAGTGCACTCTCTGGACTCACTGCAGTGCATCCCCAGTGGTGCCAGTGCACTCTCTGGACTCACTGCAGTGCATCCCCAGTGGTGCCAGTGCACTCTCTGGACTCACTGCAGTGCATCCCCAGTGGTGCCAGTGCACTCTCTGGACTCACTGCAGTGCATCCCCAGTGGTGCCAGTGCACTCTCTGGACTCACTGCAGTGCATCCCCAGTGGTGCCAGTGCACTCTCTGGACTCACTGCACTGCATCCCCAGTGGTGCCAGTGCACTCTCTGGACTCACTGCACTGCATCCCCAGTGGTGCCAGTGCACTCTCTGGACTCACTGCAGTGCATCCCCAGTGGTGCCAGTGCACTCTCTGGACTCACTGCACTGCATCCCCAGTGGTGCCAGTGCACTCTCTGGACTCACTGCACTGCATCCCCAGTGGTGCCAGTGCACTCTCTGGACTCACTGCACTGCATCCCCAGTGGTGCCAGTGCACTCTCTGGACTCACTGCACTGCATCCCCAGTGGTGCCAGTGCACTCTCTGGACTCACTGCACTGCATCCCCAGTGGTGCCAGTGCACTCTCTGGACTCACTGCACTGCATCCCCAGTGGTGCCAGTGCACTCTCTGGACTCACTGCAGTGCATCCCCAGTGGTGCCAGTGCACTCTCTGGACTCACTGCACTGCATCCCCAGTGGTGCCAGTGCACTCTCTGGACTCACTGCAGTGCATCCCCAGTGGTGCCAGTGCACTCTCTGGACTCACTGCACTGCATCCCCAGTGGTGCCAGTGCACTCTCTGGACTCACTGCACTGCATCCCCAGTGGTGCCAGTGCACTCTCTGGACTCACTGCACTGCATCCCCAGTGGTGCCAGTGCACTCTCTGGACTCACTGCACTGCATCCCCAGTGGTGCCAGTGCACTCTCTGGACTCACTGCAGTGCATCCCCAGTGGTGCCAGTGCACTCTCTGGACTCACTGCACTGCATCCCCAGTGGTGCCAGTGCACTCTCTGGACTCACTGCACTGCATCCCCAGTGGTGCCAGTGCACTCTCTGGACTCACTGCACTGCATCCCCAGTGGTGCCAGTGCACTCTCTGGAGTCACTGTACTGCATCCCCAGTGGTGCCAGTGCACTCTCTGGACTCACTGCACTGCATCCCCAGTGGTGCCAGTGCACTCTCTGGACTCACTGCACTGCATCCCCAGTGGTGCCAGTGCACTCTCTGGACTCACTGCACTGCATCCCCAGTGGTGCCAGTGCACTCTCTGGACTCACTGCACTGCATCCCCAGTGGTGCCAGTGCACTCTCTGGACTCACTGCACTGCATCCCCAGTGGTGCCAGTGCACTCTCTGGACTCACTGCACTGCATCCCCAGTGGTGCCAGTGCACTCTCTGGACTCACTGCACTGCATCCCCAGTGGTGCCAGTGCACTCTCTGGACTCACTGCACTGCATCCCCAGTGGTGCCAGTGCACTCTCTGGACTCACTGCACTGCATCCCCAGTGGTGCCAGTGCACTCTCTGGACTCACTGCACTGCATCCCCAGTGGTGCCAGTGCACTCTCTGGACTCACTGCACTGCATCCCCAGTGGTGCCAGTGCACTCTCTGGACTCACTGCAGTGCATCCCCAGTGGTGCCAGTGCACTCTCTGGACTCACTGCAGTGCATCCCCAGTGGTGCCAGTGCACTCTCTGGACTCACTGCAGTGCATCCCCAGTGGTGCCAGTGCACTCTCTGGACTCACTGCACTGCATCCCCAGTGGTGCCAGTGCACTCTCTGGACTCACTGCACTGCATCCCCAGTGGTGCCAGTGCACTCTCTGGACTCACTGCACTGCATCCCCAGTGGTGCCAGTGCACTCTCTGGACTCACTGCAGTGCATCCCCAGTGGTGCCAGTGCACTCTCTGGACTCACTGCACTGCATCCCCAGTGGTGCCAGTGCACTCTCTGGACTCACTGCACTGCATCCCCAGTGGTGCCAGTGCACTCTCTGGACTCACTGCACTGCATCCCCAGTGGTGCCAGTGCACTCTCTGGACTCACTGCACTGCATCCCCAGTGGTGCCAGTGCACTCTCTGGACTCACTGCAGTGCATCCCCAGTGGTGCCAGTGCACTCTCTGGACTCACTGCACTGCATCCCCAGTGGTGCCAGTGCACTCTCTGGACTCACTGCACTGCATCCCCAGTGGTGCCAGTGCACTCTCTGGACTCACTGCAGTGCATCCCCAGTGGTGCCAGTGCACTCTCTGGACTCACTGCAGTGCATCCCCAGTGGTGCCAGTGCACTCTCTGGACTCACTGCAGTGCATCCCCAGTGGTGCCAGTGCACTCTCTGGACTCACTGCACTGCATCCCCAGTGGTGCCAGTGCACTCTCTGGACTCACTGCAGTGCATCCCCAGTGGTGCCAGTGCACTCTCTGGACTCACTGCACTGCATCCCCAGTGGTGCCAGTGCACTCTCTGGACTCACTGCACTGCATCCCCAGTGGTGCCAGTGCACTCTCTGGACTCACTGCAGTGCATCCCCAGTGGTGCCAGTGCACTCTCTGGACTCACTGCAGTGCATCCCCAGTGGTGCCAGTGCACTCTCTGGACTCACTGCAGTGCATCCCCAGTGGTGCCAGTGCACTCTCTGGACTCACTGCACTGCATCCCCAGTGGTGCCAGTGCACTCTCTGGACTCACTGCAGTGCATCCCCAGTGGTGCCAGTGCACTCTCTGGACTCACTGCACTGCATCCCCAGTGGTGCCAGTGCACTCTCTGGACTCACTGCACTGCATCCCCAGTGGTGCCAGTGCACTCTCTGGAGTCACTGCACTGCATCCCCAGTGGTGCCAGTGCACTCTCTGGACTCACTGCACTGCATCCCCAGTGGTGCCAGTGCACTCTCTGGAGTCACTGCAGTGCATCCCCAGTGGTGCCAGTGCACTCTCTGGACTCACTGCACTGCATCCCCAGTGGTGCCAGTGCACTCTCTGGACTCACTGCACTGCATCCCCAGTGGTGCCAGTGCACTCTCTGGACTCACTGCAGTGCATCCCCAGTGGTGCCAGTGCACTCTCTGGACTCACTGCACTGCATCCCCAGTGGTGCCAGTGCACTCTCTGGACTCACTGCAGTGCATCCCCAGTGGTGCCAGTGCACTCTCTGGACTCACTGCACTGCATCCCCAGTGGTGCCAGTGCACTCTCTGGACTCACTGCACTGCATCCCCAGTGGTGCCAGTGCACTCTCTGGACTCACTGCAGTGCATCCCCAGTGGTGCCAGTGCACTCTCTGGACTCACTGCACTGCATCCCCAGTGGTGCCAGTGCACTCTCTGGAGTCACTGCAGTGCATCCCCAGTGGTGCCAGTGCACTCTCTGGACTCACTGCACTGCATCCCCAGTGGTGCCAGTGCACTCTCTGGACTCACTGCACTGCATCCCCAGTGGTGCCAGTGCACTCTCTGGACTCACTGCACTGCATCCCCAGTGGTGCCAGTGCACTCTCTGGACTCACTGCACTGCATCCCCAGTGGTGCCAGTGCACTCTCTGGACTCACTGCACTGCATCCCCAGTGGTGCCAGTGCACTCTCTGGACTCACTGCACTGCATCCCCAGTGGTGCCAGTGCACTCTCTGGACTCACTGCAGTGCATCCCCAGTGGTGCCAGTGCACTCTCTGGACTCACTGCAGTGCATCCCCAGTGGTGCCAGTGCACTCTCTGGACTCACTGCACTGCATCCCCAGTGGTGCCAGTGCACTCTCTGGACTCACTGCAGTGCATCCCCAGTGGTGCCAGTGCACTCTCTGGACTCACTGCAGTGCATCCCCAGTGGTGCCAGTGCACTCTCTGGACTCACTGTACTGCATCCCCAGTGGTGCCAGTGCACTCTCTGGACTCACTGCAGTGCATCCCCAGTGGTGCCAGTGCACTCTCTGGACTCACTGCACTGCATCCCCAGTGGTGCCAGTGCACTCTCTGGACTCACTGCACTGCATCCCCAGTGGTGCCAGTGCACTCTCTGGACTCACTGCACTGCATCCCCAGTGGTGCCAGTGCACTCTCTGGACTCACTGCACTGCATCCCCAGTGGTGCCAGTGCACTCTCTGGACTCACTGCAGTGCATCCCCAGTGGTGCCAGTGCACTCTCTGGACTCACTGCACTGCATCCCCAGTGGTGCCAGTGCACTCTCTGGACTCACTGCACTGCATCCCCAGTGGTGCCAGTGCACTCTCTGGACTCACTGCAGTGCATCCCCAGTGGTGCCAGTGCACTCTCTGGACTCACTGCACTGCATCCCCAGTGGTGCCAGTGCACTCTCTGGACTCACTGCACTGCATCCCCAGTGGTGCCAGTGCACTCTCTGGACTCACTGCAGTGCATCCCCAGTGGTGCCAGTGCACTCTCTGGACTCACTGCACTGCATCCCCAGTGGTGCCAGTGCACTCTCTGGACTCACTGCAGTGCATCCCCAGTGGTGCCAGTGCACTCTCTGGACTCACTGCACTGCATCCCCAGTGGTGCCAGTGCACTCTCTGGACTCACTGCACTGCATCCCCAGTGGTGCCAGTGCACTCTCTGGACTCACTGCACTGCATCCCCAGTGGTGCCAGTGCACTCTCTGGACTCACTGCACTGCATCCCCAGTGGTGCCAGTGCACTCTCTGGACTCACTGCACTGCATCCCCAGTGGTGCCAGTGCACTCTCTGGACTCACTGCAGTGCATCCCCAGTGGTGCCAGTGCACTCTCTGGACTCACTGCACTGCATCCCCAGTGGTGCCAGTGCACTCTCTGGACTCACTGCAGTGCATCCCCAGTGGTGCCAGTGCACTCTCTGGACTCACTGCACTGCATCCCCAGTGGTGCCAGTGCACTCTCTGGACTCACTGCACTGCATCCCCAGTGGTGCCAGTGCACTCTCTGGACTCACTGCACTGCATCCCCAGTGGTGCCAGTGCACTCTCTGGACTCACTGCACTGCATCCCCAGTGGTGCCAGTGCACTCTCTGGACTCACTGCACTGCATCCCCAGTGGTGCCAGTGCACTCTCTGGACTCACTGCAGTGCATCCCCAGTGGTGCCAGTGCACTCTCTGGACTCACTGCACTGCATCCCCAGTGGTGCCAGTGCACTCTCTGGACTCACTGCACTGCATCCCCAGTGGTGCCAGTGCACTCTCTGGACTCACTGCACTGCATCCCCAGTGGTGCCAGTGCACTCTCTGGACTCACTGCAGTGCATCCCCAGTGGTGCCAGTGCACTCTCTGGACTCACTGTACTGCATCCCCAGTGGTGCCAGTGCACTCTCTGGACTCACTGCACTGCATCCCCAGTGGTGCCAGTGCACTCTCTGGACTCACTGCAGTGCATCCCCAGTGGTGCCAGTGCACTCTCTGGACTCACTGCACTGCATCCCCAGTGGTGCCAGTGCACTCTCTGGACTCACTGCAGTGCATCCCCAGTGGTGCCAGTGCACTCTCTGGACTCACTGCACTGCATCCCCAGTGGTGCCAGTGCACTCTCTGGACTCACTGCACTGCATCCCCAGTGGTGCCAGTGCACTCTCTGGACTCACTGCACTGCATCCCCAGTGGTGCCAGTGCACTCTCTGGACTCACTGCACTGCATCCCCAGTGGTGCCAGTGCACTCTCTGGACTCACTGCAGTGCATCCCCAGTGGTGCCAGTGCACTCTCTGGACTCACTGCACTGCATCCCCAGTGGTGCCAGTGCACTCTCTGGACTCACTGCACTGCATCCCCAGTGGTGCCAGTGCACTCTCTGGACTCACTGCACTGCATCCCCAGTGGTGCCAGTGCACTCTCTGGACTCACTGCAGTGCATCCCCAGTGGTGCCAGTGCACTCTCTGGACTCACTGCACTGCATCCCCAGTGGTGCCAGTGCACTCTCTGGACTCACTGCAGTGCATCCCCAGTGGTGCCAGTGCACTCTCTGGACTCACTGCACTGCATCCCCAGTGGTGCCAGTGCACTCTCTGGAGTCACTGCACTGCATCCCCAGTGGTGCCAGTGCACTCTCTGGACTCACTGCACTGCATCCCCAGTGGTGCCAGTGCACTCTCTGGACTCACTGCACTGCATCCCCAGTGGTGCCAGTGCACTCTCTGGACTCACTGCACTGCATCCCCAGTGGTGCCAGTGCACTCTCTGGACTCACTGCAGTGCATCCCCAGTGGTGCCAGTGCACTCTCTGGACTCACTGCACTGCATCCCCAGTGGTGCCAGTGCACTCTCTGGACTCACTGCACTGCATCCCCAGTGGTGCCAGTGCACTCTCTGGACTCACTGCACTGCATCCCCAGTGGTGCCAGTGCACTCTCTGGACTCACTGCAGTGCATCCCCAGTGGTGCCAGTGCACTCTCTGGACTCACTGCACTGCATCCCCAGTGGTGCCAGTGCACTCTCTGGAGTCACTGCAGTGCATCCCCAGTGGTGCCAGTGCACTCTCTGGACTCACTGCAGTGCATCCCCAGTGGTGCCAGTGCACTCTCTGGACTCACTGCAGTGCATCCCCAGTGGTGCCAGTGCACTCTCTGGACTCACTGCACTGCATCCCCAGTGGTGCCAGTGCACTCTCTGGACTCACTGCACTGCATCCCCAGTGGTGCCAGTGCACTCTCTGGACTCACTGCAGTGCATCCCCAGTGGTGCCAGTGCACTCTCTGGACTCACTGCAGTGCATCCCCAGTGGTGCCAGTGCACTCTCTGGACTCACTGCACTGCATCCCCAGTGGTGCCAGTGCACTCTCTGGACTCACTGCACTGCATCCCCAGTGGTGCCAGTGCACTCTCTGGACTCACTGCACTGCATCCCCAGTGGTGCCAGTGCACTCTCTGGACTCACTGCACTGCATCCCCAGTGGTGCCAGTGCACTCTCTGGAGTCACTGCAGTGCATCCCCAGTGGTGCCAGTGCACTCTCTGGACTCACTGCACTGCATCCCCAGTGGTGCCAGTGCACTCTCTGGACTCACTGCACTGCATCCCCAGTGGTGCCAGTGCACTCTCTGGACTCACTGCACTGCATCCCCAGTGGTGCCAGTGCACTCTCTGGACTCACTGCAGTGCATCCCCAGTGGTGCCAGTGCACTCTCTGGACTCACTGCACTGCATCCCCAGTGGTGCCAGTGCACTCTCTGGAGTCACTGCAGTGCATCCCCAGTGGTGCCAGTGCACTCTCTGGACTCACTGCACTGCATCCCCAGTGGTGCCAGTGCACTCTCTGGACTCACTGCACTGCATCCCCAGTGGTGCCAGTGCACTCTCTGGACTCACTGCACTGCATCCCCAGTGGTGCCAGTGCACTCTCTGGACTCACTGCACTGCATCCCCAGTGGTGCCAGTGCACTCTCTGGACTCACTGCAGTGCATCCCCAGTGGTGCCAGTGCACTCTCTGGACTCACTGCACTGCATCCCCAGTGGTGCCAGTGCACTCTCTGGACTCACTGCACTGCATCCCCAGTGGTGCCAGTGCACTCTCTGGACTCACTGCAGTGCATCCCCAGTGGTGCCAGTGCACTCTCTGGACTCACTGCACTGCATCCCCAGTGGTGCCAGTGCACTCTCTGGACTCACTGCAGTGCATCCCCAGTGGTGCCAGTGCACTCTCTGGACTCACTGCACTGCATCCCCAGTGGTGCCAGTGCACTCTCTGGACTCACTGCAGTGCATCCCCAGTGGTGCCAGTGCACTCTCTGGACTCACTGCACTGCATCCCCAGTGGTGCCAGTGCACTCTCTGGACTCACTGCACTGCATCCCCAGTGGTGCCAGTGCACTCTCTGGACTCACTGCACTGCATCCCCAGTGGTGCCAGTGCACTCTCTGGACTCACTGCACTGCATCCCCAGTGGTGCCAGTGCACTCTCTGGACTCACTGCAGTGCATCCCCAGTGGTGCCAGTGCACTCTCTGGACTCACTGCACTGCATCCCCAGTGGTGCCAGTGCACTCTCTGGACTCACTGCAGTGCATCCCCAGTGGTGCCAGTGCACTCTCTGGACTCACTGCACTGCATCCCCAGTGGTGCCAGTGCACTCTCTGGACTCACTGCACTGCATCCCCAGTGGTGCCAGTGCACTCTCTGGACTCACTGCACTGCATCCCCAGTGGTGCCAGTGCACTCTCTGGACTCACTGCACTGCATCCCCAGTGGTGCCAGTGCACTCTCTGGACTCACTGCACTGCATCCCCAGTGGTGCCAGTGCACTCTCTGGACTCACTGCACTGCATCCCCAGTGGTGCCAGTGCACTCTCTGGACTCACTGCAGTGCATCCCCAGTGGTGCCAGTGCACTCTCTGGACTCACTGCACTGCATCCCCAGTGGTGCCAGTGCACTCTCTGGACTCACTGCACTGCATCCCCAGTGGTGCCAGTGCACTCTCTGGACTCACTGCACTGCATCCCCAGTGGTGCCAGTGCACTCTCTGGACTCACTGCACTGCATCCCCAGTGGTGCCAGTGCACTCTCTGGACTCACTGCACTGCATCCCCAGTGGTGCCAGTGCACTCTCTGGACTCACTGCAGTGCATCCCCAGTGGTGCCAGTGCACTCTCTGGACTCACTGCACTGCATCCCCAGTGGTGCCAGTGCACTCTCTGGACTCACTGCACTGCATCCCCAGTGGTGCCAGTGCACTCTCTGGACTCACTGCAGTGCATCCCCAGTGGTGCCAGTGCACTCTCTGGACTCACTGCACTGCATCCCCAGTGGTGCCAGTGCACTCTCTGGACTCACTGCACTGCATCCCCAGTGGTGCCAGTGCACTCTCTGGACTCACTGCAGTGCATCCCCAGTGGTGCCAGTGCACTCTCTGGACTCACTGCACTGCATCCCCAGTGGTGCCAGTGCACTCTCTGGACTCACTGCAGTGCATCCCCAGTGGTGCCAGTGCACTCTCTGGACTCACTGCACTGCATCCCCAGTGGTGCCAGTGCACTCTCTGGACTCACTGCAGTGCATCCCCAGTGGTGCCAGTGCACTCTCTGGACTCACTGCACTGCATCCCCAGTGGTGCCAGTGCACTCTCTGGACTCACTGCAGTGCATCCCCAGTGGTGCCAGTGCACTCTCTGGACTCACTGCACTGCATCCCCAGTGGTGCCAGTGCACTCTCTGGACTCACTGCACTGCATCCCCAGTGGTGCCAGTGCACTCTCTGGACTCACTGCACTGCATCCCCAGTGGTGCCAGTGCACTCTCTGGACTCACTGCACTGCATCCCCAGTGGTGCCAGTGCACTCTCTGGACTCACTGCACTGCATCCCCAGTGGTGCCAGTGCACTCTCTGGACTCACTGCACTGCATCCCCAGTGGTGCCAGTGCACTCTCTGGACTCACTGCACTGCATCCCCAGTGGTGCCAGTGCACTCTCTGGACTCACTGCAGTGCATCCCCAGTGGTGCCAGTGCACTCTCTGGACTCACTGCAGTGCATCCCCAGTGGTGCCAGTGCACTCTCTGGACTCACTGCAGTGCATCCCCAGTGGTGCCAGTGCACTCTCTGGACTCACTGCACTGCATCCCCAGTGGTGCCAGTGCACTCTCTGGACTCACTGCACTGCATCCCCAGTGGTGCCAGTGCACTCTCTGGACTCACTGCACTGCATCCCCAGTGGTGCCAGTGCACTCTCTGGACTCACTGCACTGCATCCCCAGTGGTGCCAGTGCACTCTCTGGACTCACTGCAGTGCATCCCCAGTGGTGCCAGTGCACTCTCTGGACTCACTGCACTGCATCCCCAGTGGTGCCAGTGCACTCTCTGGACTCACTGCACTGCATCCCCAGTGGTGCCAGTGCACTCTCTGGACTCACTGCACTGCATCCCCAGTGGTGCCAGTGCACTCTCTGGACTCACTGCACTGCATCCCCAGTGGTGCCAGTGCACTCTCTGGACTCACTGCACTGCATCCCCAGTGGTGCCAGTGCACTCTCTGGACTCACTGCACTGCATCCCCAGTGGTGCCAGTGCACTCTCTGGACTCACTGCACTGCATCCCCAGTGGTGCCAGTGCACTCTCTGGAGTCACTGCACTGCATCCCCAGTGGTGCCAGTGCACTCTCTGGACTCACTGCACTGCATCCCCAGTGGTGCCAGTGCACTCTCTGGACTCACTGCACTGCATCCCCAGTGGTGCCAGTGCACTCTCTGGACTCACTGCACTGCATCCCCAGTGGTGCCAGTGCACTCTCTGGACTCACTGCACTGCATCCCCAGTGGTGCCAGTGCACTCTCTGGACTCACTGCACTGCATCCCCAGTGGTGCCAGTGCACTCTCTGGACTCACTGCACTGCATCCCCAGTGGTGCCAGTGCACTCTCTGGACTCACTGCACTGCATCCCCAGTGGTGCCAGTGCACTCTCTGGACTCACTGCAGTGCATCCCCAGTTGTGCCAGTGCACTCTCTGGACTCACTGCAGTGCATCCCCAGTGGTGCCAGTGCACTCTCTGGACTCACTGCAGTGCATCCCCAGTGGTGCCAGTGCACTCTCTGGACTCACTGCACTGCATCCCCAGTGGTGCCAGTGCACTCTCTGGACTCACTGCACTGCATCCCCAGTGGTGCCAGTGCACTCTCTGGACTCACTGCACTGCATCCCCAGTGGTGCCAGTGCACTCTCTGGACTCACTGCAGTGCATCCCCAGTGGTGCCAGTGCACTCTCTGGACTCACTGCACTGCATCCCCAGTGGTGCCAGTGCACTCTCTGGACTCACTGCACTGCATCCCCAGTGGTGCCAGTGCACTCTCTGGACTCACTGCACTGCATCCCCAGTGGTGCCAGTGCACTCTCTGGACTCACTGCACTGCATCCCCAGTGGTGCCAGTGCACTCTCTGGACTCACTGCAGTGCATCCCCAGTGGTGCCAGTGCACTCTCTGGACTCACTGCACTGCATCCCCAGTGGTGCCAGTGCACTCTCTGGACTCACTGCACTGCATCCCCAGTGGTGCCAGTGCACTCTCTGGACTCACTGCAGTGCATCCCCAGTGGTGCCAGTGCACTCTCTGGACTCACTGCAGTGCATCCCCAGTGGTGCCAGTGCACTCTCTGGACTCACTGCAGTGCATCCCCAGTGGTGCCAGTTCACTCTCTGGAGTCACTGTACTGCATCCCCAGTGGTGCCAGTGCACTCTCTGGACTCACTGCAGTGCATCCCCAGTGGTGCCAGTGCACTCTCTGGACTCACTGAACTGCATCCCCAGTGGTGCCAGTGCACTCTCTGGACTCACTGCACTGCATCCCCAGTGGTGCCAGTGCACTCTCTGGAGTCACTGCAGTGCATCCCCAGTGGTGCCAGTGCACTCTCTGGACTCACTGCAGTGCATCCCCAGTGGTGCCAGTGCACTCTCTGGACTCACTGCAGTGCATCCCCAGTGGTGCCAGTGCACTCTCTGGAGTCACTGTACTGCATCCCCAGTGGTGCCAGTGCACTCTCTGGACTCACTGCAGTGCATCCCCAGTGGTGCCAGTGCACTCTCTGGACTCACTGAACTGCATCCCCAATTGATCCAGTGCACTCTCTGGACTCACTGCGCTGCATCCCCAGTGGTGCCAGTGCACTCTCTAGAGTCACTGCACTGCATCCCCAGTGGTGCCAGTGCACTCTCTGGACTCACTGCACTGCATCCCCAGTGGTGCCAGTGCACTCTCTGGAGTCACTGCAGTGCATCCCCAGTGGTGCCAGTGCACTCTGTGGACTCACTGCACTGCATCCCCAGTGGTGCCAGTGCACTCTCTGGACTCACCGCACTGCATCCAGAGTGGTGCCAGTGCACTCTCTGGACTCACTGCAGTGCATCCCCAGTGGTGCCAGTGCACTCTCTGGACTCACTGCACTGCATCCCCAGTGGTGCCAGTGCACTCTCTGGACTCACTGCACTGCATCCCCAGTGGTGCCAGTGCACTCTCTGGACTCACTGCACTGCATCCCCAGTGGTGCCAGTGCACTCTCTGGAGTCACTGCAGTGCATCCCCAGTGGTGCCAGTGCACTCTCTGGACTCACTGCACTGCATCCCCAGTGGTGCCAGTGCACTCTCTAGAGTCACTGCAGTGCATCCCCAGTGGTGCCAGTGCACTCTCTGGACTCACTGCACTGCATCCCCAGTGGTGCCAGTGCACTCTGTGGACGCACTGTACTGCATACCCAGTGGTGCCAGTGCACTCTGTCGACTCACTGCACTGCATCCCCAGTGGTGCCAGTGCACTCTCTGCACTCACTGCACTGCATCCCCAGTGGTGCCAGTGTACTCTCTGGACTCACTGCACTGCATCCCCAGTGGAGCCAGTTCACTCTCTGGACTCACTGCACTGCATCCCCAGTGGTGCCAGTGCACTCTCTGGACTCACTGCAGTGCATCCCCAGTGGTGCCAGTACACCCTCTGGACTCAGTGCAGTGCATCCCCAGTGGTGCCAGTGCACTCTCTGGACTCACTGCACTGCATCCCCAGTGGTGCCAGTGCACTCTCTGCACTCACTGCAGTGCATCCCCAGTGGTGCCAGTGCACTCTCTGGACTCACTGCACTGCATCCCCAGTGGTGCCAGTGCACTCTCTGGACTCACTGTACTGCATCCCCAGTGGTGCCAGTGCACTCTCTGGACTCACTGCAGTGCATCCCCAGTGGTGCCAGTGCACTCTCTGGACTCACTGCACTGCATCCCCAGTGGTGCCAGTGCACTCTCTGGACTCACTGCACTGCATCCCCAGTGGTGCCAGTGCACTCTCTGGACTCACTGCACTGCATCCCCAGTGGTGCCAGTGCACTCTCTGGACTCACTGCACTGCATCCCCAGTGGTGCCAGTGCACTCTCTGGAGTCACTGCAGTGCATCCCCAGTGGTGCCAGTGCACTCTCTGGACTCACTGCACTGCATCCCCAGTGGTGCCAGTGCACTCTCTGGACTCACCGCACTGCATCCAGAGTGGTGCCAGTGCACTCTCTGGACTCACTGCAGTGCATCCCCAGTGGTGCCAGTGCACTCTCTGGACTCACTGCAGTGCATCCCCAGTGGTGCCAGTGCACTCTCTGGACTCACTGCACTGCATCCCCAGTGGTGCCAGTGCACTCTCTGGACTCACTGCAGTGCATCCCCAGTGGTGCCAGTGCACTCTCTGGACTCACTGCACTGCATCCCCAGTGGTGCCAGTGCACTCTCTGGACTCACTGCAGTGCATCCCCAGTGGTGCCAGTGCACTCTCTGGACTCACTGCACTGCATCCCCAGTGGTGCCAGTGCACTCTCTGGACTCACTGCACTGCATCCCCAGTGGTGCCAGTGCACTCTCTGGAGTCACTGCACTGCATCCCCAGTGGTGCCAGTGCACTCTCTGGACTCACTGCACTGCATCCCCAGTGGTGCCAGTGCACTCTCTGGAGTCACTGCACTGCATCCCCAGTGGTGCCAGTGCACTCTCTGGACTCACTGCAGTGCATCCCCAGTGGTGCCAGTGCACCCTCTGGACTCACTGCAGTGCATCCCCAGTGGTGCCAGTGCACTCTCTGGACTCACTGCAGTGCATCCCCAGTGGTGCCAGTGCACTCTC
Source organism: Anser cygnoides (assembly GCF_040182565.1). Taxonomy (NCBI): domain Eukaryota; kingdom Metazoa; phylum Chordata; class Aves; order Anseriformes; family Anatidae; genus Anser; species Anser cygnoides. The sequence goes on from NC_089911.1 coordinate 12,202,869, forward strand.
TGGAGTTACTGCACTGCATCCCCAGTGGTGCCAGTGCACTCTCTGGACTCACTTCACTGCATCCCCAGTGGTGCCAGTGCACTCTCTGGACTCACTGCACTGCATCCCCAGTGGTGCCAGTGCACTCTCTGGACTCACTGCACTGCATCCCCAGTGGTGCCAGTGCACTCTCTGGACTCACTGCACTGCATCCCCAGTGGTGCCAGTGCACTCTCTGGACTCACTGCAGTGCATCCCCAGTGGTGCCAGTGCACTCTCTGGACTCACAGCACTGCATCCCCAGTGGTGCCAGTGCACTCTCTGGACTCACTGCACTGCATCCCCAGTGGTGCCAGTGCACTCTCTGGACTCACTGCACTGCATCCCCAGTGGTGCCAGTGCACTCTCTGGAGTCACTGCAGTGCATCCCCAGTGGTGCCAGTGCACTCTGTGGACTCACTGTACTGCATCCTCAGTGGTGCCAGTGCACTCTCTGGACTCACAGCACTGCATCCCCAGTGGTGCCATTGCACTCTCTGGACTCACTGCAGTACATCCCCAATGGTGCCAGTGTACTCTCTGCACTCACTGCAGTGCATCCCCAGTGGTGCCAGTGTACTCTCTGGACTCACTGCAGTGCATCCCCAGTGGTGCCAGTGCACTCACTGGAGTCACTGTACTGCATCCCCAGTGGTGCCAGTGCACTCTCTGGACTCACTGCACTGCATCCCCAGTGGTGTCAGTGCACTCTCTGGACTAACTGAACTGCATCCCCAATTGATCCAGTGCACTCTCTGGACTCACTGCACTGCATCCCCAGTGGTGCCAGTGCACTCTCTGGACTCACTGCAGTGCATCCCCAGTGGTGCCAGTGCACTCTGTGGACTCACTGTACTGCATCCACAGTGGTGCCAGTGCACTCTCTGGACTCACCGCACTGCATCCCCAGTGGTGCCAGTGCACTCTCTGGAGTCACTGCACTGCATCCCCAGTGGTGCCAGTGCACTCTCTGGACTCACTGCAGTGCATCCCCAGTGGTGCCAGTGCACTCTCTGGACTCACTGCACTGCATCCCCAGTGGTGCCAGTGCACTCTCTAGAGTCACTGCAGTGCATCCCCAGTGGTGCCAGTGCACTCTCTGGACTCACTGCAGTGCATCCCCAGTGGTGCCAGTGCACTCTCTGGAGTCACTGCACTGCATCCCCAGTGGTGCCAGTGCACTCTGTGGACTCACTGCACTGCATCCCCAGTGGTGCCACTGCACTCTCTGGACTCACCGCACTGCATCCCCAGTGGTGCCAGTGCACTCTCTGGACTCACTGCACTGCATCCCCAGTGGTGCCAGTGCACTCTCTGGACTCACTGCAGTGCATCCCCAGTGGTGCCAGTGCCCTCTCTGGACTTACAGCACTGCATCCCCAGTGGTGCCAGTGCACTCTCTGGACTCACTGCGCTGCATCCCCAGTGGTGCCAGTGCACTCTCTGGACTCACTGTACTGCATCCCCAGTGGTGCCAGTGCACTCTCTGGACTCACTGCAGTGCATCCCCAGTGGTGCCAGTGCACTCTCTGGACTCACTGCACTGCATCCCCAGTGGTGCCAGTGCACTCTCTGGAGTCACTGCAGTGCATCCCCAGTGGTGCCAGTGCACTCTCTGGAGTCTCTGCAGTGCATCCCCAGTGGTGCCAGTGCACTCTCTGGAGTCACTGCAGTGCATCCCCAGTGGTGCCAGTGCACTCTCTGGACTCACTGCACTGCATCCCCAGTGGTGCCAGTGCACTCTCTGGACTCACTGCACTGCATCCCCAGTGGTGCCAGTGCACTCTCTGGACTCACTGCAGTGCATCCCCAGTGGTGCCAGTGCACTCTCTGGACTCACTGCAGTGCATCCCCAGTGGTGCCAGTGCACTCTCTGGAGTCACTGTAATGCATCCCCAGTGGTGCCAGTGCACTCTCTGGACTCACTGCACTGCATCCCCAGTGGTGCCAGTGCACTCTCTGGACTCACTGCACTGCATCCCCAATTGATCCAGTGCACTCTCTGGACTCACTGCACTGCATCCCCAGTGGTGCCAGTGCACTCTCTGGAGTCACTGCAGTGCATCCCCAGTGGTGCCAGTGCACTCTCTGGACTCACTGTACTGCATCCACAGTGGTGCCAGTGCACTCTCTGGACTCACCGCACTGCATCCCCAGTGGTGCCAGTGCACTCTCTGGACTCACTGCACTGCATCCCCAGTGGTGCCAGTGCACTCTCTGGAGTCACTGCAGTGCATCCCCAGTGGTGCCAGTGCACTCTCTGGACTCACTGCACTGCATCCCCAGTGGTGCCAGTGCACTCTCTGGAGTCACTGCAGTGCATCCCCAGTGGTGCCAGTGCACTCTCTGGACTCACTGCACTGCATCCCCAGTGGTGCCAGTGCACTCTGTGGACTCACTGTACTGCATCCCCAGTGGTGCCAGTGCACTCTCTGGACTCACTGCACTGCATCCCCAGTGGTGCCAGTGCACTCTCTGGACTCACTGCACTGCATCCCCAGTGGTGCCAGTGCACTCTCTGGACTCACTGCAGTGCATCCCCAGTGGTGCCAGTGCACTCTCTGGACTCACTGCACTGCATCCCCAGTGGTGCCAGTGCACTCTCTGGACTCACTGTACTGCATCCCCAGTGGTGCCAGTGCACTCTCTGGACTCACTGCAGTGCATCCCCAGTGGTGCCAGTGCACTCTCTGGACTCACTGCACTGCATCCCCAGTGGTGCCAGTGCACTCTCTGGACTCACTGCAGTGCATCCCCAGTGGTGCCAGTGCACTCTCTGGACTCACTGCACTGCATCCCCAGTGGTGCCAGTGCACTCTCTGGACTCACTGCAGTGCATCCCCAGTGGTGCCAGTGCACTCTCTGGACTCACTGCACTGCATCCCCAGTGGTGCCAGTGCACTCTCTGGACTCACTGCACTGCATCCCCAGTGGTGCCAGTGCACTCTCTGGAGTCACTGCGCTGCATCCCCAGTGGTGCCAGTGCACTCTCTGGACTCACAGCACTGCATCCCCAGTGGTGCCAGTGCACTCTCTGGAGTCACTGCAGTGCATCCCCAGTGGTGCCAGTGCACTCTCTGGACTCACTGCACTGCATCCCCAGTGGTGCCAGTGCACTCTCTAGAGTCACTGCAGTGCATCCCCAGTGGTGCCAGTGCACTCTCTGGACTCACTGCACTGCATCCCCAGTGGTGCCAGTGCACTCTGTGGACGTCACTGTACTGCATCCCCAGTGGTGCCAGTGCACTCTCTGGACTCACTGCAGTGCATCCCCAGTGGTGCCAGTGCACTCTCTGCACTCACTGCACTGCATCCCCAGTGGTGCCAGTGCACTCTCTGGACTCACTGCACTGCATCCCCAGTGGTGCCAGTGCACTCTCTGGACTCACTGTACTGCATCCCCAGTGGTGCCAGTGCACTCTCTGGACTCACTGCAGTGCATCCCCAGTGGTGCCAGTGCACTCTCTGGACTCACTGCAGTGCATCCCCAGTGGTGCCAGTGCACTCTCTGGACTCACTGCAGTGCATCCCCAGTGGTGCCAGTGCACTCTCTGGAGTCACTGCACTGCATCCCCAGTGGTGCCAGTGCACTCTCTGGACTCACTTCACTGCATCCCCAGTGGTGCCAGTGCACTCTCTGGACTCACTGCACTGCATCCCCAGTGGTGCCAGTGCACTCTCTGGACTCACTGCACTGCATCCCCAGTGGTGCCAGTGCACTCTCTGGACTCACTGCACTGCATCCCCAGTGGTGCCAGTGCACTCTCTGGACTCACTGCAGTGCATCCCCAGTGGTGCCAGTGCACTCTCTGGACTCACTGCACTGCATCCCCAGTGGTGCCAGTGCACTCTCTGGACTCACTGCACTGCATCCCCAGTGGTGCCAGTGCACTCTCTGGACTCACTGCACTGCATCCCCAGTGGTGCCAGTGCACTCTCTGGACTCACTGCACTGCATCCCCAGTGGTGCCAGTGCACTCTCTGGACTCACTGCAGTGCATCCCCAGTGGTGCCAGTGCACTCTCTGGACTCACTGCACTGCATCCCCAGTGGTGCCAGTGCACTCTCTGGACTCACTGCACTGCATCCCCAGTGGTGCCAGTGCACTCTCTGGACTCACTGCACTGCATCCCCCAGTGCACTCTCTGGTGCATCCCCAGTGCATCCCCAGTGGTGCCAGTGCACTCTCTGGACTCACTGCAGTGCATCCCCAGTGGTGCCAGTGCACTCTCTGGACTCACTGCACTGCATCCCCAGTGGTGCCAGTGCACTCTCTGGAGTCACTGCAGTGCATCCCCAGTGGTGCCAGTGCACTCTCTGGACTCACTGCACTGCATCCCCAGTGGTGCCAGTGCACTCTCTGGAGTCACTGCACTGCATCCCCAGTGGTGCCAGTGCACTCTGTGGACTCACTGCACTGCATCCCCAGTGGTGCCACTGCACTCTCTGGACTCACTGCACTGCATCCCCAGTGGTGCCAGTGCACTCTCTGGACTCACTGCACTGCATCCCCAGTGGTGCCAGTGCACTCTCTGGACTCACTGCAGTGCATCCCCAGTGGTGCCAGTGCCCTCTCTGGACTTACAGCACTGCATCCCCAGTGGTGCCAGTGCACTCTCTGGACTCACTGCGCTGCATCCCCAGTGGTGCCAGTGCACTCTCTGGACTCACTGTACTGCATCCCCAGTGGTGCCAGTGCACTCTCTGGACTCACTGCAGTGCATCCCCAGTGGTGCCAGTGCACTCTCTGGACTCACTGCACTGCATCCCCAGTGGTGCCAGTGCACTCTCTGGAGTCACTGCAGTGCTTCCCCAGTGGTGCCAGTGCACTCTCTGGACTCACTGCACTGCATCCCCAGTGGTGCCGGTGCACTCTCTAGAGTCACTGCAGTGCATCCCCAGTGGTGCCAGTGCACTCTCTGGAGTCTCTGCAGTGCATCCCCAGTGGTGCCAGTGCACTCTCTGGACTCACTGTACTGCATCCCCAGTGGTGCCAGTGCACTCTCTGGACTCACTGCACTGCATCCCCAGTGGTGCCAGTGTACTCTCTGCACTCACTGCAGTACATCCCCAGTGGTGCCAGTGCACTCTCTGAAGTCACTGTACTGCATCCCCAGTGGTGCCAGTGCACTCTCTGGACTCAGTGCACTGCATCCCCAGTGGTGCCAGTGCACTCTCTGGACTAACTGAACTGCATCCCCAATTGATCCAGTGCACTCTCTGGACTCACTGCACTGCATCCCCAGTGGTGCCAGTGCACTCTCTGGACTCACTGTAGTGCATCCCCAGTGGTGCCAGTGCACTCTCTGGACTCACTGAACTGCATCCCCAGTGGTGCCAGTGCACTCTCTGGACTCACTGCAGTGCATCCCCAGTGGTGCCAGTGCACTCTCTGTAGTCATTGCGCTGCATCCCCAGGGGTGCCAGGGCACTCTCTGGACTCACTGCACTGCATCCCCAGTGGGGCCAGTGCACTCTCTGGAGTCATTTCAGTGCATCCCCAGTGGTGCCAGTGCACTCTCTGGAGTCTCTGCACTGCATCCCCAGTGGTGCCATGCACTCTCTGGACTCACTGCACTGCATCCCCAAGGTGCCAGTGCACTCTCTGCACTCACTACACTGCATCCCCAGTGGTGCCAGTGCACTCTCTGGACTCACTGTGCATCCCCAGTGGTGCCTGCACTCTCTGGCACTGCATCCCCAGTGGTGCCAGTGCACTCTCTGGACTCACTGCACTGCATCCCCAGTGGTGCCAGTGCACTCTCTGGACTCACTGCACTGCATCCCCAGTGGTGCCAGTGCACTCTCTGGACTCACTGCACTGCATCCCCAGTGGTGCCAGTGCACTCACTGGAGTCACTGTACTGCATCCCCAGTGGTGCCAGTGCACTCTCTGGACTCACTGCACTGCATCCCCAGTGGTGTCAGTGCACTCTCTGGACTAACTGAACTGCATCCCCAATTGATCCAGTGCACTCTCTGGACTCACTGCACTGCATCCCCAGTGGTGCCAGTGCACTCTCTGGACTCACTGCAGTGCATCCCCAGTGGTGCCAGTGCACTCTCTGGACTCACTGCACTGCATCCCCAGTGGTGCCAGTGCACTCTCTGGACTCACTGCAGTGCATCCCCAGTGGTGCCAGTGCACTCTCTGTAGTCATTGCGCTGCATCCCCAGTGGTGCCAGGGCACTCTCTGGACTCACTGCACTGCATCCCCAGTGGGGCCAGTGCACTCTCTGGAGTCATTTCAGTGCATCCCCAGTGGTGCCAGTGCACTCTCTGGACTCTTCTGCAGTGCATCCCCAGTGGTGCCAGTGCACTCTGTGGACTCACTGCACTGCATCCCCAGTGGTGCCAATGCACTCTCTGGACTCACTGAACTGCATCCCCAAGGTGCCAGTGCACTCTCTGCACTCACTGCACTGCATCCCCAGTGGTGCCAGTGCACTCTCTGGACTCACTGCAGTGCATCCCCAGTGGTGCCAGTGCACTCTCTGGACTCACAGCACTGCATCCCCAGTGGTGCCAGTGCACTCTCTGGACTCACTGCACTGCATCCCCAGTGGTGCCAGTGCACTCTCTGGACTCACTGCACTGCATCCCCAGTGGTGCCAGTGCACTCTGTGGACTCACTGTACTGCATCCTCAGTGGTGCCAGTGCACTCTCTGGACTCACAGCACTGCATCCCCAGTGGTGCCATTGCACTCTCTGGACTCACTGCAGTGCATCCCCAATGGTGCCACTGTACTCTCTGCACTCACTGCAGTGCATCCCCAGTGGTGCCAGTGTACTCTCTGGACTCACTGCAGTGCATCCCCAGTGGTGCCAGTGCACTCACTGGAGTCACTGTACTGCATCCCCAGTGGTGCCAGTGCACTCTCTGGACTCACTGCACTGCATCCCCAGTGGTGTCAGTGCACTCTCTGGACTAACTGAACTGCATCCCCAATTGATCCAGTGCACTCTCTGGACTCACTGCACTGCATCCCCAGTGGTGCCAGTGCACTCTCTGGACTCACTGCAGTGCATCCCCAGTGGTGCCAGTGCACTCTGTGGACTCACTGTACTGCATCCACAGTGGTGCCAGTGCACTCTCTGGACTCACCGCACTGCATCCCCAGTGGTGCCAGTGCACTCTCTGGACTCACTGCACTGCATCCCCAGTGGTGCCAGTGCACTCTCTGGACTCACTGCAGTGCATCCCCAGTGGTGCCAGTGCACTCTCTGGACTCACTGCACTGCATCCCCAGTGGTGCCAGTGCACTCTCTAGAGTCACTGCAGTGCATCCCCATTGGTGCCAGTGCACTCTCTGGACTCACTGCACTGCATCACCAGTGGTGCCAGTGCACTCTCTGGAGTCACTGCACTGCATCCCCAGTGGTGCCAGTGCACTCTCTGGACTCACTGTACTGCATCCCCAGTGGTGCCAGTGCACTCTCTGGACTCACCGCACTGCATCCCCAGTGGTGCCAGTGCACTCTCTGGAGTCACTGCACTGCATCCCCAGTGGTGCCAGTGCACTCTCTGGACTCACTGCAGTGCATCCCCAGTGGTGCCAGTGCACTCTCTGGAGTCACTGCAGTGCATCCCCAGTGGTGCCAGTGCACTCTCTGGACTCACTGCAGTGCATCCCCAGTGGTGCCAGTGCACTCTCTGGACTCACTGCACTGCATCCCCAGTGGTGCCAGTGCACTCTCTGGACTCACTGCACTGCATCCCCAGTGGTGCCAGTGCACTCTCTGGACTCACTGCACTGCATCCCCAGTGGTGCCAGTGCACTCTCTGGACTCACTGCACTGCATCCCCAGTGGTGCCAGTGCACTCTCTGGACTCACTGCAGTGCATCCCCAGTGGTGCCAGTGCACTCTCTGGACTCACTGCACTGCATCCCCAGTGGTGCCAGTGCACTCTCTGGACTCACTGCACTGCATCCCCAGTGGTGCCAGTGCACTCTCTGGACTCACTGTACTGCATCCCCAGTGGTGCCAGTGCACTCTCTGGACTCACTGCAGTGCATCCCCAGTGGTGCCAGTGCACTCTCTGGACTCACTGCACTGCATCACCAGTGGTGCCAGTGCACTCTCTGGAGTCACTGCAGTGCTTCCCCAGTGGTGCCAGTGCACTCTCTGGAGTCTCTGCAGTGCATCCCCAGTGGTGCCAGTGCACTCTCTGGACTCACTGCAGTGCATCCCCAGTGGTGCCAGTGCACTCTCTGGACTCACTGTACTGCATCCCCAGTGGTGCCAGTGCACTCTCTGGACTCACTGCACTGCATCCCCAGTGGTGCCAGTGCACTCTCTGCACTCACTGCAGTGCATCCCCAGTGGTGCCAGTGCACTCTCTGGACTCACTGCAGTGCATCCCCAGTGGTGCCAGTGCACTCTCTGGAGTCACTGCACTGCATCCCCAGTGGTGCCAGTGCACTCTCTGGACTCACAGAACTGCATCCCCATTGATCCAGTGCACTCTCTGGACTCACTGCACTGCATCCCCAGTGGTGCCAGTGCACTCTCTGGAGTCACTGCAGTGCATCCCCAGTGGTGCCAGTGCACTCTCTGGACTCACTGTACTGCATCCACAGTGGCGCCAGTGCACTCTCTGGACTCACCGCACTGCATCCAGAGTGGTGCCAGTGCACTCTCTGGACTCACTGCACTGCATCCCCAGTGGTGCCAGTGCACTCTCTGGAGTCACTGCAGTGCATCCCCAGTGGTGCCAGTGCACTCTCTGGACTCACTGCACTGCATCCCCAGTGGTGCCAGTGCACTCTCTAGAGTCACTGCAGTGCATCCCCAGTGGTGCCAGTGCACTCTCTGGACTCACTGCACTGCATCCCCAGTGGTGCCAGTGCACTCTGTGGACGCACTGTACTGCATCCCCAGTGGTGCCAGTGCACTCTGTCGACTCACTGCACTGCATCCCCAGTGGTGCCAGTGCACTCTCTGCACTCACTGCAGTGCATCCCCAGTGGTGCCAGTGTACTCTCTGGACTCACTGCACTGCATCCCCAGTGGAGCCAGTTCACTCTCTGGACTCACTGCACTGCATCCCCAGTGGTGCCAGTGCACTCTCTGGACTCACTGCAGTGCATCCCCAGTGGTGCCAGTACACCCTCTGGACTCAGTGCAGTGCATCCCCAGTGGTGCCAGTGCACTCTCTGGACTCACTGCACTGCATCCCCAGTGGTGCCAGTGCACTCTCTGCACTCACTGCAGTGCATCCCCAGTGGTGCCAGTGCACTCTCTGGACTCACTTCACTGCATCCCCAGTGGTGCCAGTGCACTCTCTGGACTCACTGTACTGCATCCCCAGTGGTGCCAGTGCACTCTCTGGACTCACTGCAGTGCATCCCCAGTGGTGCCAGTGCACTCTCTGCACTCACTGCACTGCATCCCCTGTGGTGCCAGTGCACTCTCTGGACTCACTGCAGTGCATCCCCAGTGGTGCCAGTGCACTCTCTGGACTCACAGCACTGCATCCCCAGTGGTGCCAGTGCACTCTCTGGACTCACTGCAGTGCATCCCCAGTGGTGCCAGTGCACTCTCTGGACTCACTGCACTGCATCCCCAGTGGTGCCAGTGCACTCTCTGGACTCACTGCACTGCATCCACAGTGGTGCCAGTGCACTCTATGTAGTCATTGCGCTGCATCCCCAGTGGTGCTAGTGCACTCTCTGGACTCACAGCACTGCATCCCCAGTGGTGCCAGTGCACTCTCTGGAGTCACTGCAGTGCATCCCCTGTGGTGCCAGTGCACTCTCTGGACTCACTGCACTGCATCCCCAGTGGTGCCAGTGCACTCTCTAGAGTCACTGCAGTGCATCCCCAGTGGTGCCAGTGCACTCTCTGGACTCACTGCACTGCATCCCCAGTGGTGCCAGTGCACTCTGTGGACGCACTGTACTGCATCCCCAGTGGTGCCAGTGCACTCTGTGGACTCACTGCACTGCATCCCCAGTGGTGCCAGTGCACTCTCTGCACTCACTGCACTGCATCCCCAGTGGTGCCAGTGTACTCTCTGGACTCACTGCACTGCATCCCCAGTGGAGCCAGTTCACTCTCTGGAGTCACTGTACTGCATCCCCAGTGGTGCCAGTGCAGTCTCTGGACTCACTGCAGTGCATCCCCAGTGGTGCCAGTGCACCCTCTGGACTCACTGCAGTGCATCCCCAGTGGTGCCAGTGCACTCTCTGGACTCACTGCAGTGCATCCCCAGTGGTGCCAGTGCACTCTCTGGAGTTACTGCACTGCATCCCCAGTGGTGCCACTGCACTCTCTGGACTCACTTCACTGCATCCCCAGTGGTGCCAGTGCACTCTCTGGACTCACTGCACTGCATCCCCAGTGGTGCCAGTGCACTCTCTGGACTCACTGCACTGCATCCCCAGTGGTGCCAGTGCACTCTCTGCACTCACTGCACTGCATCCCCAGTGGTGCCAGTGCACTCTCTGGACTCACTGCAGTGCATCCCCAGTGGTGCCAGTGCACTCTCTGGACTCACAGCACTGCATCCCCAGTGGTGCCAGTGCACTCTCTGGACTCACTGCACTGCATCCCCAGTGGTGCCAGTGCACTCTCTGGACTCACTGCACTGCATCCCCAGTGGTGCCAGTGCACTCTCTGGAGTCACTGCACTGCATCCCCAGTGGTGCCAGTGCACTCTGTGGACTCACTGTACTGCATCCCCAGTGGTGCCAGTGCACTCTCTGGACTCACCGCACTGCATCCAGAGTGGTGCCAGTGCACTCTCTGGAGTCACTGCACTGCATCCCCAGTGGTGCCAGTGCACTCTCTGGACTCACTGCAGTGCATCCCCAGTGGTGCCAGTGCACTCTCTAGAGTCACTGCAGTGCATCCCCAGTGGTGCCAGTGCACTCTCTGGACTCACTGCAGTGCATCCCCAGTGGTGCCAGTGCACTCTCTGGAGTCACTGCACTGCATCCCAGTGGTGCCAGTGCACTCTGTGGACTCACTGCACTGCATCCCCAGTGGTGCCAGTGCACTCTCTGGACTCACCGCACTGCATCCCCAGTGGTGCCAGTGCACTCTCTGGACTCACTGCACTGCATCCCCAGTGGTGCCAGTGCACTCTCTGGACTCACTGCAGTGCATCCCCAGTGGTGCCAGTGCCCTCTCTGGACTTACAGCACTGCATCCCCAGTGGTGCCAGTGCACTCTCTGGACTCACTGCACTGCATCCCCAGTGGTGCCAGTGCACTCTCTGGACTCACTGTACTGCATCCCCAGTGGTGCCAGTGCACTCTCTGGACTCACTGCAGTGCATCCCCAGTGGTGCCAGTGCACTCTCTGGACTCACTGCACTGCATCACCAGTGGTGCCAGTGCACTCTCTGGAGTCACTGCAGTGCTTCCCCAGTGGTGCCAGTGCACTCTCTGGAGTCTCTGCAGTGCATCCCCAGTGGTGCCAGTGCACTCTCTGGAGTCTCTGCAGTGCATCCCCAGTGGTGCCAGTGCACTCTGTGGACTCACTGTACTGCATCCCCAGTGGTGCCAGTGCACTCTCTGGACTCACTGCACTGCATCCCCAGTGGTGCCAGTGTACTCTCTGCACTCACTGCAGTACATCCCCAGTGGTGCCAGTGCACTCTCTGGACTCACTGCAGTGCATCCCCAGTGGTGCCAGTTCACTCTCTGAAGTCACTGTAATGCATCCCCAGTGGTGCCAGTGCACTCTCTGGACTCACAGAACTGCATCCCCAATTGATCCAGTGCACTCTCTGGACTCACTGCACTGCATCACCAGTGGTGCCAGTGCACTCTCTGGAGTCACTGCAGTGCATCCCCAGTGGTGCCAGTGCACTCTCTGGACTCACTGTACTGCATCCACAGTGGCGCCAGTGTACTCTCTGGACTCACCGCACTGCATCCAGAGTGGTGCCAGTGCACTCTCTGGACTCACTGCACTGCATCCCCAGTGGTGCCAGTGCACTCTCTGGAGTCACTGCAGTGCATCCACAGTGGTGCCAGTGCACTCTCTGGACTCACTGCACTGCATCCCCAGTGGTGCCAGTGCACTCTCTAGAGTCACTGCAGTGCATCCCCAGTGGTGCCAGTGCACTCTCTGGACTCACTGCACTGCATCCCCAGTGGTGCCAGTGCACTCTGTGGACGCACTGTACTGCATCCCCAGTGGTGCCAGTGCACTCTGTCGACTCACTGCACTGCATCCCCAGTGGTGCCAGTGCACTCTCTGCACTCACTGCAGTGCATCCCCAGTGGTGCCAGTGTACTCTCTGGACTCACTGCACTGCATCCCCAGTGGAGCCAGTTCACTCTCTGGACTCACTGCACTGCATCCCCAGTGGTGCCAGTGCACTCTCTGGACTCACTGCAGTGTATCCCCAGTGGTGCCAGTACACCCTCTGGACTCAGTGCAGTGCATCCCCAGTGGTGCCAGTGCACTCTCTGGACTCACTGCACTGCATCCCCAGTGGTGCCAGTGCACTCTCTGCACTCACTGCAGTGCATCCCCAGTGGTGCCAGTGCACTCTCTGGACTCACTTCACTGCATCCCCAGTGGTGCCAGTGCACTCTCTGGACTCACTGTACTGCATCCCCAGTGGTGCCAGTGCACTCTCTGGACTCACTGCACTGCATCCCCAGTGGTGCCAGTGCAGTCTCTGCACTCACTGCACTGCATCCCCTGTGGTGCCAGTGCACTCTCTGGACTCACTGCAGTGCATCCCCAGTGGTGCCAGTGCACTCTCCGGACTCACAGCACTGCATCCCCAGTGGTGCCAGTGCACTCTCTGGACTCACTGCAGTGCATCCCCAGTGGTGCCAGTGCACTCTCTGGACTCACTGCACTGCATCCCCAGTGGTGCCAGTGCACTCTCTGGACTCACTGCACTGCATCCACAGTGGTGCCAGTGCACTCTATGTAGTCATTGCGC